>NC_054703.1:8948201-9088201 GCF_016097555.1 Gigantopelta aegis
AACTTAAATTTAAATTTTTGAGAAACAAAAAAATCTAAAACTGTAAAATTTTGCATTTTAGATATGATAAGTGGAGGCTTAGTAAAGATATGGTGACTGAATTCATGATACATTATTAGAAATGTGTCAGAGGGATGGTGAAAGTCACAAAATTGGGGCCATTTGCAACAAATGTTTACACACTAATTTCAGGGAAAATTAGACATGATAGGCCTCATATTCAATTTTGACCTGCTGTATTTACTTAATCTACTTCATTTACTGTATTAGACATGTAGCCACTTTGTAAAAGGCAAAACAGTCCATATAAATGCATATTAATATGAATATGCCCTACAGATATCACTTAGGTATACACCATAATATTTTTTTTGTTGACGACAACTTTGAAAATGAAGATTTTGTCACAAAATGCTGATATAAATCCTACCAAGAGGTACTTGCACCATATTTTTCAGTTTCCAGTGATAACTGTTAACAAGTGTAGTCATGTGCCAGTGTCTGGGATACCTCAGTGTAGGATTTCTTGATTGGAAGGATGTTTGTAGTAATGACCACTGAATATGCATTATGGATTATTCTGCCATATGTATTACAAGCCAAATGTTAACCTTTTTGGCACATTTTCTGCAATAAACTTGACAAGTATACCAGCATCTGATTACTGAACACAATAAATACATTCAGACAGCATAGAATATTAGCCTATTAGATTTTCTAAGGATAAAAGACCATTTTTGAAAAATGACTGAAGTGTGTAATTTACATAAATGTAGGTGAAATGTATTATTAGAGTACTTAATCTTGTTAAAAACTGTATACTATTTATTTAAAGTGTTTAATTACATTTAGTTGTGATATATTCATTATATTTAGATCTTCTGTCCAATTGCAATAATTGAGAAACTCATTAAAATTCATATATGTAAAAAAAATTAAAATCTCAATATTGACTAACAAAATCCAACTTTTGCTCTTTTTTACCAAATTATTAGCTCAAAACTGTTAAAAAATATTGCAACAACCTGTAGTAACATCAGAGGTCATCTTATGCTATTTTGGAGGATACTGAAATTTAAAAGTTGAAAATTTTAATTTTAATTTTTAATAAATTCAAAAAAAATGTTTTTTAATTTAATAAAATATTTAGAAAATAAATAAATTAGTTTTCATATTCCTTGTGGTATGCACAATCAGTCTGTGTAATTTCACCTCTCTGGTTATAATACTTTCATCAGAATCAAGAATTTAACCGGTGTAATGTGTGAACTATATCAGGCCTCAGACCACAATTAATTTCGCTATATGTTTCTGTATAGCCTTAGTGGCTATAACATTTTTATTAATATCAGCAGGCCCGTGAAGTTTTGTATGTACCTTTGCCTGCATGGGGGACACATACCCTGAAAAGGACAACCCCTGTTGTCCAGCTCTTTCTCCCAGCATATTGGTTTAAACAGACACACCCTCTAAACCAGGCCGGAGTACACCCATTTTACACAAAAAGCACTACTTTTGCATGGGCCGGAATTACCAAAAACAAGTCTTCAATGTCAACAAGTTACACATGTTTACAAACTACATGCTATCCCCTGTCACTTCAGTCAAACAGTTGCCACTTCATAGCTGTCTGCCATGAAATAATCACAGTCAAACAGCAGACTACTTGCGCGGTCAAACTTCCGGATTTTGGACAACCAAATGGGAAGATAACTGTAATCTGAGGCCATGTATGCGCTTCACGTTAAACCAAATGGCCACGTTGGAAACCAATCGAATAGTTCCCGAACGTTAGCGAAACGTTTGCTGGTTGAACTTAGGGCATATTTGAAACCATTCATTCGATGACGTGTTATTAAATGTGATTTTCCAATAATTATAGTAAAAGCCGTAATCATTGACAAATTCGCCGAGTGAGCATTCAAAATACGGGTTCATTGCATGAAGTACTACAGGACAATTATAGCAATATAATAAAAAAACCCACTATAAAAATGCCACTTATAAAGAGTGACTAAGTACAATGAGGGCAAATAACACATACATGTTTACAATTGTGAAAAACAGATACGACGTAGTCACTGGCGTCTTTGCATTGCGAAATGTACACATTCAATTCAAGTTTAGAATCGTCAGAATACGACAAATTACGAAACTAAGATAATTGACCATCTATTGCAAATTACGAAACTAAGATAATTGACCATCTATTGTAAATTACGAAACTAAGATAATTGGCCATCTATTGTAATGTTTGGGAGCGGAATTTAGGTCAGTGAGTGGGACGCTCGCCTGTGGTGCTGGCGTCGCAGGATTAAATCACCACAGTGATTTCGTTCAACTATTTTATTTATCTCGTTCCAGCCAGTGCACCACAATTGATTAAAGGCCGTGATATGTGCTTTCCTGTCTGTGGGAAAGTTCATATAAAAGATTCCTCGCTGTATTAGATCAAATGTAGCGGGTTTCATCTGATGACTACGTGTTAGAATTGCTAAATGTTTGACATCCAATAGCCTGTGATTAATTAATCAATGTGTTCCAGTAGTGTCGTTAAACAACTCAAACGTCCACAGAACTACTAAGCTGACCACTGTATATATGTTCCCCACTAACAACAGTATTATATTAATCTGCTAATCACTTTATTTTTCAGGGCACATGGAATTTCGTAGGATGTGTGCGTAATAAACAATACACTTGTAGACGGGCCAAGTGCTTATTGCAATTTTGCCTTTAGGACAGTCTAGCAATATGTGTGTTTCTACTGGCAGTTTGGAAGTTTCGTGAAACTGCACGTGCTCGTTGTATCTTGTGTGATCCAAGCTGTTTGGAGGGCCATGCTTTTCTTGTGGTTTGTTTTGTGCTATAAAAGGGGTGTTTCGTAAAGGCAGTTTGTCTTTTCATCTGGGAACAATATGATCGTAAGTATAAGTGTTATAATAATTGGGAGGGTAATTTTAGTTATTGTAATAACGTTGGGAAGGGCTTTATTTTAGTAGATAAAACAGCTTGGATCAATTAAATAATATCTGTTTGTAATAAATATAGCATTATAAAACGTATCGTTTGTTATTTAATTTTGTAGTTTATATCGGCTTTCCGGTATAATATCAGCCCAGTCCCCCCCCCCCCCCCCCTTATTTTGTGTTAGGGTTAGGGTTATTTTTATTTGCGGAATGTTTGGACATTTTGGCAAAACCTTGTGAAACGCACTCTGTTAATCGATATTAAAGTCGATATGGATATAGGGAATGAGCAGGGGTTCAAACAACCGATAGTATTCAAATAAAAAGGGCAATAATGACTTTTAAAAATACCAAACAAGACTGTCGATAATGAAAATCGTCCATCGATACAAACATTGGGCTATTTTAGGAGCAGATTTCCTTAATAGAAATGGGAGTAACAAGACTTAAGAAATTGTATTTTATAATGTGTGGTAATGTTCCAATTCATAAAATGAAAAATGGTGGAATGTTAATGTCATTTCCAAAGAAACCAGTGTTGTACCCGCTAAGCACGAATTGTTTGCAGCAAAGTTAGATTGGGAGTGTGTTGGCGAAGATTGTGTTGAGGCAAATATTGGGTTTTGAAAGGGACAATTCGGTTGTTGCCAGATATTGGTAACGTATAAAGATGGGTTAATTCCAATTAATGCTATTTTGCGTTTACCGGAAGTTGAATGATTTAACGGTAAAATTCTGTTGCCTAGAATAGATGTCCTGGATCATTTATCCAATGCAATTTGGTTTTCGTCATTAGATCTAGCCTCTTGGTACTGGGAGGTACAGGTAGACCGCTTTTTAAAAAGCGTTCAGTTCAATGTGATGCCCTTTGGACTTTGTAATGCCCCTGAGACATTTCAACGTCTTATGGATTGTGTGTTGGCTTGATAGCAAGGACAAACGTGCCGACAGGAATTATTGTGTAACCAGGCGAGAGCTGTTGGCAGTCGTAGAAGAGGCGAAACACTTCAAGCATTATTTGTTAGGGTACAAATTTGTTTTGAGAACTGATCATGTATCTTTAACATGGCTTATGGATTTCAAAAACCCGGAGGGTCAAGTTGCTAGGTAATAGAATTGTTATCATCGTATAATAACAAAATGAAACATAGATCCGGGCAAAGTCGCAAAAGGCGGATGCGATATCTCGTAGGCCATGTAAACGACGCGAGCGCATAGGTGTCGCCACTGTTTTGGTGTCATCGTTGCGCGTATGCCAACAGGCAGATGAAACCATTGCGATAGTTTATAAAATGATAGAAACTCATTTACCCAAACCTATCCAGGCTGAACTACCAGTGACTCAGGTTGGGAATCGTTATTAAGTCACATTTGTGACGTCATTCTATTGTTCTAACGCATTATTTTTCAGGAATGGAGCGCTAACCCTTGAGCTGACTGGGGGGGGGGGGGGGGGGGGGGGGGGGGGGGGGGGGGGGGGGGTAAATGGTCAATTTTAAATGATAATAAAATCATTAAATGTTCACATTAATAATAAAACTACGTTTGATTCCTCCAAAACGCCCAAACGCAGATCTACTGTATTGAAAATGAGGCAGCGATGAACTTGGCTTTAGAGGATATTGTAATGCAAGTCTTTATTGATGGAAATGTATCGCGTTTCATATACCGTCGCCGTGCAACTTGATTAGTAACGGGGGCATCCCTAGTTTGAACGCGAACGTGCAGCCGCCTCTATGAAATGAATGTCCGCTATACTGGCTTGGGCTGTACCCTCGGCTTGTAAGCACACCTTGGCTTGTAAGCACACCTTAAGTGATTTAATAAACATGTCGTAAGTCAGACAATGACTCTTTAATTGTTATCCCAAAATAAAAGCTAGTTCACTCTGGATGTCCAGTTGAACACCTCGTAATATCTCTAATGCGGACACGAGGAATAATGGAGAATCTTGCAGCTTGTACAGTGGGACGGTTACTGTTCTGACCGAACTGTATCGTTTTGAAATGGTGAGAACTACTCAATGTTCAACACGCATCACCTCACGAGTACATAGCTGTACTGTGGGACTTTATCCGGTAACAAAGTAGATCTGCAAAATAATGTGGAAAAGGCTACTACAAACGCACCAAAAGACCACATTAACGGAATTGTGAAGTCTAGTTGCTGTTGAATGGCATAACGTATATGCGGTGCGATGGGTAATCTTTGAGCTGGAGGTTTTCTTGACCACGTTGAGATAACCTTGTATACTGCTAGCATTAAGAGAACGAGCTAGGAACACCATATATCTTAGTACTGTTAACTTGCTGGATGGCATTGCGGTCAGACCGAAATGGAGACATCTTAAATATGCTTTTAACATTGATGAATTAGGTTTTTTTTAGTATTTGTGGCATACGCCGACTGTTTGTACATCTTGATTTCGCTGAAGGTCTGAAACCACCGGTCCTGTAAGAACAAGGAATCCATTGTCATGTGATGGATCAATAGTCACTGCTGTAGTTATTCAGCCACAATGTGTTATCATATTCATGTAGTCGAGATGACCTTTCACTCACGATATTCTTCTTACCTGGAATATGTTTAGCTGTCTAGATGGAATCATATAATGCCGAATGCCGAAAGACAAAAGTGTTCACGAATACTCCACATTAAGCCAGTCGCTGTTATACATTCCGACACCGCCGAGATTACACATCTGTCGGACATTCATGATAGGAGACAATATTGCCATCTATAGCAATATAGAGTGGGAACAGTGGGATCGATTTCCCCTTGAAGCAAAATATATACACTTGTTTTTGTCCAAATGACGAAATTTCTTCATCAGTCTGCGGTATGGCAACTCTTGTAGATTTAGTGGCTGATAAAGAATCTGCTTCCTGTTCCACTTTTTCACGTGTTGAAAATGTTCAACGTCGCTTATGTCAGAAAAGTCAAACACTGAATTTTCAGCCAGAGGCTTGTCGTTTTTTCACATGTGGAAATGAGTTCGTCGTTACTTATGTGAGAAAAGTGTAACGTAATCTTAGACTGCACATTCACGTCAGCCACACGACTCCTACTAATAATAACAATATGAATGAATGAATGAATGAATGCATACATATAAATAAATAAATAAATAAATAAATACAACATCAGCTGCTGAGAGATTTTCTGAGAAAGATAACACACACCAACTACAGACAGTACACAAAGTAACAAGCGGGGGCTTGGAACTGGAAGCAGTTGGAAGGAAACGTGTTATCCGTTTTCGAACCGTCAATGTGCCATTATTGTTACAGATAAGCATAATTAATAACTATGATTCGGCAACTGTACTAACAGTTTAGCTAGGTTCGCAGATCGGTACGGTTAGTGACTTAAATATGGCTGCATTCTCAGAAGTATTATTATTTTAAATTATATATTAGCCACGAACTGTATTACATATAGCAGGCCGTTTAATCGTAAACAACTGGAAGCAAATTGCATGTGTCACCAACTACACTCGAAGTGGTGACCAATCACTATCCATATAGTAACGGTATGGTTGAGAAACATCTATTTTTAAATACCTGCAGATAATGTGTGTATATGTGTGTATATATTATATATATTATATATATATATATATATATATAATATATATATATATATATATATATATATATTATATATATATATATATTTATATCTATATATATATATTATTACGGGATAGGGCACAAGCCTAGGGCACAAGCCATATTAAGTTCGGAATATGATGACTGCAAATCCGATTTACATTAATGAGGTCAATGAGTTAAATGTTATTGACACATTGCAATCAGCGCACTAGTAAAAAAAAATAGACACGAATTCATGTTCTAGTAACGCATGCTATTATGTTGTGTATTGAGCAAAAATTATTGTCACAATTTTTTTTTGTCGGTCCAGGCATACTCATCTCCTCGCACAAATTGTTTTGTAACACATTTTTCGGGGGAACATGTCTCGACCCCTCTCCGTAAACTTTGCTCGCCTCGGTGTAGACCCCCTCGCCATGCTAAAATCCCTGCACATGCGTCGGCAGTGGTATTGTGTACGAAGATCCGCATCGCCCCCCCCCCCCCCCCCGAAAAAACACAAACAACAAAAAAACAAAAAAAATAATAAAAAAATAAAATAAAAAACCCACAAAAGAAAACCCCAACAACAAACAAAAAACGGCAACAAATTAAACAAAATAACCCTCGCTCCCTACTCCTACTCCCAACAAATAAATAATAAGTATCGCTTGCTCAATCCCCTGGTCAAGCAAATTTTCCCCGATAATTGTCAGGAGTAACGTGTCGCCCCCTGTAAACGTTACTCACCTCAGTCTAGACCCCCCCCCCCCCTTGCTAAAATTCCTGCACAAAATAACAAACACACACGCAATGATACAAAAATAAAAGAAAAACAAATGAGTAAAAAAAAAAAAAAAAAAAAAAACATAATAGACACAAATGGGTGAGTTTTATTTATTTCGGCATATTCGCCTTTTTTTTTTTTCTTTTTTTTTTTTCAAGAAATAATATATTTTAAATTATTTTAAAATCTCTATACACAGCGGTCGTGCACTGTATATAAAATTCAAAGGTACTTTACACGACTGCCGTAATATATATATATATATATATATATATATATATATATGTATATGTATATGTATATAATGTATATAATGTATATAATGTATATATTATATATTATATATTATATATATATATATATATATTATATATTATATACTCTTCAAAAAAAGAAACGCAAAAGGGTACAAATGGGTTATAACTCCGATTTTATGTTTCCTACCGGTTCATGCTTTGTGAATATAAGGTCATTGCATGTCCCAAACACATTCCCACGGTTACATTCGATACAACGCAGTTACTGTACAATAAAGTTCCAAAATGTGAATATTCGCAAAAACGCAGCCACGTGCAAACCATGTCACCACTGCACGTGCGTTGTCTGCACGTGCAACATGAACACCCGACAGTATAAAATTGCAGGGTGTTCGCTTGCCTGGCCTCTGTATCTGGCCGACAGTTGACAATCCAGGACATGCCACGTCTCAGTGAACCGCAGAGAAACAATGCCATCGGCCGACTAGACGCAGGCGAATCCAGAACGGCCGTTGCCAGGGCATTCCATGTGTCCCCAAGCACCATCTCCAGACTGTGGGACCGTTACCAGCAACATGGATCAACACGTGACCTCCCTAGATCCGGTCGACCACGGGTCACTACCCCCGGGCATGACCGCTACATCCGGGTACGCCACCTTCGGGAACGATTGACTACTGCCACCTCCACAGCCGCAGCAATACCAGGTTTGCGCAGGATATCCGACCAGACCGTACGGAACCGCCTACGTGAGGTAGGAATTCGTGCCAGACGTCCAGTTCGAGGTGTCATCTTAACACCACAACACCGTCGACTCGACTGCAGTGGTGCCAGATTCATCGACAATGGCCTCAACTGCGATGGAGACAGGTGTGGTTCTGTGACGAGTCCCGATTTCTGCTCCGACGTCATGATGGAAGATGTCGCGTATATAGGCGTCGTGGTGAACGTTATGAGGCAAACTGCGTGCAGGAAGTGGACAGATTCGGCGGGGGTAGTGTCATGGTGTGGGCAGCCATCTCACACACTGGCAGAACTGACCTGGTCCACGTGCAGGGCAACCTGAATGCACAGGGCTACATTGACCAGATCCTCCGGCCACACATCGTTCCAGTTATGGCCAACGCCAACGCAGTGTTCCAACATGACAACGCCAGGCCTCACACAGCACGTCTCACAACGGCTTTCCTACAGAACAACAACATTAATGTCCCTCCTTGGCCATCGACATCACCGGATTTGAACCCAATTGAGCATCTATGGGACGAGTTGGACCGACGCGTCCGACAGCGACAACCACAGCCCCAGACCCTGCCCGAGCTGGCAGCAGCCTTGCAGGCCGAGTGGGCCACCATCCCCCGGGACGTCATCCGTACTCTGGTTGCTTCAATGGGCAGGCGGTGCCAGGCAGTTGTCAACACACGCGGAGGCCACACCCGGTATTGACTCCAGATGACCTTGACCTTGGTGGTGTGTCCTATCACTTACTCACAATGGACTAGAGTGAATAGTGAACAATCCTGCAACATTTGGTAATTATCGGACTCACCATTCAATAATTAAATCAATTCTCCAAATGTTACGACAATGTGGTTTTGCGTTTCTTCTTTTGAAGAGTATATATTATATATATAATATATATTATATATTATATAATATATAATATATATATATATATATATATATATATTATATATTATATATTATATATATATATATATATATATATATATTATATTATATATATTATATATATTATATATATTATATATTATATATAGCCTCAACAATACTCGGTTTTGTCGTACGTTTTAGACTCCTCATAAGAGTTCCAATTGTTAAAACAGAAGCTGCTCACTGGTTACCATGGGATTCCCTCAATCGTGGTTCAATTAGAATGTTTTGGGTGATACAATAGCGAGTTTTGGTATTCCAAATTAATGTAATTGTCATTTATAATCCATATTTAGAGAAATAAGGGTCACTAAATCTACAAGGGCCACTAAATCTATGACAGAGTGCCTAACTCTACATTCCTTAAAAACAATGGGTATCTACCCCTACGGAGTATCGGCTCCATTATGTGTAAGAAATAGTTACTAGACTATTCCCCTCTACGAAATTCATGATGGATTTCTCGTTCGATCACTAGATGAGGGTAAAGGGACAGACAGTGCTAAAAATAACATTTTAGAGGGATTGCACGAAAACATTGCAGACGGTGGACATAACGGGATTAGTCGGATGATTTCTAAGATTGAAGCACGTTATTAGTGGCCCGGCTGGGTTAGTGATATTAAAATGTAAGTTCCAGTCGCGTAGCAATAGACCGGGCATGATGACCGATATATCCAGTTTTCCCTTTCGAAGAATAGCTGTCGATCATCCAGGACCGTGGCATGTTACCGATAGAGGTAATAGATGGATTATGGTAGTTCAGGACTTTTACACGAAATGGGCCGAAGCCTATGCTATCCATGACCAGGAGGCGGTGACGGTGGCAAGTAAACTAGTCGATGGAGTTAATTTGTTGATATGGAGTTCCACATTACATTCGGATCAGGGTGCTAATTTTGATTCAAAATATTCCATGAAATGTGTAAACTTCTCGGTATTAGAAAAAGGTGAACAATTGCATATTACCCTCGGTCTAACGGTCTTGTGGAACGCATGAATAGAACCGTGGCAGCCATGCTTAGTTTGTATGTGCCAAAGGCTCGGACAGATTGGGATAACCATCTACCCAAGTTGATGTTCGCTTATCGTAGCGGTGAACGGGAATCGTCTAAGTTTACTCCCAATTTTCTCATTTTTTGGCTGAGAAGTAAAGTTACCAGTTGAAATGGTAGAAGGTTCACTAGAAAGAACAGTCCCCACTTCAAAATTCTGTACGGGAGACTCGCCGAGAATTTCAAAAGCTTTAGTTATCCTTCAGAACAGAACTGTATTACACCCAGGCCGTTAGGCAACGGCATATGGGGAAACATGAACAATTACATAATATAATAAGTGACAAGAGAGGACAGGGTTTACAGGAGAACATTACACAGTAAATAATATAGTATATGAATAGTTAAATTATATAAATACATATATGCCCGGTACAATAAGTCAATAATATTGGGTATAGTAGAATAATTGAAGTTCATTTATATAATTTGTTATACATGTACTAATATATATAGATTGATTAAAATCGGGATATGTGCTATATTAAGGCATATTGGAGTGATGTGCTATATATTGATACAAATAGCTACGGGCTTTTAAATTTATGATTAATTTCTTTAATTTGCTGACTTTTCTTGGGACCACCTGTTTTATTAATTCTTAATTAATTCTTTAAATTTTAGGGTACTGGGGTTCACACAATAATATAGTTTTAGGAGTTTTTTTTAGACTTGGTAAAGAAGGCACAAATGAGTAGATAATGATATTCATCACCAATATCGTTAGAATCACAAAGTGTGCATAAGCTATTTTCTACTAGTATATTATTCCATCGTCGTACTTCAATCGGGATATAATGATCTGATGTTCTGAATTTAAGAATAATGATCCATAATTTTTCAGGTATTATGGTGAGGTATTTAAAAAAAATTAACCGATTTTTAAAAATTGTATAATTTTTTCCTATAAACGATGATGCATTGTTATTGTTCCACGTTTGAAGGTACTGGTCATGCTGCCTCAATTTGATATATTCAAGAGGTTTTTTTGTTGTTGAAAATCTTCGAGACAACCATATATCGGTCATACTATGTTGTTAAATAATTGTTTGATATGTTGAATCCAAGTGTAGCTGTGTCAGTTTACGGACGAGTCCTGTAACATAAATGCGTGCAATAGAAATAATAGTTTTGTTTGTTTTCCTGATACAATTGTGGCCCAGAAATTTATAATTCGTTGTCGAATAATTAGTTTAATCTATGTCCTAGTTCGTATAACTCAAATATCGGTGTACCTTTTTAAACTGGAAGCAGGCGTCTCAGGAAATGCATGTATGTTTTCAATAATGTCAGTGTTTTCATAACCCCATAATTTGCATCCATACAGCAAAATAGGTAATACCATTGCGTGAAACAATTTTAACTTACATTCTGTTGATAGATTTTTTATCTTTAGATTTAGATAAAATGAAATACATTGCTTTTGTAGCTTGTTGGAATAAAAGTTGTCTTGCTGTGTGTTGAACTTGTTTTATTTATTAAAAGTTAAACCAAAGTAGTAATATTCTTTAACGTTTTCGAGAACCTTATTTCCGAGGTAAAAGTTTTGTTGTAATTGTTGGTTGTGCCATTGAAAAGTAATGTGTTTGTCTTGTTGATATTGATTTTAAGCTTCCATTTATTACAATAATTGTGAAACATGTTGAGGGTATGTTATAAATCATGTGGGGTCGTTGCTAGGAGGGCTGTGTCGTCTGCATATAGCAGGGTAAGCAAGGAAATACCAGCTAAAAGAAATATATCGAGATCATAGATAACAGGAGAGACCCCAATGTAGTTTTAGCTAAGAAGATACGTTGCCATGTCATTTAGGTTTTCTATTATCTTCCTCTCTACCGCTTTTGTTTGTTTACACTGCTTAAACTGGGTTTCTGTCACGCCACTGTTTGTTACGTTTTCACTCTGTCTTTGTCTGTTTGGCCATGAACAAAGGGAGTATCCAATTGCGTTGCAACATAAACACATGGCGTCTCTGCGTAGCATCACGGCGTCTCTGCGTAGCATCACAACAAGAAGTGCATGTCCCATAAACTCGGCACAATGCGGAATGTTATTAAACTCCTCCTCCGTGCACACAATGCGGAATGTTATTAAACTCCTCCTCCGTGCACCAATGCGGAATGTTATTAAACTCCTCCTCAGTGCACACAATGCGGAATGTTATTAAACTCCTCCTCCGTGCACCAATGCGGAATGTTATTAAACTCCTCCTCCGTGCACACAATGCGGAATGTTATTAAACTCCTCCTCCGTGCACACAATGCGGAATGTTATTAAACTCCTCCGTGCACACAATGCGGAATGTTATTAAACTCCTCCTCCGTGCGCACAATGCGGAATGTTATTAAACTCCTCCTCCGTGCACACAATGCGGAATGTTATTAAACTCGTCAGTGCACACAATGCGGAATGTTATTAAACTCCTCCTCCGTGCACACAATGCGGAATGTTATTAAACTCCTCAGTGCACACAATGCGGAATGTTATTAAACTCCTCCGTGCACACAATGCGGAATGTTATTAAACTCCTCCTCCGTGCACACAGTGCGGAATGTTATTAAACTCCTCCTCCGTGCACACAATGCGGAATGTTATTAAACTCCTCCTCAGTGCACACCTCCTCAGTGCACACAATGCGGAATGTTATTAAACTCCTCCTCCGTGCGCACAATGCGGAATGTTATTAAACTCCTCCTCCGTGCACACAATGCGGAATGTTATTAAACTCCTCCGTGCGCACAATGCGGAATGTTATTAAACTCCTCCTCCGTGCACACAATGCGGAATGTTATTAAACTCGTCAGTGCACACAATGCGGAATGTTATTAAACTCCTCCTCCGTGCACACAATGCGGAATGTTATTAAACTCCTCAGTGCACACAATGCGGAATGTTATTAAACTTCTCCTCCGTGCACACAATGCGGAATGTTATTAAACTCCTCCTCCGTGCACACAGTGCGGAATGTTATTAAACTCCTCCTCCGTGCACACAATGCGGAATGTTATTAAACTCCTCCTCAGTGCACACCTCCTCAGTGCACACAATGCGGAATGTTATTAAACTCCTCCTCCGTGCGCACAATGCGGAATGTTATTAAACTCCTCCTCCGTGCACACAATGCGGAATGTTATTAAACTCCTCCGTGCACACAATGCGGAATGTTATTAAACTCAACTCCATGCACACAATGCGGAATGTTATTAAACTCGTCAGTGCACACAATACGGAATGTTATTAAACTCCTCCTCCGTGCACACAATGCGGAATGTTATTAAACTCCTCCTCCGTGCACACAATGCGGAATGTTATTAAACTCCTCCTCCGTGCACACAATGCGGAATGTTATTAAACTCCTTCTCCGTGCACACAATGCGGAATGTTATTAAACTCCTCCTCCGTGCACACAATGCGGAATGTTATTAAACTCCTTCTCCGTGCACACAATGCGGAATGTTATTAAACTCCTCCTCCGTGCGAACAATTCGGAACGTTCTCACGTTTTGTTTTTTATATTGCCAACGTTTTTTAAAGGAAGTAGAGACAACCATAACACAGTTCTTTCTTCAAAGTAGTCGCAGATGAACGTTTCATCGACCCACTCGGTAGCCAATGAATTCGACCTTCAAACATCCGTTGAGAACCGAACACGCCAAACTGAAAAGCACTGACCCTATCATAATATCATCTGAGCAAGCTTTTATAAATTTGTCTTTCGTTTCAGTCCACAAAGCCTACAATCCAGTCACAGAAGTCTTTCATCTGACTGATAGACGCGATGTCTTTTTCCGGTATGATATCCAAGATGGCGTCTCTCACGTCTCCCCACTGCAGTGATCTGGAAGACCCGTGCTACACGGGCAGAAGCCGAACACGGCAATCCATGACGCCGAACAATGCAATCCATGACGCCGAACACGGCAATCCATGACGCCAAACACGGCAATCCATGACGTCGAACACAATGTATCGGTCACACGTACGCATTGTTTACTATTGCAAAAATAAAATCGATAAGCTCCAATTTCTTCTGTTGTCCTTTCTTTCTTTCCTATATCTTTTCCATCTGTCACTTCTATATCTTGAACATTATCGTCCTCATCCAATTAGTCGGGTTTGACGACATAACCGTACATACAATGTGTTGAGTGCGTCGTTAAATAAAACATTTCTTTCTTTTTTATGGTAACGTATTTTGTAATTTTCTTAAGTTAAAGGGAAATTCCTGAGTTTGCTGCAATTTTTAAGATGTTATCGACTAAGGGACACGTTTTAACGAGTGTAAATACGTATCAAATAAGTGTTATGCATACAATGTTATTGGCTGTATATTAAACGTGTTTCTGACCATTCTAATATTTGCTCTAGGTTAACTGTTATTTTATTTCCTAAAATTATAGATATAGATTATATATTATATTATATTATATTATATATTATATTATATATTATGTATTATAATATATTATATATTATATTATATATTATATTATATTATATTATATAATATTGGTACGTACGGAATTACTTAAATACAAATATAATATTTACAAATATTAAGACGACCAGAAATACCTTGAATATACAGACACCGATATTGTTAACAAGAACATATATTTAATATGTAAGTTTAATCGTAGACATGTTGTTTGTTAGTCGGATACATTTTACAATGGAACAAACTCAGGAATGTCCCTTTAACGAAAAAATTGTGAAATACCATTTGAAACGCGCAGCTCCCGCTCCCCACCCCCTGGAACTGCGCCTGACAAATAATAGCAGTAGCGCAGAACTATGTACAGTATTAATCCATTGTTCGTCACCAGCAGAACTGATGACGCAAAATATATAATATACAAAAATATTCATGCTAAATAAATAACAGGCAGTTCTCTGTGAAATGCAACATGTACCCTCACGTCTTGACCTGTGGGTTATACTTATTATATTGGATGTTTCAATAATATAAATGTGAAAACAAAATAGATGTAGATAAAATTAGTTGGGTGTATTTGTTTTTGTGGGGTTAGGGTAGGTGGGGTATTTAATTGTAGGTATAATATGTACACTCCACTTTAGGCATCTTAAATGCATTATTTAATCACTTAGAATAGACCGTGTTTTTCGTCTTCATCGGAGACACCCCTGCGCGTGCT
Organism: Gigantopelta aegis; assembly: GCF_016097555.1. Taxonomy (NCBI): domain Eukaryota; kingdom Metazoa; phylum Mollusca; class Gastropoda; order Neomphalida; family Peltospiridae; genus Gigantopelta; species Gigantopelta aegis. Next base: position 8,963,693 of record NC_054703.1, read on the forward strand.
GTAACCTCACCGTGGTGCAGGGGTGTACAGCACAAATTGAAGTTTAGAGTAAAATTCGGTGTCCGTAAAATTCTGTGATATTTGTATTTGTATTTTTGCACAGTTCTTTACACTGTTTTTGTTTAAACCTTGAATTTTTATATTGATGTTGATCATCACTTTATTTATTTGCATTACCATAGTTTGACACCCAATAGCCGATGTATTTTTTGTGCTGGGGTGTCGTTAAACATTCATGCATTCATTCATTCATCGGAGACAATCTGTCATTGTTATCAAATATACAAGAAACAAAGAATATTTAGTAATAGTTTTAAAGGGATTCCTAGTGTGTGTGCCAAAAATTATCAATATTGAAAAGGAAATATTTTCAGCAAACCCAGCGACAAACTCATCAAGGGAACGTTTAACAAGTAATACAATAATTGTAGCCCGGTGTTAAACTAGGTGTCTTGAAACATGGGCATATTAAATGTAAAATGCAGATAACGCATGGTTTAATTCATAGGTTTCTAAAACCAACGGATAACCCAGACATATGCAATGGGGCCCAAACAATACCCTTGCCCGACACGGTTCATTGTCAAACAATACCCTTGCCCGACACTGTTCATTGCCAAACAATACCCTTGCCCGACACGGTTCATTGCCAAACAATACCCTTGCCCGACACGGTTCATTGCCAAACAATACCCTTGCCCGACACGGTTCATTGCCAAACAATACCCTTGCCCGACACGGTTCATTGCCAAACAATACCCTTGCCCGACACGGTTCATTGCCAAACAATACCCTTGCCCGACACGGTTCATTGCCAAACAATACCCTTGCCCGACACGGTTCATTGCGAAACACTACTCCATATTCTAGTGGCGAGGCGTAGCCCAGTTGTAAAGTGCTCGCATGATGCTCGCTCGCACTGGGCTATTTGTCTTGAGATAAACAACTGGTATACAATAATTTTGAACGCCTTGGCCAAGAGACAGGCTGCCATCGTATTCATTAAGGAACTGGATGTAGCCCAGTGGTAAAGCGCTCGCTCGATGCGCAGTTGGTCGGGGATCGATCCTCATCGGTGAGCCCATTGAGCTATTTTTCGTTCCAGCCAATGCACCACGACTGTCATATCAAATACCGTTGTATGTACTACCCTGTCTGTGGGATGGTGCTACTAATCGAAACGAGTACCCCATGAAGTGGCCACAGAGGGTTTCCTGTCAATATGTGTGGTCCTTAACCATATGTCTGACGGCATATAACCCTGGATCATCACTTCCTATCTCCACTAAATTAATGAATGCCCCTAAAACATGTGTATGACGACATGAAGAGCTCAAATCTCAAAGTTCTGGCTAAAATGTGGTTTCGAGTTCAACAGAAGAGCAAAGACAAAACAAAACAACAAAAACCAACCAACATATTGCTAGACTGTCCTAAAAGCACAATTGCAATATGACGGCAACGGATATCTTTGATTTTAATCTCAATGTGACCTCAAACTGCAAAACTAACCCCACCATAAGAATAGGCACCGTCTATGTAATAGTGAGCGCTTACGACAAGATGAAAACACCTATACAGACTGAGTCTCATATGACGGTCATGAAAACATTTGTCAAAATTGTGTAGCGGAAGTGAAATCGCGTTAAAAAATCGAGTAAATGGGTAACATATCTGCGAGGAATGCAGAAAAAGGCTAATTAATCTTACTTTCGTAAATACCTTATGATCGGAATCTTGCTGATATATTTTTAGAAAATACATTCCATACATTACCGTGCAAAACAAGAGTGCATTGAATTTCTTAAATAGGATGTTGGCCAGAAAACATGGCGGATTCGCATATGCATTGTGGGCGAGACGAATTAAAAAAAAATCAAATAAGTATATTCATAAATACACGAACAGTATAAATGTGTTTTGCCATGTATTGCGGTCTGTTAATATATGAACAAACAAAATAATATGGCAGACAAACGAACATGTACGGAATGTTTTGACATGATTCGTGAAACACATTTTAGTTCAAGATAACTTAAAACAAATGCTAATGTAAAAAATACACAGGCTAATTCAAGTCAATGGTTTTTTTTCTTTCAAAATTTAATTTCAAACAAGGAATCTGACAATATGTTTATCTCATCGACTTACTAATATTACGTACTTTAGTAGTATATTTTCGACTAATTCCCCTTGTTGCTACGATATGTCACGTGATGGTGTGTTGAGCAGACGACATACCTTTTGGTCACAACGATGTCTGAGATAGAAAAAGGAAAACGTCTCCTCGATATATACTCTTCAAAAGAAGAAACGCAAAACCACATTGTCGTAACATTTGGAGAATTGATTTAATTATTGAATGGTGAGTCCGATAATTACCAAATGTTGCAGGATTGTTCACAATTCACTCTAGTCCATTGTGAGTAAGTGATAGGACACACCACCAAGGTCAAGGTCATCTGGAGTCAATACCGGGTGTGACCTCCGCGTGTGTTGACAACTGCCTGGCACCGCCTGCCCATTGAAGCAACCAGAGTACGGATGACGTCCCGGGGGATGGTGGCCCACTCGGTCTGCAAGGCTGCTGCCAGCTCGGGCAGGGTCTGGGGCTGTGGTTGTCGCTGTCGGAGGCGTCGGTCCAACTCGTCCCATAGATGCTCAATTGGGTTCAAATCCGGTGATATCGATGGCCTAGGAAGGACATTAATGTTGTTGTCCTGTAGGAAAGCCGTTGTGAGACGTGCTGTGTGAGGCTTGGCGTTGTCATGTTGGAACACTGCGTTGGCGTTGGCCATAACTGGAACGATGTGTGGCCGGAGGATCTGGTCAATGTAGCCCTGTGCATTCAGGTTGCCCTGCACGTGGACCAGGTCAGTTCTGCCAGTGTGTGAGATGGCTGCCCACACCATGACACTACCCCCGCCGAATCTGTCCACTTCCTGCACGCAGTTTGCCGCATAACGTTCACCACGACGCCTATACACGCGACATCTTCCATCATGACGTCGGAGCAGAAATCGGGACTCGTCACTGAACCACACCTGTCTCCATCGCAGTTGAGGCCATTGTCGATGAATCTGGCACCACTGCAGTCGAGTCGACGGTGTTGTGGTGTTAAGATGACACCTCGAACTGGACGTCTGGCACGAATTCCTACCTCACGTAGGCGGTTCCGTACGGTCTGGTCGGATATCCTGCGCAAACCTGGTATTGCTGCGGCTGTGGAGGTGGCAGTAGTCAATCGTTCCCGAAGGTGGCGTACCCGGATGTAGCGGTCCTGCCCGGGGGTAGTGACCCGTGGTCGACCGGATCTAGGGATCCATGTTGCTGGTAACGGTCCCACAGTCTGGAGATGGTGCTTGGGGACACATGGAATATTCACATTTTGGAACTTTATTGTACAGTAGCTGCGTTTTATCGAATGTAACCGTGGGAATGTGTTTGGGACATGCAATGACCTTATATTCACAAAGCATGAACCGGTAGGAAACATAAAATCGGAGTTATAACCCATTTGTACCATTTTGCGTTTCTTTTTTTGAAGAGTATATATCAAAGTGGAGTTCAATCGGCAAAAGTTTTGAGTGATATAACAAACGGACCTAAATCTACTGTCTATGATAATTTGAAGTTTCGAGAAGGGAAGAGCGAGTTACGATGTTCATCCGAATTGGTCAGCACAACACATTGTTGATGAATGTGCGAGAAGATGGACCATTAGTCGAACATTAGCCAGCAGTATCTAAATGTGAACCACAAATGATACCGCTCATGACAGATGAGCATACACGGAAAAGAGAGGACTGGTACATCGTCCATCGTGACTATAACTTTGACGTCATATTTACGGACGAAAGTAGGTTCCAAATTTCACAGATGTACACGAAAACGGTGGGCTAAATTTGCACACTGTCAGAAAGTGGTCCCAAAATTCTCACCAGCTGTTACTGTATGAGGAGGCATAAGCAAGTTGGGATTGTCTCCCCTAGTTATGGTGAATTGAAATATTTACTGTCAAGTACTGTGACATTTTAGAGGAGCGATTGTTAAACTCGGCCATTATGACAAATTACATTCCTTTCCTTCTCCAACAGGATAATGCAAGGCCACACACCGCAACATACACCCGCGACTGGTTTAAGCGGCATCACGTGACCGTACTACACTGGCCAGCTGCTTCACCCGATTTAAACCCTATAGAAAATGTCTGGCAGAAAAAGGTTAAGCACCCCCAGATATGATTACTTATATAATATTGGCATGCATTGCAACTGAAATTGCAATTACGATTCTGACAGGCATCGCGTTCCATAGAAAGGATGAGATCATGCAAGCATGGCAATCTCATCGTCACGTGCACGTGCAACATGCCACCCATGAGTTTTTCCAAAGTGCAGTATGGGTGCGTGCCCAAAATGGGTATTTAATGTGGCCATCTTGCACTGTTCGATCATTATCAGTGAAGACGAATCGAAGGAGAATATCACTGGATCAAAGATCACAAATAATCGGCATGCGTAACGCAGGAATGACGTTCAAAGCCATCGGCCGTCAGCTGGGGTACAACTACACAGTAATTAGCAGACTCGTCAGGAAACATGCCGTAACCAAATCTGTGAAGGATTTGCCACGGTCAGGTAGACCTCGTGTGACATCAAACCGTGAAGACGTAGTACTGGGGCGGCTGGTACGGCGTCTACCGTTTGCAACAAGCACGGCGTTGAAACGTGAGTGGCTGCCCAATCGCCTCAACCGCCTCAAACTGTTGGGATTGGCGTCCAGACGAGTCATCAAGCGTCCCTTACTTTGGCATGGTGTCTAGCACGGCGAGCGTGGAATCTGAGAACATGGAGAAGGATTCATTGGTCCGACGAAAGCCGGTTCCTGCTCCACGTTACGGATGGGCGAATGAGGGTTTAGAGGCGGGAAAATATGGCTTATGCACCTAAGAACATCCAACCAACTGTCCCATACGGAGGAGGCTCGGTAATGATTTGGGTGTGCATCTCCCATGACTGCAAGCTGGACCTGGTCACCATTCAGGGCAATTTGACAGGTGACCAGTACATCCGTCAGGTCCTGGAACCAGTTGTCGTGCCACATTTCGACAACCACCCACTCGCTACAAGGCCTCAGTACATGGATGAAAACGCCAGGCCTCATCGTTCCCGGGCTGTGACGGCGCATCTCCAGAACAACGCTGTGACGACTTTGCCTTGGCCCGCCATGAGCCCCGATCTGAATCCCCTGGAGCACATTTGGGACATTCTTGGCCGTCGAATACAGAAACTGGACCCCCCCCTGTACAGAATCTGAGATAATTGGAAGCTGCTTTGCATCGGGAGTGGCTGTTGCTGCCTCGTCAGAAGATCCGACACTTGACTGGGAGGGTGAGGAGCAGGCTTGAGGTGGTCATCCGAGCACGTGGAGGGTACACAAAGTACTGAACGTTTGGACTGCCAGTGTCGTCTAGGTAACCGAACAAACTTTTTACCCAGAATTGACAATCTGCAAATGTCGTGTGGGCTCTGTAGATCCATACTTATAACGGGTATGTTTTGGGGTGAAAACACGACTGGTGAGGTTGCGACCATATTGTGATTAAAAATGCACCACAGCTGACAATTGTTTGTGTTTTCCTATTGTCAGAATGTTGTTCTTGCCTTTCACATACATTGCAATGACTTCATTACGTCAGTAATTGCATGCCAAAAAAATTTTTGATTCCTCAGTCAGAAATTTCGTGGGGGTGCTTAACTTTTTTCTGTGTGTATATTATGTCAGATGCCATATAACTGTAAATAAAATGTGTTGAGTGTGTCGTGAAATAAAACATGTCCTTCCTTCCTTTTTTGACCATAACAATTCCTACAGATTCGAGAAAACAAATCTGTACGGTGAATTCGCTGTCCAAATCGAGTCATATTTTCAACTTGTTCGCGACTTTACGCCAGCTAGCTGGAGACGAATCCGCGACGAATTGTTTATTAAATATAGGTCATACTACAATATACTCCGCCAGGGAGGTGGAAAAGAACAGTGGTTTGAAACACACTTTAGTGATGCCTTTTTATACAAATAGCCTTAGTTATTTATAGAAGAACAAAACTGCATTGAAAGCATACACAGATTTTGTAAAATGGAAATAAATCAGCTTCGTGCATTTAAGATGATGCATTGCATGTACAACCTGTTTGGGTTTCTGTTCATGCAAATATAAATAAAACAAGGATTGAATAGGAATTAAACGTGACATTTGCAAAAAACTTAGGGTCTAAACAATTGAACAGGACTATAGTTCGGTTAAACGATCTTAGCGCTATTATCACCGTTAAAGGGAGGGTAAACTCAAATAAGAGCCTTATGTTTTGGAAATATGCATACCCAGACGACCAACACATACTGACACTTTAACAAATGAAAAACGCGTAATTTTAGAGTTAATAAAAAAAAAACATGATTATTCCTGCTAACTGGGGCCAGCCATTTTGTTTCGTTTCTGTGACGACCGGTGGTATAGCTTGGGGCGAAGTGACGTCAGATCCGTCCAACTCTTCTAAGCGCAGTGTAAACAAACGTTCTAATTTACGACAAGGCGCTTTGCTTTCATCAACCTGACTTGTAAAACAACATAAATGACTTGATAGCATAATAAACTATTTAACTAAATGTTTTAGTTTGCGTCAATAGAACGAAATGGAGTTACAGTATTTTTCTCTTTAAAGGGACATTCCTGAGTTTGTTGCAATTTTAAATATGTTATCGACTCACACAGACTTTTTAACGATTGTAATTACATATCGAATATACTTTTGTGCATAATATATTAGTGGCTGCATATTAAACGTGTTTCTGGTCGTTCTAATATTTGTACTAGGTTAAATTTCATTTTATTTCCTAAACTCTATTTTTTTCGTACGTACGAAATTATTTGAAGACAAAATCCAGTTTGGGCTTCTTACAAATATTAAGACGATCAGAAACACATTGAATATACAGACACTGATATTCTAAACAAGAAAATATATTTAATATTGAAGCTTAATCGTAGAAATATTGTATTAGTCGGAAACATCTTACAATGCAGCAAACTCAGGAATGTCCCTTTAAGAAAATCAGAAAAAAACGTTATTATTAGGCATATTGGTAGGGTACGTTCGAACAAAAACGACCACTCACGATACCCAAGTGATAATTTTCTTTTTTTGGGGACTACGTAATTGGTCAGTTTTGTGATTTTCGATGGTAAAGGCTACTTAATCGAGGGCTTTAATGAATTACTTACAGTAATAGCCGGACGGCTGATGAGAGAGAGAGAGAGAGAGAGAGAGAGAGAGAGAGAGAGAGAGAGAGAGAGAGAGAGAGAGAGAGAGAGAGAGAGAGAGAGAGAGAGAGAGAGAGAGAGAGAGAGACTGAGAGAGAGACTGAGAGAGTGACTGAGAGAGAGACTGAGAGAGAGACTGAGACTGACGTTTGTCATACAGGCTAACCGATCTTAACAGTAATGGCTCTCGTGGCGTCATATACTACTTTTTATTACATACCTATTCAATCTTACTATAGTCATAAAAACATTTTCAAGCCGTGTGATAAATGTATCATGTGCGATATGGACCAGCACTTTTACATGGGGAACTCACGTTTTATTTTTACTGATTTTATCGCCTTTTTTTACTGATGCCTTTTATGATTTACACATTACATCAAATAGTATTTGAAACATTACACAAGGCTGCCGCAGAGTGCGATTGTTAATGTTAACTAACTCCATGAAGGGATTGACCACAGGTTTAAAGAGGGTTGTTACGATGTTAAATTAAGAACCGTTTTTGTAACACATAAAAAGGTATGTAGTAAATACAGAACTTCAGATACGTGTCTCTCTCTCTCTCTCTCTCTCTCTCTCTCTCTCTCTCTCTCTCTCTCTCTCTCTCTCTCTCTCTCTCTCTCTCTCTCTCTCTCTCTCTCGTTATTTCGCAAAATAGCATAGCTCTGGACCACTACTCGGTCTCGTGTTGTATATTCTTGCGCAAAATAAAGTCGTGCAACAAATAGGAAGCGAACACAACGTATGTAAAGTTATGTATTTATATCAACCAGTACATACAAATAGTTTCTAAGCCTTTAGGTGTACCAGTCGTGGATCGTTTGTAGGAATTTACATACACTGGGACCTAACTCACTAAACTCTCGCAACTTTGCGATCTCGCAGTACAATGCTAAAATACTTGCAGATAGGATGCTTTGTTGTCTAGTAGAGCCTAAGAGACCATTGTGAATTAATCCCCTTGTCAGTATTCTACGGAAGTCAAAACAGCACGTTACATCGGTACCGGGATACGAACCAGTACCTTCAAGCATAATTCAATTGACACGCACACACACACACACACACATACACACGCACACACACGTGGACACACGCACGAACACACACACACACACCTGTGTAAGTCCATTGACTTAATCACTACACAAGTCAGTCGTGCAGTATCCATTGTTTACCGACAGAGATCTCTGCGTTGCCGTGTACCCAGTTAGATAGCTGTTTCAAATATCTGCGTAGTAAAAGCCAGTGCAGCTCTGAATGAGATTCCAATACTGTCTCGCGATGCGACTAGACGTGTGTTCGTGCGCTCTCGACTTGCCCCCCACCTGGGGGGGCTGATAGCCAGTTTTGGCTCCTTGTTGGAGTTTAGGGTCAACTATACCGGGTCACGGGCGACCGTGTCCCTGGTATATGGAGACCCCACTCCAAAGAAGAGGACGGAGGAACGGGAAGAGGAAGGAGAAGGAAGAAACCCGTGCTGGGGACGGCTCAGGAGGGAGCAAAGCTGGCGGCTCAACCGCCAGTGGCGGTCCCTTCTGCGTCGCCGCCCCCACCGAGTTCTCCGGAGAGGACGCGGCAACCATCGGCACCCGCACCCCCGGACCAGCCCTACTCGGTCATGGACACAGCGATGTGCCAGCCGGCCAGTAGGTCACCACCGAAGTGGACCTCCACTCCTAAAATGACGACTCCGGTGCAGCGGTCAACTTTAACGACCGCTCCCGTTGAGTCGTCACCAGGATTTGTTGCTGTGGCGGCACCGAAAAGGAAGGCTTCATCACCGACCATCCAACCAGCCAAGACTAAGCCACCGCCGGAAGCCGTCCCCCTGGAAGAGGAAGAACACGAGGACGAGGACGAGGACGAGAACGAATGGAGACTGGCCCTGGGTGGACTTCGCCATCAGCTCCACCCGTACTTGCAGGGGGACACTCTCCAACCGACCAAACTCCGGGGAGGGTTTGCCAACATTGACTGGAAGCCAATGGAGGACGGCAGCAGCTATGAAATCCACCACAAGACCTTTGGTACTACGCCGGGAGTGATCGTAACCCACCGAAGGGACCAGATTTATAGACAGTGCGTCATGGTTATGAAGATGGACAACAGGTCTCTTCATAAGATGCTCAGAGCAGTCTGCGGCCCCGGTTACTCCACGGTGGTAAAGGCTCTACGCCAGCGACAACACCAGCTGCCGTCACTCCGAGAAACTCCAGGATCCCCGTGATAACCAACCTTACCTAGGACAGGTAACCTCCTTTTTGGGCTTAGTTGGACTTTAAACATGTTTCGATCGAGCTTCCAAATTCTTATGTTTATTTTTTTATAAATAGTCCAACGCACTTTACTTTGGCGCCCATTCAATTGCTCAAATCACCTTAAAACCTTTTCGGCCGAGCAATCAAACTTATTTTTGGGTTTAAATTATTAGTCCGGACATGATGTTAGGTGCAGGTATTCTCCGTAGACTTAGGTTTTTCTAGTTAGACCCGAAGGAATCGAAATTCAGCCAGTCAGAACACGGCCCATTTTCGGTGTCTACTAGTCGGTCCGCGCAGTCGCTGGACACTATTAAATACTTATTCAAAATTCCGCCCACCTCAAATTCATTCCCCCCCCCCCCCTTGTCCTGGACTCAGTCACTGGCAAAGGCCAGAGATTGTGCCCAGGACAGGCGTACGTGAAACCTTCGTGGTATATATGCACGTTAAAGCCGTTAACAACAGCAGCTCTGAATGATGTAATCTGAACGACAAAGACGTATCTCTGCATAATGCAGAGTGGAATAGGTACTTGGCAAAATAGTGCTTGATGCCATGACTCTCTATCGAGATCTCCGTCTGTAGACGGACAGCCACTCCCGATAACATCCTTTATATGCCTTGGGGAATACATCCTTTTTCACCGCTCAAAGAAGACTGCCACTCCCAGATTAGTTTACTCAATTAAAAGTAGCACAGGACAGCACTCATTGGATTGCATATAGCTGTTATGTCGAGGACGCATAAATCACTGTCACGGTGATGATAGCTGGTGAGCTCGAAAGTTGAGCATATCCTGCTCCATATTCTTTTGGCATAAATTGGTAACATTGATTGTAAATGTTTGCAAATTCTCATATCTATTTACAATAAAGTATTAAACGCATGTTCTTGTTAAAGGGGCATATCCTAGTTTTTAAACACTAAGGCTAATTTTTTTTTACTATTAGAGCCGTTTTTAATAACTGAAATCATACTTTACTTATTTTGTTGTTTAGATTATCCATTTCTGTACATTTGAAGTGTGTTTGGTCATCTTGGTGTTTTTAATATCACAAAATACATTTATCGTTTTTTTAAACGTACGTGCGTCTGACAAGTAACAGTTATGGAGTCGAGTTTCAGTCTATTTTTAAAGGATATTTCACCATTTCAAAATCACAGACTCATGTTTCACTAAATTGTAACTTTATAAATGTGTTACAGGTTTATAGATTAACTAAACTTAGTGTGCATTCTCTTGGGCTGACACTAGGCGTTACTAGAGTTTGTCCCTTTAAGAAGGCCAGTGTCTGTATATCTAATATTTTATATCATTTTACGTCGATCAATCAATCAATCGATCCATCAATCCATAAGCCATTTATCTCAATACCAGTGCAACTATATCGGATATAAAAAGAAAGCAATGTTTTATTTAACGACTCACTCAACACATTTTATTTACGGTTATATGGCGTCAGACAAATGGTTAAGGACCACATAAATATTGATAGAGGAAACCCGCTGTCGCCACTTCATGGGCTACTCTTTTCGATTAGCAGCAAAGGTTCGTTTATATTCACCATCCCACAGACAGGGTAACACATACGACGGCCTGTATCTATATCGGATGTGTTGGCGGTCGTGTGCTCATGTTTGTAGAAGGTATATTTCATAATAACCCAATCAATCAATCAGCCAGCTATTTCAATCGTCAAGTACGACTGTCTTGGACACATCATCCGCGATTCCCCGGTGAATGTGTCCAAAGACAGACATTCTACGTCGTAATATTATATATTGTTTTCTTACGTACGAAATTATAGGAAGATGAAACCCGGTGTGGGCTACAAGAAATATTAGGACGACCAAAAAGCATCTTGTTTATACAGATACTGATATTCTAAACATGAAAACATAATTAATATGTGACTGTGGTCATCAAACGGGCTCCGTATGTGGTAGGGGCGGGACGTAGCCCAGTGGTAAAACGGTCGCTTGATGCGCGGTCGGTCTGGGATCGATCCTCGTCGGTGGGCCCATTGGGCTATTTCTCGCTCCAGACAGTGCACCACGACTGGTATATCAAAGGCCGTGGTATGTATTATCCTGTCTGTCTGTGCATATAAAATATTCCTTGCTGCTAATCGAAAAAGAGTAGCCCATGAAGTGTCGACATCGGGTTTCCTCTCTAAATATCTCTGTGCTTCTTAATAATATATCCGACGCTATATAACCATAAATAAAATGTGTTGAGTGCGTCGTTAAATAAAACATTTCCTTCCGTCCTTCCGTATATGGTAAACAGATTACAATGGCAGGAATCTCGGGGTAGTTCTCTTAATAATCGGCGAATTGATTTGGTAGAACTGCCGTTTCCAGTACTCGTCATCCAAACGTTCCTGCTCTAGAATATTTAATTGGACAGAAAACAGAAGTACAGCTGACCCGATTGGTTTCTTAGTGGCTACGGGTAAGCGCTAATCAAGCTGTAAGAACTCAGAAGAAGAGTTGATGTGATTGGTTTGTTTGTTTGGTCGCTCTGTTCTTTGACTGGACACGTAAACAATAAGAGCTTTCCAAGTGGTTCGTCTGACTATGTAAGCCACTATATATACCGACACATGTTACCAAGACACGCACAGCTAGTTGCGGAGGAGCAAGTTAGACAATTTGACGTTAATTGGCTTGACTAGGATTCAAAACTTTTCAGAACAAAATACATCTGGATACTGGTGAGTAGGATTTTTTTTTTTTTGTGCAGGTTTTTTTTAGTTTTTTTTTTTGTGTATCTTGATTCAGTTATTTCTTTATTGACCATTATCCACAGGGACCAATTTCACAAGAGAACGTGAAACTAGTTTTGAACGTAACTTTAAATTTACGACTAAACCACAATCCTACAGGTCCACAGGCTGGTAGGTACTGGGTTCGGATCCCAGTCGAGGCATGGAATTTTTAATCCAGATACCGACTCCAAACCCTGAGTGAGTGTTCCGCTAGGCTCAGAGGGTAGGTGTAAACCACTTGCACCGACCAGTGATCCATAACTGGTTCAACAAAGGCCATAGTTTGTGCTATCCTGTCTGTGGGAAGCGCTAATAAAAGAGCCCTTGCTGCCTGTCGTAAAAGAGTGTCAGAATGACCATATGTTTGACGTGCAATAGCCGATGATAACATTAAAAAATCAATGTGCTCTAGTGGTGTCGTTAAATAAATTAAAAAAACGAAAAAACAAAAACAAAAACAAAACACAATCCGTATTTCTAACAAAGTTACAACAACAAATTAATATTGTTTGACGAATACATATTTTGATTTTCGTTCAACCTGACAATGTTCCATCTTCTGTAATCATGTACTTTAGTTAGTGAATTGATACGGCAGGTATAATTGTTAAAGTTAAAGTTTGTTTGTTTAACGACACCACTAGATCACAATGATTTATTAATCATCGGCTGTTGGATGTCAAACATTTGGTAATTTTGACATATAGCCTTAGAGAGGAAACCCGCTAAATGTTTCAATTACTAGCAAGCAATCTTTTATATGCACCATTCCACAAACAGGATAGGGCATACCACGGCCTTTGATATGCCAGTCGTGGTGCACTGGATGGAACGAGAAATAGCCCAATGGGCATACCGACGGGAATCGATCCTAGACCGACCGCGCATCAAGTGAGCGCTTTGCCACTGGTTTACCTCCCGCCCTCTAGTATAACGGTTTGTTGCACACATAAACTTACGATATTTTATTTACAACTGACTCCAGTAGCGGGTCCAGTGGCCGTGTTGATAAAGGTTTTAAACGCCAGACTCTATTAAACTTTGAAATGTTGTTTAGCCTCGCTGCAATGTTAGTTGTCAGTATTTTATATCTTGCGTGAATTTTTTTTTTTTTCCCCATTACCGTTAAAGGGACATTCCTGAGTTTGCTGCATTGTAAGATGTTTCCGACTAATAACATATTTCTACGATTAAACTTACATAGTTTCTTGTTTAGAATATCAGTGTCTGTATATTCAGTGTGTTTGTAGTCGTCTTAATCTTTGTATGTAGCCCAAACTGGATTGTATCTTCAAATAATTTCGTACGTACGAAAAAACTATATTTTAGGAAATAAGATGAAATTTAACCTAGTACAAATATTAGAACGATCAGAAACACGTTTAATATACAACCGCTAATATTTGTTTGATATGTAATTGCAATCGCTAAAAAGCCTATGTTAGTCGATAACATCTTAAAAAGTGCAACAAACTCAGGAATGTCCCTTTAACTACAGTATCGGGTGCTAGATCCGTACTCATAAACGTTTTAAACGCCAGACTCTTATTAGAGTCTGATATCCTACATATCTATGCAGCCTGTGTAGCGATGCCACAAGGGTAGTCTACAGTATGTTTGTATCTTGCTTCAGATATATATTTTTATCATTTACCGTTAACTTCAGTAACGGGTCCTAGGTCCGTGCTTAGTAAGGTTTTAAACACCAAACTCTACGTCTGAAATGCTACATATCTATGCGCTTTGTGTAGCGTTGCTACGAGGTTACCCAGACCGAAGGCGCATCAAGCGAGCCTTTAAAGAGATAGTCCCGAGTCTGCTGTCATTAGGATATTCCTGACTACCAGAGCGTCTTCACGACTAAAATCACGTATTAAATATCTGTTCTTGGTTTAGAAAACCACTGTCTGGCCAATCGACTTACGGGGTGGTCATTTCCTTAGGCGTGTGAAAGAGTTTAAAACTAGCAGTCCGCTGTCATTAAGATAAACTACCGGAGCTTTTTGACGATTAAATCACGTATTATAATATCTATCTTGTTTATAATATACTGTCTGTCTAATATATTTGTTAAGAAACACCTCCTTGAGATACTACGCAAGAGGCCGATCAAACTATGAATATTAGACTGATTGCGAAACAAAATATATTTATAATTATTAAACAGGGTATATCGTTGGAAGCATGTTACAGAGAAAGCAAACTCATTACAGCCTCTTTACTACCCTACAACAGAAGAGTGCAGTATTTGCCAAACTTCAAAATTGATATAAGCTATTGGACTCCGGACAAGAGTTTGTAATGTTTAACAACATCACTAGAGCATATTAATTATTAATCATCGGCTACTGGATGTCAAACATTTCGTTATTCTAACATATAGTCTTAGAGAGGAAACCCGCTACATTTTTCCATTAGTAAGAAGGAATCTTTTATATGCGCCATCCTACAGACAGGATAGCACATACCACAACCGTTGATATACCAGTCGTAGTGCACTGGCTGGAACGAGATATAGCTCAATGGGCCCACAGACGGGGATCGATCCCAGAACGATGGTGCATCGAGCAAGCGCTTTCTCACTGTGCTACATCCCACCCCATCCAATGAGCCTGTGAAAACACCCGTAACACTATTAGTTCACTATCAAGCTAGTTTTGCTTAATGACACCACTAGAGAACATTAATTCATTCATTAATCAATGTGATATTAGATAGCAAGCGTAGTCATCAGAGGAAAAGCGCTACATTTTTTCCTATGCAGCAAGAGATCTGTTATATACACTTTCCCACAGACAGGGAATCACATACCACGGCCTTTGACGTGATGTGGTGTTCTTGTTGGATCGAGAAAACAACAATCAGTTGAATGGATCAAACGAGGTGGTTCGATCCTGCGACGCAAGAAACTCAAGCGAGCACTCGACCGGCTCCCACCCAGAGCGAGTTTTAACGACTCAATGGGTAGGCGTAAGTTCACTACACCCTCTTGTTTCTCACTAACCATTAACTATTTACCCTCTGTCCTGGACAGACAACCCAGATAGCTGAGGTGTGTGCCCAGTATAGCGTACTTGGAACGTAATTGGATATAAGCTCGAAAATAAGTTTAAATGAAAATGGATGTAAGTACTTCAATCGGAATTTAGTGAGTACGGTAGGTTATACATTTTTGGTTTGTGTGTACATGTGTTGCACTATTTCGGTTGACAAACGGTTTAAACATGGTGACATAAGTTTTGAATGCCAGCTATATACAAATGTATAGGTTATGTAAAATTATTCGGACGTTGAAAGAACCACACTTTCTACGTTCCTTCGGGCTAATTTTGTTCCCATCATGTTGTTTAAATCATTACGTTTAAGAACATTCCGCAACGTCGACACCTCACAATGGAATAATTTATTATTATTAACCATATTTAGTGAAAAATCAGGCAAATATCTGCAATACCGTCAATTAAAGGGACTTCAATCCGTAAAAATGGACTTCAACCCGTAAAAATGGACTTCAATCCGTAAAAATGGACTTCAACCCATAAAAATGGACACTTGAGTTTGATTAATTTACAAACCTGTAACAAATGTGGATACAACAGAGTAAAACAAGAGTGTGTGACGTTGAAACACCCCTGGCATAGCTTACCACGCGACTCTTTAACCGTTATTTCTCAGACGCACGTGCGTTTTTAAAAATATGAAAAAATACATTTTGTGGTATTAGAAACACCAGGATGACCAGAAACACTTCGGATGTACGGAAATATATAATCTAAACAATAAAATATAAGTAATGTTTGATTTCAGTGATTTATTAAAACTGTAGTTAGGTTTATTTGTGGCAATAGTAAATGATGTTATGATACGATGAGTCGAAATTGTGATTGATTAAATAGAGGATAATAAAGGAGTTACCAGTTATTATAAAATTTATGTCCCGAGTGAAATAATTTTCAGTTGTCACGAGCTTTAGCAAGCACCCCAGGTGAGCGCTCAACCGATTGAACTATACCCCCCCCCCCCCCCCCCCCCCACGCAAGTATGCTGGCGAGATGAAGGTATTACTTTTCCGACGGTGATGACATTAACTTTTTCGTTTAAGTTACGTGGTTAACCCAGTTTCACAAACTATATGTCCTAGATCAGTGAAACGTTGTTAGTAGTTGAATCTATAGAAGTTCATCACAGTGCACCGAATATGTTTAATGACAGCGAGGCATTAAATTCCACGGAATTCGTCATTGATGATTAAATGCCCAGTAATGAAACGTTGTTAGTAATTGCATCTATAGATGTTCATCACAGTGCACCGAATATATTTAATGACAGCAAGGCATTAAATTCCACGGAATTCTTCATTGATGATTAAATGCCCAGTAATGAAACGTTGTTAGTAATTGCATCTATAGATGTTCATCACAGTGCACCGAATATATTTAATGACAGCGAGGCATTAAATTCCACGGAATTCTTCATTGATGATTAAATGCCCAGTAATGAAACGTTGTTAGTAATTGCATCTATAGAAGTTCATCACAGTGCACCGAATATGTTTAATGACAGCGAGGCATTAAATTCCACGGAATTCTTCATTGATGATTAAATGCCCAGTAATGTCTATAAGTTTTTGTGTGCTCACCCTAACCACAGCGCTTTACATCAGTTAATACAACAGTCACTTGATAACAAATATGTTTGTGGAGTTTGCTTTGACAGTCTGGCATAAAGGCTCATATTTATCAGCTAGACCGACATAGTCTTACAACACGTTTGCTTATCAAAGAGAACGTTTTTGTAAAGATTTTCCTGTCCTACTATGGTACGTCGATGGCTGGAATGTCACAAGGCTCGGTACTCGGTCCATCCTCCACCTCAGTGTGAGCACTGTCAGTATACTTTGACGATACGCCACATTTTGTTGGAGTGTCCTCATCTCAAAGAAACTAGAACAAATATTTTTAGTCAGAGAAATGTGATGGAATCATTTCGATTCCACTCAGAATTAGTTTTACAGTTTTTACGTGATACTGACTTTTATTCTAATTTTTAATTTTCTCTATCTGTGATATTTGTATTTTTGCACAGTCCTTTACACTGTGTTTTTATTTAAATCTTGATTTTTTATATTTATGTGATTCAACATTTAAACTTTTGCTTTTACCATAGTGTGACACCCAATAGCCGATGTAATTTTCGTGCTGGGGTGTCGTTAAACATTCATTTATTCATTCGGTACTCTGTCCATTTCCGTTTATCGTTTACGTAAATGACATTGCTGGTGAGCTTAATTGTATGACTAGATTATTTGTTGATGACACCAGTTTACCAGCATCATCAGATGACTTAAATATTAATGAATCTAATATCAGTGAAATTTACAAAAACTTCATAAATGTTCAAACCAATGCTCTTGAATATTTAACTGACAAAATTCAAGTTGTAGTCCCCTGCGCGTGCTGTAACCTGACCGTGGTGCAGGGTGTGTAATATTCTCTTTGAGAACCCCTGCGCGTGCTGTAACCTCACCGTGGTGCAGGGGGTGTAATATTCGCTTTGAGAATGGTCAATACAGCGCAAATCCCCTTGTTTTCTTCGAGATACAATTGAAATTTTGAGTAAAAGTCAGTATCTATGTGTGATATTTGTATTTTGTGCACAGTTCTTTAAACTATTTTTATTTAAAGGGACATTCCTGAGTTTGCTGCATTGTAAGATGTTTCCAAAAAATAAAATATTTCCACGATTAAACTTCCATATTAAATGTATTTTCTTGTTTAGAATATCAGTGTCTGTATATTCAATGTGTTTCTGGTTGTCTTAATATTTGTAAGACGCCCAAACTGGATTTTGTCTTCAAATAAGTTCGTACGTACGGAAAAATATATTTTAGGAAATAAAATGAAATTTAACCTAGTACAAATAGTAGAACGATCAGAAACACATTTAGTATATAGCCACTAATATTTTATGCAGAAAAATATATTTGATATATAATTACAATCGTTAAAAAGTCTCTGTTAGTCGATAACATCTTAGAAATTGCAGCAAACTCAGGAATGTCCCTTTAAATCTTGAATTTTTATATTGATGTTGATCATCACTTTATCTGTTTGCATTACAATAGTTTGACACCCAATAGCCGATGCATTGTTCGTGCTGGGGTGTCGTTAAACATTCATTCATTCATTCATTCAAGTTGTAGTGTTCGCGAAAAAGTATCATTAACGTAACTTTTGCAATTAAGGTACCTGATATCACACCGTGCCTACTAATATAACGCACACATATAAATAAGTCCTTAGGCTTAACGTTAACACACATTGCCCAATGGACAGATCGTATTCGTAGTAGTACTGATGAAATAATTGTTTTGTAGATCGTCAAATACTGAGGCTAATATAAACAACGTTTAGACTCCCAGACGTTTGAGTCGGATGTTCTGTACTAAATGCGGAACATTTTGAAGAAGGAAAAACACATGAATGTAAAGCAGTTCAAATAATAACAGGTCTACCACTTTTAGAATAAAAAAACAACAACCCCAAAACAACAACCGTTAAAGGTCCTATGTCAAAGTTGAAACTACAATATTTCGTTATTTCCACATTTGATTGTAATAAATCATTACACATTATTCGATCCCACGTAATGGACGCAGTCCGTCGCAGACGACCTACGAATGATCTACAAAGTTCGTCAGAGATGTGAACAATTTAACAGGTTTCAACTTATTCGATCCATCGCCGATCAAAGAAAGCTACTCCTACCACAAATACAGCAAGGAATCGTTTATGTTTGAAGTCCGGTACAACGGTCTTTAACGTACCATTCCTGGGACATTGGAGAAGCGGGTTTCCTCCTCTTCGTGTCACAACTATCATATTATGTAAGACATCTAATAACCGAATAGCCAGTAATTAACAGTCGATTGTGTAACGAACTGTTTTAGAAGTGTGGCGGGACGTCGCTCAGTGGTACAGTGCTCGGCTGATGCGCGTCCCATCTAGGACCGATTCCCGTCGGTGGGACCATTGGACTATTTCTCGTTCCAGCTCCTGTCTATGGGATGGTGCATATAAAACATTGCTGCTAATCGAAAAGAATAACCCATGAAGTGGGGAGAGCTGGTTTCCTCCCTCAATATTTGTATGGTCCTTAACCATGTGTCCGTAAATAAAATGTGTTGAGTTCGTCGTTAAATAAAACATTTCCTGTTTTATAAGTTGTCACAAGTTAAAGGTTTCTTCCAATATGTTCTCCCAACAATTAATATTATTTTGGAATAGTGTCACGCTCTGTGGTTTTGCTCATACAAATAATGCTACAATACGAGAGTAGCAAAAATAGGTTTAAAATATTTGATGCCACAATGGTCACAGTTTATGCTATGTGTAAGTCATTTGGGATACAGGATATGCAGAGCTCTTGAAGCTATGCAAATTAAATTTTATAGATATATTTATTATCCACATAGTTCAAGATATTCAGGGAAATATAACCAGTATGACTCATGTGCGTCATACTGATTTCACGTGTTTAACGAATAAGGTAATTTTGTGAAGCAACGTCAGAACTTAATGCGGCTTCCCCAGTGCAAACGCTTATGAAAATTACGTCATTTCGGAAAAATGACGTCGTTTCGTCGTATCGTTTTAGTTATGTTTGAAACGTTTTGACATGGTCCTAGATTCTAGTTCATGAAAATAATAGTTTGCATAATGTGGATAATAAAGAAATTATTACACTCGCGTGTGAATCGTACTGATTTTACGAAACTCGTGTCAGGATTCATGTATTTCACTCGCTATCGCTCGGGTAATGTAATAATCCTGACACTGGTGGGCTCGGGGTACAAGAGCATACGGAGGGTGTAAAAATCCGTATTCCCCTCGTGATGCTTCTACAACTTATAGCATCTACTTAACGTTGACCGGCCCTCGGTGGCGTCGTGGTTAGGTCATCGGTCTACAGGCTGGTAGGTACTGGTTTCGGATCCCAGTCGAGGCATGGGATTTTTAATCCTGATACCGATTCCAAACCCTGCGTGAGTGCTCCGCAAGGCTCAATGGGTAGGTGTAAACCACTTGCACCGACCAGTGATCCATAACTGGTTCAACAAAAGCCATGGTTTGTGCTACCCTGCCTGTGGGAAGCGCAAATAAAATATATCTTGCTGCTAATCGGAAAGAGTAGCCCATGTAGTGGCGACAGCGGGTTTCCTCTCAAAATCTGTGTGGTCCATAACCATATGTCTGACGCCATATAACCGTAAATAAAATGTGTTGAGTGCGTCGTTAAATAAAACATTTCTTTCTTTCTTTCTACTAAACGTTGAGGAAATCGGGGGAAAAAACAGAGAGAGAGAAAAACCCATCTGGTGGTGGGCGAGTATGATCCAGCTCTTCTCCGGCTTATTTATATGACTAAATTTTTAAATATTGATGTAAACAGCTACCACATTTCAGGTTACCTAAGATGATGTGGACTTACAAAAGTGAAACAAAGATTATTTAACTTGATTTAATTTTGTATGGATAAGACAGGACGTAGGGAATACGGATTTGCGTACTTCGCTGTTTGCGCAAGACCTTGATAACAATTTACAATATTCATCAATTCGTATAAATAGCCTCACTTCATGTTATCATTACAGGCAGTGCAACTCTTCACAAAACATTGAACGGTATTTACAATTTAAGTTTTGTCAATGCTTAATTGGACCTTGTTGACGTTTAGGATGCAATTATGTTTGATTGGCAGCAAACACTGGTTAATTGAAAAATAAAATCTATGAGCAAAGATGGTGCACAATATTTTTGTGGAACTAATAACGACTTTTTTTTTATTGAACGTCATCTCCATATACTTCTTGTTTACGCTGTTGTGAAACGAATGCTTCTAGACTGATAAACATGTATTGTACCATTATCGACTATCTCCGCCACGCTGATATCATCTACTAATGATGTATAACTATATAATGTATAGATGTTTCTTCATGAAGTTTTTGAAACAAAAATACCAAGTGATGATGTCCTTCGTTTTTTCCACACACACACGTGATAAATATATTTACTTTTCCGATACTGTGTTAGTGAACTTGATACTTGATATAGATAGATAGGTAGACAGACAGACAGACAGACAGATATATAGATATATAGATAAATAGACAGACAGAGAGACAGACAGACAGATAAATATAAATAAAAGTTGTTTAACGACACCCCAGCACAACCTTGATACTGAATAACGTTTGTCCTGTCTTGTCTTTACGTGCCTTGTCTTGTCCAACAGTCGACTGTGGGTCTCATTGAACTATTCAATTTCCTTTATTTCTCACATGCACAAATCCTACTCAAGCCGTTCAGACACTTTGCAAAAAAATACATACATACATATAAACCTGTCTAAACCGGACACGGAACAAACCGGATTCCTGTCAAAATCTGGAAGATTCATGGTCCGGAATTTTCAAAATTATTAATCACGACACTCTAAGCACAGGATCCTGTCTAAATCGGATAAATACCCCCATCCTCCCGGCATATTGTGTTGTGTCCTCAAAAAAATGTTATAAGAAAACCAAACACGAGAATTTGATAAATGCAGTATAACATCATCTTGTTCTGGAAATATGTTGAATGTTTGTCTTATTTAACGACAACACTAAAACACACTGATTTGTTAATCATCGGCTATTTGATGTCACACATTTGGTAATATTGGCATATTATAGTCATATAGTGGAAAACTCGCTACATTTTCATATTAGTAGCAAGGGATATTTTATATGCACAATCCCACACACTGGATAACACATACCACGACCTTTGATATGCCAGTTATGGTGCACTGGCTGGATAGAGAAATAGCTCAATGGGTCCACCCAAGTGAATCGAACATAGACTGACCGTGCATATGGTAAGCGCTTTACCGCTGTTTTTCGTCCCGACCCCGAAATCTGTTGAAGGCGACTCCGGATCTGGCAGGTCTTGGACATCGATTAGCCAAGAAAACGTTGAGGCCATTGAACGAATTGTGATAGAGGATCAAAGAGTCATAATGCGACAGATAGTGAATGTCCTGAGGATCAGTTATGGCTCAGTGAAATCCATCATCCATTAACATTTCGGTTATGTGTAAAATATGTGGTCATTGTGTTGCCGAGGATGTTGATTTCCGAAATGAAGCGAAAGCGGATTCGTTGTTGAGGAGGAGATTATCGAGCTGATGTATCTGGACCGGGAAAACGTTACGCAGCGTTTAGTAACCAGGACTGAAACAAGGCTTCATTAGAAAGACACCGGCCTCGGTGGCGTCGTGGTTAGGCCATCGGTCTATAGGCTGGTAGGTACTGGGTTCGGATCCCAGCCGAGGCATGGGATTTTTAATCCAGATACCGACTCCAAACCCTGAGTGAGTGCTCCGCAAGGCTCAGTGGGTAGGTGTACACTACTTGCACCGACCAGTGATCCATAATTGGTTCAACAAATACCATGGTGCGTGATATCTTGTCTGTGGGAGGCGCAAATAAAAGATCCCTTGCTGCCTGTCGTAAAAGAGTAGTCTATGTGACGACAGCGGGTCTCCTCTAAAAAACAGTGTCAGAATGACCATATGTTTTCCGTCCAATAGCCGATGATAAGATAAAAAAATCAATGTGCTCTAGTGGCGTCGTTAAATAAAACATACTTTACTTTACTTTCATTAGAAACATTCGAAACAATGGAAATAAGTCAATTCTCCGGCAACAAAGAAAGTCAAGATCCGACCCAGTTCCGGCAGGATCAGGTTTACTGGTGTCTACGATGCCAAGGAATCAATCCCTATCGACTATATTCTTATGTCCGTATTAAGAGTCAATATTACGCTAATTTGTTTAAACGTTTACAACAGTATGGCCTCTCCAATTAACCGATTGTGACTGTAAGACGTGGCTATTAAAACTAATTGTTTATTTAACATATAACTGACTTACAATATTCATGTCGTTAACCCATTTCATATATAGAGATTATTATACGACCTTGTGTGTCGTACTGATTTTCTGAAACTAGTTCTTGTTCATCTTTCTTTGTTATCTATATTATTATACGACCTTGTGTGTCGTACTGATTTTACAAAACTAGTTCTTGTTCATCTTTCTTTGTTATCTATATTATTATACGGCCTTGTGTGTCGTACTGATTTTACAAAACTAGTTCTTGTTCATCTTTCTTTGTTATCTATATTATTATACGGCCTTGTGTGTCGTACTGATTTTACAAAACTAGTTCTTGTTCATCTTTCTTTGTTATCTATATTATTATACGGCCTTGTGTGTCGTACTGATTTTACAAAACTAGTTCTTGTTCATCTTTCTTGTTATCTATATTATTATACGGCCTTGTGTGTCGTACTGATTTTACAAAACTAGTTCTTGTTCATCTTTCTTTGTTATCTATATTATTATACGGCCTTGTGTGTCGTACTGATTTTACAAAACTAGTTCTTGTTCATCTTTCTTTGTTATCTATATTATTATACGGCCTTGTGTGTCGTACTGATTTTACAAAACTAGTTCTTGTTCATCTTTCTTTGTTATCTATATTATTATACGGCCTTGTGTGTCGTACTGATTTTACAAAACTAGTTCTTGTTCATCTTTCTTTGTTATCTATATTATTATACGGCCTTGTGTGTCGTACTGATTTTACAAAACTAGTTCTTGTTCATCTTTCTTTGTTATCTATATTATTATACGGCCTTGTGTGTCGTACTGATTTTACAAAACTAGTTCTTGTTCATCTTTCTTTGTTATCTATATTATTATACGGCCTTGTGTGTCGTACTGATTTTACAAAACTAGTTCTTGTTCATCTTTCTTTGTTATCTATATTATTATACGGCCTTGTGTGTCGTACTGATTTTACAAAACTAGTTCTTGTTCATCTTTCTTTGTTATCTATATTATTATACGGCCTTGTGTGTCGTACTGATTTTACAAAACTAGTTCTTGTTCATCTTTCTTTGTTATCTATATTATTATACGGCCTTGTGTGTCGTACTGATTTTACAAAACTAGTTCTTGTTCATCTTTCTTTGTTATCTATATTATTATACGGCCTTGTGTGTCGTACTGATTTTACAAAACTAGTTCTTGTTCATCTTTCTTTGTTATCTATATTATTATACGGCCTTGTGTGTCGTACTGATTTTACAAAACTAGTTCTTGTTCATCTTTCTTTGTTATCTATATTATTATACGGCCTTGTGTGTCGTACTGATTTTACAAAACTAGTTCTTGTTCATCTTTCTTTGTTATCTATATTATTATACGGCCTTGTGTGTCGTACTGATTTTACAAAACTAGTTCTTGTTCATCTTTCTTTGTTATCTATATTATTATGCGGCCTTGTGTGTCGTACTGATTTTACAAAACTAGTTCTTGTTCATCTTTCTTTGTTATCTATATTATTATGCGGCCTTGTGTGTCGTACTGATTTTCTGAAACTAGTTCTTGTTCATCTTTCTTTGTTATCTATATTATTATACGGCCTTGTGTGTCGTACTGATTTTACAAAACTAGTTCTTGTTCATCTTTCTTTGTTATCTATATTATTATACGGCCTTGTGTGTCGTACTGATTTTACAAAACTAGTTCTTGTTCATCTTTCTTTGTTATCTATATTATTATACGGCCTTGTGTGTCGTACTGATTTTACAAAACTAGTTCTTGTTCATCTTTCTTTGTTATCTATATTATTATACGGCCTTGTGTGTCGTACTGATTTTCTGAAACTAGTTCTTGTTCATCTTTCTTTGTTATCTATATTATTATACGGCCTTGTGTGTCGTACTGATTTTACAAAACTAGTTCTTGTTCATCTTTCTTTGTTATCTATATTATTATACGGCCTTGTGTGTCGTACTGATTTTCTGAAACTAGTTCTTGTTCAGCTTTCTTTGTTATCTATATTATTATACGACCTTGTGTGTCGTACTGATTTTACAAAACTAGTTCTTGTTCATCTTTCTTTGTTATCTATATTATTATACGACCTTGTGTGTCGTACTGATTTTCTGAAACTAGTTCTTGTTCAGCTTTCTTTGTTATCTATATTATTATACGACCTTGTGTGTCGTACTGATTTTACAAAACTAGTTCTTGTTCATCTTTCTTTGTTATCTATATTATTATTAGGCCTTGTGTGTCGTACTGATTTTACAAAACTAGTTCTTGTTCATCTTTCTGTGTTATCTATATTATTATTAGGCCTATATGAATAACAAATACAGTGTCAGAAGGAAACGACTTTTAAGAAATGACGTAATTCTGGTAAACGACGTTAACTATCCATTATTAAAAAAGTACATCATATTCATCAACCAATGACAAAATAAAATAAAGTTACACTAAACTTTACTCTATTCGTGAAGCGATTACGTTAGCTATTACACGGGTGCTTCGTATTGTTTTTATTAGTCGATTATTTTGAACAATTACTAACTTGGTTATACATATAATTTGCTTCTAATGAAAACAAATATAGCGGGTTTTCTTTCTTAGACTATATGTCAAATTACCAAATGTTTGACATCCACGGGCTGACTAGAATTACAATTGCGTATATTGATTACAAAAACATTATATTAAGCTTCAGATTATATGAAACAAAAATAGTATTACCCTCGTGTGTTTTCCAATCGTCAAAATCATATATTAGGATTATACAAAATATATATATATGTATATATGTATGTGTGTCTGTGTGTGCGTGCGTGCGTGTGCGTGTGCGTGATTGTATGTGTGTGTGTGTGTTATGTGTGTGTGTGGAAGGAGGGGGGGGGTATGTATGCATGCATGCATACAAACAAATTAGAAGTTAAACTAAGTGAGGCAATTACAATCTTAGAACAAAGTGAACACATTGTAGAACCAAAACCAATTAAAGATAAAACAGAAGAACTAATTGAATTAAGAAGAGAGAAACCAAACTCAAAAGCCACTACATTCAATCACGGGAAAATAGGCAGACGAAGGAGAAATGCCAAAATAATGCAAATTAGACAATAGAAACGAAAATAGAAAACAATACATTTTGAAAGAAAACAACTTTACTATGTGCCAATTGCGTAAAGTATATAAACCAAAATGATATAATATATTACATTTTCAGTGCAATCAATGTATGTGATATGTTTTCACATTACATACTTTAAAGGGACATTCCTGAGTTTGCTGCAATTTGTAAGATGTTATCGACTAACAGATACTTTTTAACGATCGATTGTAATTACATATCAAATATATTTTTCTGCATAAAATATTAGTAACTGTATATTTAACTTCTTTCTGGTCGTTCTAATATTTGTTCTGGGTTCAGTTTCATTGTATTTCCTAAAATATTATTTTTTCGTACGTACGAAGTTATATGAAAACAAAATCCAGAAACACATTGAATACACAGACACTGACATTCTAAACAAGAAAATATATTTAATATGTAAGTTTAATCGCATAAATATTATATTAGTCGGATACAACTTACAATGGAGCAAACTCAGGAATGTCCCTTTAAGAATTTGATAACTTTGCAAATTAGATGTAAATTAATCGAGGTTTATTTTAGGTCGATTTTAAAATGTTAGTTTAGAAGTGTTAAGTGTACATAAACTTCGCTACAGGTGTTTTAATATATTCTTCAAAAGAAGTAGGGCAATGTAGGAAATGACAGCCAATTAAAGAAGTATCATGAGGTATCACTATATAGGAATAGCTGCATGATAATAATGAATGAATTGGGAAGACATTTTTTATGTTCGTAGCAGATTGTGTTGCTGGAAACGGCCTTGAAACAAGATAGGGATGATAGTGAATTGGAACGTTCTGGGACGCCCACAGCAGTTTTGGTCTGCTGGTATCTGATCCATAGTCTGCTGAGCATAGACGGCGAAACACTGAACACATTGGCTACACCAAGCTGCATTCTACCAGTTTGAATCATGACAATAGCCTTAAGAAGTTCGTCACGTCGTAGACACCGCATCACTAATTCCATGACAAACAATGCATAACATCCTAAGAACAAAAGTTAATTGATCATAAGATTCTGCAAAATTAACAGTAGTAAACACTCAAACAGATTTATCGACCGAGTCAAAATTGTCACATGTATATGGCTACTGTGTGTTGCACGTGCACCTTTTATGTTTTGCTTGATTCTTAAGGTGTGCGGCAATGAATGCTCTTTCCCAGGCAGTCATCCTTGAAAGCTGATTTCTGACCAAATCATTGGTAATGACATTTCCATTTTAAAGTTCCCTAGTTTTTTCGGAAGAGTAAATGTAAAATATCAACATCGTCTAGCTAATCAGCATTTATTTTGGCAGAGCCTCGACAAAACAAACGATTAACATAGATTATGTTGATATTTTTCATATTAAAAAAACAAAAAAAAACCACACTAGTAAATTATGTTACACTATAGTTAGTTGACTTTATGGCTTTATTAAAACTGTGGGTGTATTTGTATTTTGCATTAGTGTTATAAAGTGTAGAGGCGAGATTGTATCTTTAATGATATATATTTTACTTTATAGGTGATACTCTGAGGACGCCGTATTAATACCAAGCATGTCAACACAGTCATCACTTTCGTCAAATGAAACATCCAACTTTACCGAGGCGGCTAATGGAAGCTATTCCGACGAAGAATTCAAAAAATATGATGAGCCATCTCTAGACGATTGGCCATATTTCGATTTACATGGCTATGGCCATTGGTCCACTGTTCTAGCTATAGCAATAATAGGTACTATTGGAAACATCTTTCAGTTCATAATGATGAGCGACTCCAAGTTATGTTCACTCTCCTACAGCGTGTACCTAAAATTCCTTGCTGTGTCTGATTCCTTGGTCCTAAGTGAAGCTCTATTTCAGCAAACTCAAATTCGTTTTAATTTGCCCATGGTTGTCGATATGAACAATGCTCTCTGTAAAATTGTCGTCGGGTACCAGGTATTCGCGATGTTGCTATCGCCATGGCTGGTGGTAGGACTTACTCTCGACAGATTCGTATGCGTCTGTTTTCCGCTGACACGGGGACGATTCTGCACGATGAAGAAAGCCATTGCCGTCTGTTCGAGTATGATTGCTGCAACCATCGTGCTAATTATACCCAATTTGGTCCTAACTAATTTGAAATATAATAGATGTTTACCGTCTGCCAAGATCATCTACTATTTCATGTTCGTTCGTCTGGTAGTGTCTACATTGGTGCCCTGTGCTGTTATCCTCACCCTCAACATCGCTATAATCGCCCGCATCAAACGTAGCAACGAGTTTCGAAACACGTTCATAAAGAACAAGGCAGATTCTACGAAAGACAATTCAACACGCCCTCTGGTGTTAATCTCTGTACTGGCTTTCGTAACTCTCTTGCCAATCGCGACTTCAGATGCCATTGCTGCCCTGTTCTTTGTATTCCTGAAGACAGGCAGGAGAGCTGCGTTATTAAGCTTAAAATTGTGGCCAGCGTTCCACATATTCTACTTGCTAAATTTCGGACAGAACTTTTTCATCTTGATGGCAAGTTCACAAAACTATCGACAGATTATGAAGAGTAAACTCCGATGCTTTTCTCTCAAGATGAAGCAAACACGATATAACGTACCAGCACCTAGTGTTGGTTCCACAGTCAATACGGACGATATTTCATTGTCAGTGATTACCTCTAATACCATACGTTCTGAAATGACAGATCCATAGTTTATAAATTACCGATTTTATTGTTGGGGAAACATCCAATATAACAGTTAGAATGGTCATATCAATAGCTAATGCCCAGCGCGCACGGCCAACAATTGTCGCCAACATTGTTGTCAGATTGGTTTATTTTACACGGACACGGCAGACCTTTGTTGTGAACATTGTTGTCAGATTGGTTTATTTTACACGGACACGGCAGACCTTTGTTGTGAACATTGTTGTCAGATTGGTTTATTTTACACGGACACGGCAGACTTTTGTTGTGAACATTGTTGTCAGATTGGTTTATTTTACACGGACACGGCAGACTTTTGTTGTGAACATTGTTGTCAGATTGGTTTATTTTACACGGACACGGCAGACCTTTGTTGTGAACATTGTTGTCAGATTGGTTTATTTTACACGGACACGGCAGACCTTTGTTGTGAACATTGTTGTCACATTGGTTTATTTTACACGGACACGGCAGACCTTTGTTGTGAACATTGTTGTCACATTGGTTTATTTTACACGGACACGGCAGACCTTTGTTGTGAACATTGTTGTCAGATTGGTTTATTTTACACGGACACGGCAGACCTTTGTTGTGAACATTGTTGTCAGATTGGTTTATTTTACACGGACACGGCAGACTTTTGTTGTGAACATTGTTGTCAGATTGGTTTATTTTACACGGACACGGCAGACCTTTGTCGCCAACATTGTTGTCAGATTGGTTTATTTTACACGGACACGGCAGACCTTTGTTGTGAACATTGTTGTCAGATTGGTTTATTTTACACGGACACGGCAGACCTTTGTTGTGAACATTGTTGTCAGATTGGTTTATTTTACACGGACACGGCAGACCTTTGTTGTGAACATTGTTGTCAGATTGGTTTATTTTACACGGACACGGCAGACTTTTGTTGTGAACATTGTTGTCACATTGGTTTATTTTACACGGACACGGCAGACCTTTGTTGTGAACATTGTTGTCACATTGGTTTATTTTACACGGACACGGCAGACCTTTGTTGTGAACATTGTTGTCAGATTGGTTTATTTTACACGGACACGGCAGACCTTTGTTGTGAACATTGTTGTCAGATTGGTTTATTTTACACGGACACGGCAGACTTTTGTTGTGAACATTGTTGTCAGATTGGTTTATTTTACACGGACACGGCAGACCTTTGTCGCCAACATTGTTGTCAGATTGGTTTATTTTACACGGACACGGCAGACCTTTGTTGTGAACATTGTTGTCAGATTGGTTTATTTTACACGGACACGGCAGACCTTTGTTGTGAACATTGTTGTCAGATTGGTTTATTTTACACGGACACGGCAGACTTTTGTTGACCGTGTGCGGGTAAATAAAACAGTGTTGACGTGACCTCATCGTTAAGATGGCCAAATACAGGAATAAATATCAATGATGTCGCGTCGTAGATGAATGGCCCCTGGTCACAGGGCGCGAAATAAGCGGTATCGCATCGAAAAATGCGACACAAATATCGTGGTTTAATAGTCAAATACATTTTTGTGTAGCAAAGAATTGCGATGCAATTTTTTAATTGTAATTAAAAATATATATTATGAAACTGTTCATGGCATTCAAGCATGGACTAAATTCATTCAACGGGACTATAATTTAGGAAGAGGCACGTCAGGTCGGAGGTCCAATATTTCATCAATATTCTGCATACCGAGGAGTTCCGAATGCCCGACTCGGAACGCTTAGGCCGATAAAAAATTTGTTATTCGATTGACAAATCATATTCGTTAATATTCTTAGACATTATCCGTGGTTTTATTTTTAATTATTATTATTATTATTATTATTTTATTTTATTATTATTTTTTAAAATTAATAAATGAAATAGTTTCATTGTTTTTCAACGGTAATGTGGTACAACAAAGACCTGTTCAACTTCAAAATAATTATTATTGAATTTTAGTTATACATATCTGCATGTATCATTTTACGGAAATATTAACTCAAAACTGTACAAAGGTTAGACTTCAAAGAAAAAGTTGTAGGCTGAATACCGCACATATCGACATTACTAAATCTTCGTTGACGAACGTCATAACGGATCTAAAAAAAGATAGGCAGTTTTAAAGATTTAACAAAAAGTGATACCAAGAATTTGTTTTAGTCGAAAACCATTTTTATTTATTCAGATGTGAGAAAATTGCGTTTCAAGCCATCTATATTTCAAAACACTTCCCGGAATAGCATGCAGATTAGTCCCATCCCCGTCCCCTTGCCAACTCCTGGGTCCACAAAATCATTTTAGATATCATGAAATGTATTTTAACATTGAAATGAACACGTTTGTATGTTTGTTGTTATTGTTGTTGTTGTTGTGTTGTTGTTGTTCTCCTGGGTCCACAAAATCATTTTAGATATCATGAAATGTATTTTAACATTGAAATGAACACGTTTGTATGTTTGTTGTTATTGTTGTTGTTGTTGTGTAGTTGTTGTTCTCCTGGTTCAACAAAATCATTTTAGATATCTTGAAATGTATTTTATCATTAAAATGAAAGCGTTTGTATGTTTGTTGTTGTTTGTTTGTTTGTTTGTTTGTTTGTTTTCTTTTCTTTCTTCTTTGTATCCCTGTTTGTGTTTTGTTAAATTAGTTTTTAATTTTTAATTTTTTCTTTGGGTTGCCCTTTCCAAAAGTTGGTTCATAAGCTCTTTTCCCTTAGTCACAACTACAAAAGTACCATTATATTAATATATACTTCAGAATTTCCCGGGGAGTATAATCCCGGATCCCCATAGGGAGCTCGGGCGATTGGCGCCAATGTGTAAGGCACTTCATGCCTTGCATGTTCAGACCCCCTGGTGTTTCGCTTTTAAAAATACTAATGGCTTCGATCATCTTGTTAAGAATGTGTGACATTACATTCCATTATTCAGCGATCAGATAGCCTACCAATTCAACCATACCATGCGAAAAACTTGCGGCCCTCGGGTTCAGATATTATTACAGTATTTTGTTTACTTTATATATAACACACACATACAAACACACAATCATACACACACGCAAACATACACACACACAATGATACACGCACGCAAACATACAAACACACAACAAACATACAAACACACAAACATACACACACACAATGATACACGCACGCAAACATACAAACACACAACAAACATACAAACACACAATGATACACGCACGCAAACATACAAACACACAACAAACATACACACGCAACAATAATAATAAACAGTAATACAAACATGGATATTTGGGTTCACAACGACATTGTTGATTAAAGTTTCACCTCGGCGTCCAGTTGTCCGATACCACTGTGTAAAGTTAAACAATAGAACAGTCACCTGTAGCCTAATTGGCCACTGTGATACCGGTATGATATTTAACTGATCACAGTCTTTGATTTTGCGTAAAGCCAATTACGACGTATGTGTGAACAAACCACTTAAGGACGCCCTAAAGTCTGAGTTCACCACATGGTATTCAAAGCAGGTAGCTCTGGCTTTGAAAGACGGCGAAGTTGTAACAGACATCAAGATCGAAATGCGTACTTCGGCGATAAAACCAATTCATACAAGGTGGATTATGAAAGTTATGGCAGAATTAAAAATACGCCAGGAAATGTTGAAATCTGCATTCATCCACCACAGAATCACTGATGCAGTGCGGGCGGACATTGACAAACACAATGTACGAAATTTAAAAATATTTCATTATATTCTACAAACAGTGAGATTCACACAATTTTTTTTTTTTAAATTCTAACTTGTTGTCTTGACTATACTATTCTCTTGTCGTATCCGGTGGACTGCGCATGACAGGAAATAAAATGTTCCGGTAAATTGTCAGTGTGTTATGGTTTTTATAATAAATATTTCAGATAGAATTTGTAGATTTTTTCAAATATTTTCAAGGATTTATATTTTCGATGCTGACTACTTACCCTCGAAACCCACGAAAATAAAAAATCCTCGAAAATGTCCCGTTATACGGTAGATAGATAGATATATAGATAGACAGATAGACAGAAAGACAGACAGACAGACAGACAGACAGATATATACATACATACATGCTTTATGTTTAACGACAGCCCAGCACAAAAATACACATCGGCTATTGGGTATCAGAAAAGGTAAGCATATGGAAATATAACTTATATAATTATGTAAAGCCACAGTGTAAAGACCTGTGGGGAAAAGTATAATACAATACACATATCAAGTAAGTATATTTCAAACTCGTGTATAGAAATCAAAGTGCTTTAAAAACTTTAAAATGAATTCTGGATGGAATTTAAATGATTCTAAAACATTTCTGTTGCCAAATACCTAATTTTTCGTTGGCTTGAGATGATCACACTCCACCAAAATGTGTCGTACAGTCAGTGTACACTGAGAATGTTCACACTAAAGAGGAGGGTCCTTTAAAATAAATGAATGCGTCAAATATGTATGAAAAAATTAACTGGTATTGCTAGCATATATGATAGAGCTGGTTAATGCTGCAAGTTAGAAGTAAAGACAATTAGTTAAAGAATTAAAGGGACAGACCCTAGTTTCAACCCGTGAACATTAACACTAAGTTTAGTTAAAGGGACAGACCCTAGTTTCAACCCGTGAACATTAACACTAAGTTTAGTTAATCTATAAACCTGCAAGACACTTGGATAACGTTACAATTCAGTGAAGCATGAGTCTATGACTTTGAAATGGTGAAATACCCTCTGAAATAGAATAAAACTCGATTACATAACTGTTACTTCTCAGACGCACGTGTGGTTTTAAAGATATGAGAAATACATTTTGTGATATTAGAAACACCAGGATGACCAATGTAAGGAATGTAAGGAAATTGATAATCTAAACCATAACATCTAATTAAAGTATGATTTCAGTTATCAGAAAAGGGCTATAATAGTAAAATATATGTTTTTGTGTTTAAAAACTAGGGCACGTCCCATTAATAAAAACATCCTACAGATTTCCGCTATTTAATTTTCAATTTTGTCAGTTGTAAAGAATTACTTAATATGTAAAGACCATCACAGAAAGCAAAATATGACATATAGTTGCTGGACACATAAACAATTTGATATTAAAAAAGCACCACTGGCGAATTTATGACATATAGTGGCTGGACACATAAACACATGCAATTTGATATTAAAAAAGCACCACTGGTGAATTTAAATATTTAAAGTGTATAACTCTAGGACCAAGTAAACTTCAAGGTTACGTTTTCATTTAATTTTCTTTATTTACATCAAAGGCGCATACCCTAGTTTCAAAATGGACACAAGGTTAGTTACTCTACAAACCTGTAACACATTTTGTTAAAGTCATAACAGAGAGAAGTTAAAGTCTGTGTTGTTTAAACGGGGAAATATCGTCCNTTACAAATAGACTAGAGCTTGTCTCAATAATAAATACTTCTCTGATGAACGATGGGGATCGATCCAAGATCGACGCGCAGTTTGCGAGCGCTTTACAACTAAGCTCGATGACCAGCACTACTCCAGCTCAACGAAAATTAATATTGTAAATAATAAAATGTAAGTACGTCTAATTTAAATGATCAAAAACGGCTTTAATAGTTTTTTTTATTTTAATAAACTACGTCGTATTGTCTAAAAACTAGCGTCTGTCATTTTAAATACAAATTCAAATATTTTTGAAGAAGTCCCCAGAGAATCACAGTACAAAGTTTAAACCTTGATTGGGTGTAAGAGAGAACATACATATAACGGAATAAATGAATGCAATATACACGTAACTAAAGTAAAGTTTGTTTTATTTAACGACGCCACTAGAGCACATTGATTTGTTTATCTTATCATCGGCTATTGGACGTCAGACATATGGTCATTCTGACACTGTTTTTTTTTTATAGAGGAAACCCGCTGTCGCCACATAGGCAACTCGTTTACGACAGGCAGCAAGGGATCTTTTATTTGCGCTTCCCACAGGTAGGATAGCACAAACCATGGCCTTTGTTAAACCAGTTATGGATCACTGGTCGGGCAAGTGGTTTACACCTACCCATTGAGCTTATCTGGAACACGCAACTATGTAGTCAGACCAAGAAAGCGGTATATGAAACTGTGGTAAACAAACCACAAACAAAAAAGGACCAAATTATCAAGACAAAACTAAAGATAAAATTTTAAAAGAAGCATCTGTAGTCTTAATAAACCTAAACTCGAAAACGTCACGTTGAAGCGCCATCATCCACGCCGCCGCACCAGCAACCGCCGTGTAAGTAATACTGCATTTCGCGTTATAAATAATGCAAGTTCATTTTGAATCGATCGCGATCTCTCGACCGGAGTAGAAAGTGTGTAATTGTAAGAAAAGTAATACTCATATTTCGCGTTATGGTAGGCATTGCATTTTGAATGCACTGCTTTAGAGCCAATTTACAGAAAGTGTGTAAATGTAGGATAATTAGTATAATGTTCAGTGTCCGGATGCATATATCTTGATCTGGGTTTGTAGCCACGGTAAGCGTATTTATGAATAGTATGGCCTTTTCGGTTATCAACGAAAGTTACATATTACATTCATTAAATATATTTATTAGGTGTACAGTGTCCATTTGTGTTTAACGTGAAGCGCACAAACCAGTGTAGCGAACGTTTTGTTTTCAACTCGATCTTGCTGACAGTTACTTACCAAACTAAGGGAGATAAATCTCCACAGCAAATTCGATATAACTGGCAAGACCTGTATATCACATAATTTTTTTTTGTCGTTTAGTTTTTTATGTTTGACGACACCACTTTACCCATTCATAAATTACAGATCGGACATTGGATGTCGTCACATTGCTGTCATACATTCGAACACATAGTCATCAGATTAAAACTGCTACAGTTTTCGTAATGCAGCCTAGCGATCTTTTATCGTTACCAAACCACAGATCAGGATTAGAACATACCATTGCTATAAATGGCGCATTTCAGCGATAAATTTTAGCCCAACTTGCAAGTGTTTTGGGGAGGGGGATTAGGATAGAAATGATCATGCGACTCAACTGTACCTTTTAAAAAGTTGATTCACCTATCGTTTATTCAGTTAAATGATACAGTTGATTCTGTCAATGGGCACCTTCACTGATCGGCCTTAAAGCCTGATTGCTCGGCACGGGAATCCTGTTACGCAAGCACCACTGACGGATTAGCGGTCCCATAGCACCACAAAATTACTAATCACCAGTTGTGAGCACCACGACTAGTCCATTGTTAGGTACATTTACCAGTGTTTTACTGTCATAGTAATTAGGTGTGCTTGACATACTGGTACACAAGTTGTTTACTAATATATTTTTAACCTTACATATGTATATATATATACACATGTACCATGTATATGTACATGTATATGTATACATACACACGTATATGTATATGTGTATGTATATGTGTATGTGTATATATACATAATACACATGCAAACGTACAAACATACACATGCACTAATAATAAACATCAATAAAAAAACCCATGGATATTTGGGTTCACAACGATATATATATATATATATATATATATATATATATATATATATATATATATATATATATATATATATATAAACAAACTATATGGTCACCGTTAACATTAATAAACAATACACAATGTGGAAGACAAAGCAGGAAAAAACCCCATTTTAAAATGAAATTCGTATAAGTAACCTATTAACTAAATACTACTCTTATCATACGTATTTTATAGTGTGCTGATTAGCTGTCATTAGCCCAAATGTAGACTCGTTGCCTACAGTACTACACTGCTACGAGGCTAATTGAATGATGTTTTCGTTTTCTTTTGTAAGTACGAGATGAATATTACTTTATTAACAGACTATTTAAATGAGCCTTTTTTATATTTATATATATATATATATATATATATATATATATATATATATATATATATATACATTTCATTCAACAATAGTTCTGTTGGTAACGAGTGTGCATAACCTTCATACCAAGAGGTCGGCATAATGATCGACTGAGCAACAAATACAAATTGACTATTATTCAAATGAATTTCGTGTTAAGATTAGCTGTACTATTTATTTTGTATTTATGTATATCGTGTCATGGCTGTCCCAACAATTTTCGTAATTGTGTGCTGTGACGTGGACCTTTCTCGGGTAATTTTAATATTGGACAAAACTAAATATTTATTTTTACATTTAGTAGTAATTATTTGCATATTTGCTTGCATTCTGTAATGTCTGGAACTATGCCATTTATTATAGTTATTGTTTAATGAAATTCTTAGTAGTGCCGTTTGTCGTGTCGCGCACTATAGGCAAAAACGAAATTGCGTAACTATTGTTATTAGTGATCGTTTGGATGCACAATGCGGGCTACATTTAGTTGTATTTCATATTAATATGTTTATAGTGTATGAAAGTATGTTTGTAAATAGTTGCCGTAATTTATTTATGGGATATTGTTATATTACGATCGCTAAATGTGTTAATTTAATGTTTGACATCCGCGTTTTGGTCTTGCGGTCTTCGACTTTATTTAATTCCCAAATTCCTGTGCATATAAAACTATGACACGACGTTGACATTAATATTATTGATGTAAATATTTCCATAACTGCAAAGTGTGTGTACTTACACACTGAAAACATTCCATGGGCTCATAAATAAACCTGGGATAAATTTCCGTTTGATCGACTGTTTTGACATGGCTGCCGGGATTGACCTTGCCCTTCAGTAAAGTTTATTTTTCTCCAAAACTTGTACGATCGATTAGCTATTTTCTTAGTTAAACGTATCCTAATATTGTTTGTACATTATGGCAAATCGTTTTATTAATTAAGTGAGGTAATAACTGTAAAACTGATTACTGTAATATTAGTGATTTTAGGAACTATATCCTTGTACGCTGAGAACCTGTTTACACATACTGGTTGCTAAGGTCTGATATATCGGTACACAATGTTTGTAAACAACAGTATACAAATGCTGTTTTTATAATATTCCCAAAGGCTTTTTCATTAAAACTATTTTATATTGAAATTAGACCAAAAAAGCAATTGTGTAATAATAGTCTCATATTTATGCACATTAGAATTTGTTTGTATTATTAGCTTGAATTCAAAATGAGCGTGTTTTGTGCCTGGTTAATAATGTCGTTTTTATAAATATTCTAAAGGCTTTTTCTGTAAAATTGTTTTACGCAAATTTTATACTAAAAAAGCAATTAAGAAATGTTAGTTTTATCTTTATGCACTTTAGAAATTCGCAGAATTAATTATTTCAAGTTGGTAATGCTTTTGCTATGGGCTAAACTGACGTATTTACAAAAGTTAAAGTTTCTTAGGATTTAGAGTGTGCATTTACAAACTGTAAACTGCAAACGGAAGCTGGACCAAAAAGCAATTACTTTATTTATTGAGCAATTGTGTGCACAACGTAATTATTAAATGAAATGATATTTATTTTGTAAAGGTAGATCTCTTCCTAGCGTGACGTAATTTCTGATTGGCTGTTATGACGTCACGTGGTACTTAAGAAAAAGTATAAAAGGCTGACACGTCAATGGACGTCAACGGTTGTTCTCTGGGTGTGGTGCTCACGAATGCTTGGGGAGAGCGGCGAGGACACCTCACCATAGTAATTGAATCAATCCACCAGCCAATCAACAACACCAAAGACGCTTATACGTTTCACCACCACTCCAGACGGCGGCTCGCGGGCTTGTTATCATCTATCATTATCATATCATTCATATCATCTTAACAAAAGAAGGGCCCACCTGTGTTACATGGATAACCTGGGGGGGGGGGGGCGGGGTGGGGGGGGACGCCGTGGTAGGGTGCATATTTGGGTGCGGTAGGGCGTTGGCGGTTTTGGCCGATAGGGAAGCCTGTTAGGAGGCCTCCCCCCCCCGGAACGCCCCCCCCCCGTGGAAATCCGGACTTACCGGAGTGGGCCTCGCGCCTGTTTGATCGCCGGATTGCCGGTGGCGCGGTGCTATGTTTACGAATCCTTTATCCTCCAGGGCCTAATTTAATAATATAAATATATATATATATATATATATATATTATATAACTAATTAATTATACTATACATCTATTTGGAACTGCCCGATCGAAATTGCAATTAATTGCACCTACTAATTATA
Organism: Gigantopelta aegis; assembly: GCF_016097555.1. NCBI lineage: Eukaryota > Metazoa > Mollusca > Gastropoda > Neomphalida > Peltospiridae > Gigantopelta > Gigantopelta aegis. The sequence goes on from NC_054703.1 coordinate 9,002,980, forward strand.
TATTAAAATAATAGAATGCTATAAGGCTTTTTAATTATGGTGCTATTATTAATATGTGAGTAATAATATATAAATATGATAGATCCCTATTTGTAATTGATTTATTTATTTATTTAAGTTTTTAAGTGGTCATACCACACTATTTAAAATTATCCCATGCACTCTTAATCCATTCCTACCCCCCCCCCCCCCCCCCCGCCCCGGAATCGACAACTGGCGATGTCAGAGGCTGAATCCGGGGTGGGCGTGCCTGAACCCTTGTGGATAGGGGCACGTAAATATAGTTGCCCGTTGCCCGTTGCCCGGTTGTTCTCTACCCTCCGCCCCGGAGTCAGTCACTGGCGAAGTCAGAGGCTGAATCTGGGGTGGGCGTGCCTGAACCCTAGTGGATAGGGGCACGTAAAATGAGTTGCCTGTTCCTGTTGTTCTCTCACTCGTTCGCGGTCTGACAAGCAAACATTAGAGACATGTCCCCTTGTCCAACTTTTCAACTTTATTACATTGCATACATTTAAATTGACACTGGCCATAACTTGTATTTTTAAAGTCAAGTTTTATTAACTTACCATCTCTATTTAATTAACTTGTTTTATGGAAGTAACTGCAAGCTGTTTACATTTATTGGAGATACAGTCCTCACTGGTTTAATATAACAATATCTGAAAGGAAGAGATATATCTATATGTTGGAAACTTACCCGAGTACATTAACTTTATTTCTATTTACTCATCACCTTTAAATACATTTATAATTCTGAAAACTGGAACACTTCTTCTTTGTCATCTGTGAATGTTATTTGTATTCTCTGGACTTTGTTAATATCCTCGGGACGCGGCCACAACAATATATATATATATATATCGCAATTATAAAATTATGGGGAGGTAAAATGCAGATTGACCCTACATCAACGCCAGCAACCTAGACGGTGATAAAGGACACATTGGGTGTAAATTGAGAGGCAACAGGAAATAATAATAATAATAATAATAATAATAATAATAATAATAATAATAATAATAATAACAATAATAAAAATAAAAATAATAAATACAATAATACTACAATAAATAGCATATATGTTAAATAGTAAATTAGCAAAAATAAAAATGAAACAGCATATTGACAATAATATATTAAAATGCTAACAAAATCAGCAAAATATAAAATCGATGTTTATCATTTAACGACTTTAAGAAAGCGGGTGTGTTTAAAAACAGATTATATCAAGTCCCTCGGTACACCATGTGAACAGATTACTTCCTAATTTCAACATACGACGTATGAATCAACTAGACTAATTAAATATAACTTAAAAAATAGCTAGAACTTATTATATGAGGTAAACTATGGAATTCCAACTCCAACTACCTTTCAGTAAGTCACTTCGTTTCATACTAAACGGTAAATAGGTTATGTAAAGTCACTAAATGAAAAAGGAGACAGGAGCTGTCCTACAAAAACAGACCAGTAGCATTGATTAGCTGCGTGGAAATATATTTGAATGAATGGTTTATAAACATCTTTATAATATATTTTTTTATCTATCAATCTCTGTTTCAGTGTAGTTACCACCCTAATTACAGCGCTTTATAAGTACCACCTAGTAGAACAATACACAAACATATGGCAATTACTCGATGAAAAAGGTTATGTTAGTGCAGTTTTCTGCGACTTGTCCAAAGCTTTTGACAGAGTCTGGCACGCAATCTTAATTTAGAGTGTTATGACTTTACTGGATGTTCTTTTTAACCGAATAGCTAATTACATATCGAACATAACGCAAAGGGTCTTTTAAATGGTTCATTATCCAACTATGGTCTACTATTGGCTGGTATACCGCAAAGCTCAGTGCTCGACCCGTTTCTGTTTTTGGCTTACATAAATGAAATTGCCGACGAGCTTAAATTGTGTAACAAGGTTCTCTAACAGCATCGTGAACTGACTTAAATGTCATAGAATCTGATCTTAATGAAAATTGATGGCTAATCAAAATTCACGAAGTCATTTTCGAAAAATAATATTAACACACTCTTGGCAATTAATTTGTGATTTTGTATAACACCTGCTAATGTAACGCAGAGTCATATATACCTTGAATTAGCGTTCCCAAAGCATGCAAACAGCTAATTTGTGGAATGTTTTGGCATTAGAAATTCCAAATTGTGAGTGGATCTCATTTAAAAAACAACAAAAACACCACCAACAACAAACAAAACAAAACAAAACAAAACAACAACAACAACACAACACATACACACACACACACACACACACACACACACACACACATACACACACATACACACACACACACACACACACACACACACACACACAAACCCAACAAAAACAAACCCAAGCTAACAACAACTACAAAACAAGCAAAGGGTATCGTTTAAGAATTACAATGTGCGTTCGATCCATGCATGTTGGAATCAAAATATTTTGCACAATAGACCAAGTCCCGCTTTTAGTACTTTAAAGGCATATCTGTGTGCCTCTCGTAACTCTGGATTATTACTATGAGAGGAACAAAGCGAAACTTCATTTAGATTCGCGTGCGAACTTCGTGTGCGAGTCTGCTAAATGTGAGAACCAGGTTAAGTGATGAAACTAAACAAACAAGTATTTCATTAGGTTCAGAAATACAAAATTACTAGAAAGTACATGCAGTTACTGGCATTGGTGGTGTAGCGGATACGCCATCAGACAGAAGACTGGTAGACACTAGGCTCGCACCCCAGTACCTTCTCCCGCCGAAAGCGAGTTTAACGACTCAATGAGTACGTGTAAGGCCAATAGACCGTCTTTTCTCTTAATAACAACCTTCCATTAACCCAGTGTCCTGGACAGACATCCCAGGTACCAATGGTCTGTGTCCTGGACAGACGTCCCAGGTACCAATGGTCTGTGTCCTGGACAGACGTCCCAGGTACCAATGGTCTGTGTCCGGGACAGACGTCCCAGGTGCCAATGGTCTGTGTCCGGGACAGACGTCCCAGGTGCCAATGGTCTGTGTCCTGGACAGACGTCCCAGGTGCCAATGGTCTGTGTCCTGGACAGACGTCCCAGGTGCCAATGGTCTGTGTCCTGGACAGACGTCCCAGGTGCCAATGGTCTGTGTCCTGGACAGACGTCCCAGGTGCCAATGGTCTGTGTCCTGGACAGACATCCCAGGTACCAGTGGTCTGTGTCCTGGACAGACATCCCAGGTACCAATGGTCTGTGTCCTGGACAGACATCCCAGGTACCAATGGTCTGTGTCCTGGACAGACATCCCAGGTACCAATGGTTTGTGTCCTGGACAGACATCCCAGGTACCAATGGTCTGTGTCCTGGACAGACGTGCCAGGTAGCAATGGTCTGTGTCCTGGACAGACGTCCCATGTACCAATGGTCTGTGTCCTGGACAGACGTCCCAGGTACCAATGGTCTGTGTCCTGGACAGACGTCCCAGGTACCAATGGTCTGTGTCCTGGACAGACATCCCAGGTACCAATGGTCTGTGTCCTGGACAGACATCCCAGGTACCAATGGTCTGTGTCCTGGACAGACATCCCAGGTACCAATGGTTTGTGTCCTGGACAGACATCCCAGGTACCAGTGGTCTGTGTCCTGGACAGACGTCCCAGGTACCAATGGTCTGTGTCCGGGACAGACGTCCCAGGTGCCAATGGTCTGTGTCCTGGACAGACATCCCAGGTACCAGTGGTCTGTGTCCTGGACAGACATCCCAGGTACCAATGGTTTGTGTCCTGGACAGACATCCCAGGTACCAATGGTTTGTGTCCTGGACAGACATCCCAGGTACCAATGGTCTGTGTCCTGGACAGACGTGCCAGGTAGCAACGGTATATGCCCAGGACAGACATACCAGGTACCAACGGTATGTGCCCAGGACAGACATGCCATGTGCCAAAAGCATGTGCCCAGGACAGCGTGCTCGAACCTTAATTGGATATAAGCTCCAAAACTAAGTTGAAATGAATGAAAGAAACGCATTAAACAAAGAGAAATAATTTAATAAATGAAACAGTGTGTTTGATTAAATCCATACTGCATGTACTGGCTATGTTTATTACGTATTTATTAACATTCAGGCGGTTGCTCTATCTTTTTCTCCTGCTTCCTCTTTTATTTCGCTCTTTTTTAATTTAAAATCTCATATCAGAAAAAAAAAACCCTCTGTCCGCATGTATATAAACTGTTGCTTTAATGTAACACGTTATTTTGAAAGATGTATATGTACAACAGTCACAGGGCTCCAACCCGGACACTGCTATTGCAATCTGAGGAAATAAATATTAAAAAAGAACCCCCAAACAAACACAAAAACAACATTCAGACTGTCTTAACGGAAAATTAATTATTTCTTATTTCGTTGTCGTACATCCTCTTTCATTTATGATTATTATATTTTATTGTTTGTTTGCTTTTTATGTATTTTCTTAATTATGGATGCTTATATTTTTAATTAGAACTGAAGTCGTCGATATTGCTATTGTTATATTTGTAATTACAAAATGGCCGCGTTTGTTGTATAACGTATGCCTTAATTATAATCGTAGCCGCCGATATTGTTATTATGACATGCGTAATTAGGAGATGGCCACGTTTATTGTATAACGTATACCTTAATTATAGCTGTAGTCGATAATATTGTTATTGTCATGATATTTGTAATTAGCAGATGGCCTCGTAAATTGTCTAACTTATGGCCAATCATTTTGTATATTGTCTTCAACAAAATATGTTTGAATAAAATCTGTATTATTACTAACATATGAAGAGTCTACGAAAAACAAGAACAAAAAATAAAACCCAAACAAACCAAACGATAATTCACCTTGTGATGAGGTGTGTATTGTTTGCACTGTTCCAATCTACTGAGATTATGTGTTCATTCTTTATTCGGTGAAACAAGCATAATTGCTGTGTTGTTCTGTTAATGGACAATTCATTCTGCTAGACTATTGTTAAAGAACATATTTACCTTAAAGATATATTGATCAATGCCCACGAGACAAAAAAAATAAAAAACAAGAATATTATTTAAAAAATTAAATCAACACAAAACATTATGTCTCATGCATCAGTATCATACTACAGCAGTTGCGTGTAAATTGTTGTTACGGTGCAGTGGATTTAAACACATTTGGGAAGAGTCCACTTTTAAAATCAATATTTTTCAAAACCGTATAATGCGACTGGAACATTTTGTGGTAAACATTCAGAGGCTATTCCAAGCTGTGACACATCACTGATTAAAGTAGTGTCTTGATGAAACAACCTACTTTGACTTTGTACATGTATTGTCATCTCTTTTTTATGAAACTCGTGTAGATTTCCTCTATGACCATGATGGCTGTAGGTTGTTCTCAAGACGAGTGTCATCGGTGGGCCAAAATATGCTCACCTTTTGTGAACATCTGATATCATCACTGCCTTACATTGATTCATGAGCTGTACACACACACACACACACACACACACACACACACACACACACACACACACACACGCAGACAGACGCACACACACACATACACACACTCGTGTCATGTCATGTGTTATATTGCTAATTGGTATCACATTGTGTGTTCATCGGTTTTTTTTTAAATATTGTATTTACTGGTTCGTGGTTCCTGAAGTTGGACTGTGAATTGTCAAATGCGCATCAGCGCCTTTGCAATTAAAAAATAAATGAATATTAAAGCAGAACTATTACATTGCTTACGGTCCTTGTGTTTGAGAGAACACATTCTTAAAGGGATAGTCAGGAGTTTGTTTCCTTTGATCAGCTATTGTCAACTAACAAACATTTAGTGACGGAAATTGCATTTATAAAATGTTCTTTTCTAAATATCATTGGCTATATATTAAATGCGTTTCTGATTGTCCTAGTGTTTATACTATAGTTCGTTCCATCCTCCTACAAAAACGTCAGCTAAGAAATAAATAATTGTAGTGCATTGCATATTATGAAAAAAGGTGTTGCCCGTGGGAATAACTTAATGTTATTTCCAAACAATATATCCATTTTCGTAAGTATGAAATCGTTTGGAGATTAAATCCAGTTTGAGCTACTTACAAACACAAGGACGACGGGAAAAACCCCCACTGAATATACAGACACTGATATTCTTAACCACATCTGTATTCAGTTTGTACTTTTAGTCGTTAAACTATTTTATTCGTCGGACACATCATGGGATGAAAGTTATAAGTGCAGAACCTAGTTCCAGCCCGTAAAAATGGACCCTAAGTTTAGTTAATCTACAAACCTGCAACACATTTCGGTAAAGTTATAACAGAGTGAAAAAAGAGAAAAACAGATTAGAAGTCGACTTCATAACAGTTTCAGCTGAGACGCATGTGCGTTTTTAACAATACGAAACATGCATTTTGTAATACTAAAAAACACCAGGGTGACCAGAAACACTTAAGATTTACGGATATGGATAATCTAAACAATACAATCTTACTGGTGACTGATTTTAGTTATCAAGAACGGCTCCAATAATAAAACATATACTTTAGTGTTTAAAAACTAGGGTCTGTCACTTTAATCGGCCAACTCTGAACAGGATAAACCAGGCTTCGAATCCATGTATGTCCTACTGGCCAGTAGTAGGGCATTGACTGGAACGAGAAATAGTGCAATGGGCCCACCGTGCCTACAGTATTGGTATTACCTCGTGTGTATTATGGTTTATGTTGGGGCGGGATGTAGACTAGCGATAAAGGGCGTGCTTGATGCGCGGCCGGTTTGGGATCGATCCCCGTCGGTGGACCTATTGGGATATTTCTCGTTCCGGCCAGTGCACCACGACTGGTATATCAAAGGTGCACTGGCTGGAACGAGAAATAGCCCAATGGGCCCACCGACAGGGATCGATTCCAGATGGAGCGAGCGCTTTACCACTGGCCTGGCGGTGATAAAGGACACATTGGGTGTAAATTGAGTGCACTGCACTGGCTGGAATGAGAAATAGCCCATTGGGCCCACCGACGGGGATAGATCCTAGACCGACCGCGCATCGAACGAACACTTTACCACTGGGCCCGTGTCGCTAACAAAACAAACGATTATATATTTCCCACCGTTAAGATGACAAACCTTGTACAGATAGAACTGAGATATATCTCCTTGTCGAGTGACAGTCCTAGTAAATTGAGAGGCAGCAGAAAATATTTCTGATTAAAATAAATAACTCAGTCCTACATTTCAGGCCTCTGTGGTGTCGTGGTTATGCCTATCGCAAAAGAAATTAATAAAAATGCTAGTAGGTACTGGATCGCAGCCCGTTACTGTCACCAACCCAGTGGGTGTTTTAATGACGCAATGGGTAGGTTAAGACCACTGCACCGACATATTTGTCGCTAATCACTAACTAGTGTCTTGGACTGACAAAACAGATAGCTGACGTGTGTGCCCAGGATGGCGTGTTTGAACCTTAATTGGATATAAGCACGAAACTAAGTATAAATGAATCAGTAAAAATGTCTGCAATCTCTGGTGTCGATATAAATCATCGCGTTTTAAATCAAATTAGTACGTAACCTAAATATCCTCTTTTAATAACAGAACGAATGAATGTTTAACGACACCCCAGCACGAAAAATACATCGGCTATTGGTGTCAAACTATGGTAAATGCAAACAGTAAAATTTTAATAGCAGATACTTGTAAAGTAAACAATGGTGGAGTTATTCCGTTTTTACCAATATCAAAGGCCATAATGGGACATATCTCATATGAAATGACTTTGAAACTGATAATACAATATTTTGAAAACGTGTAATAAAAAAGGATATTAAAAAATCACCTATACCTTGAATATAAATTAACAGTAGCATACTTAGAAAATAAAACATCACATTGGCAATATATTAACATACAAGAAAAATCAGTGAAATATAACGAAATTATACCTCATTTCATGAAATCCGTAGATAATCGATGTTTTTCATTAACTGACTAAAAAGGCAGAAGTGTTTAAAAGCAGAATTCTCACTCCAGCCATCCTTCAATGTGTCACTTCAATCTTCCATTATATTGCGTACTAAGCGGTAAATAGGTTATCTAAAACCATTACATGATACGATGAAAGGAGCTGTCCTAGACATTAGACAAATATCATTGATTAGCTGCGTAGACAAGTGGTGTTTGAAAGAATAAATTTTAAGCATCTTTATAATACATTGTTGTTTGCTATCTAACAATCAGTTTCAGTGTACTGATTTCCCTAATGTCAGCGCTTTATAAAAACCAACTAGTTGAATTGTACACAAAACAAAATATGCGAATCAATCGATCTTTGTGCAGTTTTCAGTGATATGTCCAAACTGTAGACAGTAAAGTAAAGTTTGTTTTATTTAACGACGCCACTGGAACACATTGATTTTTTTTTATCTTATCATCGATAACATATAGTAATTCTGACACTGTTGTTTTAGAGGAAACCCGCTGTCGCCACATAGGTTACTCTTTTACGATAGGCAGCAAGGGATAATTTATTTACGCTTCCCACAGGCAGGATAGCTCAAACCATAGCATTTGTTGCACCAACTATGGATCATAGGTCGGTGCAAGTGGTTTACATCTACCCATTTAGCCTTGCGGAGCACTCACTCATGGTTGGAGTCAGTATCTGGATTAAAAATTCCATGCCTCGACTGGGATCCGAACGCAGTACCTACCAGGGCGGTAAAACCTTTAGACAATCTTGCACAAAAATGTAATTGACAAATGAGAAAATTATAGCGTTTACTTAATTGGATAGCAAATTACATGTCAAACGGAACGCATTGGTTTCTTGTAATGAGTACAGTATCCAAGTAAGGTGTCATTGATAGCTGGTATACAGCAATGCACAGTACTCAGCCCCTTACTGTTTTTGGTTTAGATAAATGACATTTCCTACGAGCCTAATTGTATAACTAGATTACACAAATGAAAGGGTATCATCAAATGGCGTAAATATTATAGAGTTTGTTTTGTTTAACGACACCGCTGGAGCCCATTAATTTATTAATCATAGGCTATTGGATGCTAACCATATGGTCATTTTGACACAGTCATAGACAGAAAACCAGCTACATATTTCATTAGTATCAAGGAATCCACAAACAGGATAGCACATGCGACCGTTGATATACCAGTCGTGGTGCACTGGCTGGAACGTCCCGCCTCCTAATTATTATAGAATATAGTCTTACTAAACATTTACAGAAACTTCACATGTGGTAAATCCAATGGCTGGCTAAATTCACGTAGTTTCATTTTTGAAAAATAATATTAACACTGTGGATATTACTATGAGAACAGAAAAGACAACTTCGTTGAGATTATCTAAACAGTTTGTACCAGTCAGTCTGCCTTAGAATATGCTTGTCATATGTCGATTTTAAAGACCTACATATCGTTCTGGTAGAGACTGTGTTTGATCAGGGCCCAATTTCACAAAACATCGTTTGCACGTAATGACGTAGTATGTGCTAACCTGTCTATGGAATGGTGAATATAAAACATCCTTGCTAAGATCATATGTCGAAATTACCAAATGTTTGACATATAATAGCCGATCATTAATAAATCGTGTGCTCTAGTAGTGTTGTTAACCAAAACAATATAAACTTTAAAAGAGCACTGTGTAACATACACCGAATCTTTGTTCTGTAGACATTAGGAAACATGTAGCGGGTTTCCTCTGTTGACTACGAGTCAGAATTACCAAATGTTTGACATCCGTAGTCGATAATTAATAAATCAATGTGTTCTAGTAGTGTCCTTTAACAGGAGGCAGAGGAGGAACTGTTTTATTTATCGACGCACCTAACACATTTTCTTTACGGTTATATGACGTCATATGGTTAAGGACCACATATATATTGAGAGAGGAAACCTGCTGTCACAACTTCATGGGCTACTCTTTTCTATTAGCAGCAAGGTATCTTTTATATGCACCATCCCACATACAGGATAGTACATACCACGGCCTTTGATATATCAGTCGTGGTGCACTGGCTGGAATGAGAAATAGCCTATTGGGCCCACCGACGGGGATAGATCCTAGACCGACCGCGCATCGAACGAACACTTTACCACTGGGCCCGTGTCGCTAACAAAACAAACGATTATATATTTCCCACCGTTAAGATGACAAACCTTGTACAGATAGAACTGAGATATATCTCCTTGTCGAGTGACAGTCCTAGTAACGTTACCCATGGACAGACAAAGCCCACACCATGTACACAGTTACAGTTACAAACATTATACACTGACCATTTACGGTAATGAGCCGGCCGTTTACAGACAGGTTTCAAGTTCTTTATTGCGTTAATGTTTCCAACTTATCAGCATTAAAACAATGAAATACAATATTATGTACAATAGTGCGGCACTATGGTGGAAAGTGACGTACATAAATACATACACATATACCGATAACACAATCCATATCTATATATCTATATATAAACAATCGGCAATATGGGTCACACAAATATAGATATATTAAGTTGTTTGTAGTAATAGCATATCCTCATTTTGTTCGTCTGTAGTAAGTATTTGCCAAGGTTATTTATCTCCTTATTGTTTGTAGTTGACAATAGCTGTATTTAAAAGCACTGGGGTTCTTGGAGTAGTAAACGTAATGGCTATTCACGATTAAAGGGAGAAAACTCCATGTTTCGCGAAATTTTTTTTTTTTTTTTTTTCATGATCATATATTTATTGTCCATTCATTTACACATTTATTATTATTATTATTATTATTATTTATTTATTTATTACTCTATTGTTTTATTAACTAATTCATTTAATATTAAATAAATGTGTTTTGTTTAACGACACCGCTAGAGTACATTTATGTATTAATCATCGGCTATTGGATGTCAAACATATGGTAATTTTGACAGTCATGGAGAGGAAACCCGCTACATTTTCCCATTAGTAGCAAGGAATCTTTTATATGCACCATCCCAGAGACATGATAGCACATACCACGACATTTGATATACCAGTCGTGGTGCACTGGCTGGAATAAGAAATAGCCCAAATGTGCCCACCGACAGGCATCGATCCTAGACCGACCGCGCATCAGGCGTGCGCTTTACCACTGGGCTACGCCCCGCCCCTCATTTAATGTTAAAGATGCATTCTTAAAATTGCAGAGGAAGGGGCTACGCCCAATGGTAAGGCGCTCACTCGATGCGCGGTCGGTCTAGAATCGATCTCCATCGGAGGGTCTTTTGAACTATTTATATTTCCAGCCAGTCCACGACTGGTATATCAAAGGCATTGGTATGTGTTGTGCTGTGTGTGGGATGTATATGAAAAGATAACTTGCTACTAATAGAAACACGTAGCAAGTTTCCCCTCTAAGACTTTTTGTTTTTTAAATGTTGACATCCAATAACCGATATGCACCATCCCACAGACAGGATAGCGAAAACCACGGACTTTGATTCGTGGTGCACTGACTGGAACGAAAAATAGCCCATGGGCCCAACGACGGGGTAATAATTCCTTACTGCTAATGCATATATATATATATATATATATATATATATAGATATATATATATATATATATATATATATATATATATATATATATATATATATATATATAGAAATAGATATAGATATATAGATACATGTGTGCTTGTTGCGCGGTCGGTTTGGGATTGATCCCCGCCGGTGGGTCCATTGGGCGATTTCTCGTTCCAGCCAGTGCACCACGACTGGTATATCAGAGGCTGTGGTATGTTTTATCCTGTATGAGGGATGGTGCATATAAAAAATCCCATGCTGCATTAGGAAAAATGTAGCAGGTTTCCTATAATGATTATATGTCAGAATTACCAAAATGTTTGACAACCAATATCTGATCAATGTGTTACAGTTGTGTCGTTAAACAAAACAAACTTCATTGAGGGCAACTGTGTTGTGTGAATTGTGTTGTGGGAGGGGGCGGGGGGGGGGGGGGGGGGGGGGGGGGGGTGCAGAACACAGATGTTTGTGCTTGCTAATACAGAATAGGATTTTTTTAAAAACGTTTATTGAATAGACCACCCAGATAGCTACGTATTCAAGACCGCATTATTAACTAATTTTAAAAAGGACTGTTATTGAATAAACCACCCAGATAGCTACGTATTCAAGACCGCATTATTAACTAATTTTATAAACGACGTTTATTGAATAGACCACCCAGATAGCTACGTATTCAAGACCGCATTATTAACTAATTTTATAAACGACGTTTATTGAATAGACCACCCAGATAGCTACGTATTCAAGACCGCATTATTAACTAATTTTATAAACGACGTTTATTTGATAGACAACTCAGATAGTTACGTATTCAAGACCGCATTATTAACTAATTTTATAAACGACGTTTACTGGATAGACAACTCAGATAGCCACGTATTCAAGACCGCATTATTAACTAATTTTATAAACGACGTTTATTGGATAGAAAACTCAGATAGCCACGTATTCAAGACCTCAGTATTAACTAATTTTATAAACGACGTTTATTGGATAGACAACCCAGATAGCTACGTATTCAAGACCGCATTATTAACTAATTTTAACGACGTTTTTTAGACCACCCAGATAACGTATTCGACCGTGTGTATATGTGTATTGAATAGACAACTCAGATAGCACGTATTGGACCGCATTATAACTAATTAAACGGGTGTATAGTTTACGTATATTATTATGTGGTGGATTGGTATTTTTTAGCATGTTGTGTGTGTGTGGTGTGTAGCCACGTATTGTGTATTATTGTGTGTAAATGTGTGTGGATTTTTAGTGGTGGTGTGTGTGGTGTGTGTGTGTATGTGTGTGGGTGGGGTGTGTGTGTGTATATATATGTGTGTGTCTGTGGTGGTTGTGTGTTGTTTTTGTGTATGTGTGGTGATGGTGGTGTGTGTAAATGTGTATGTTTGTGTGTGTGGTGGTGGTGTGTGTGGTGGTGTGTGTATGTGTGTGGTGGTAGTGTGGCATGTGTATCTGTTTGGTGGGTGTGGGGGGTATGTGTGTGTGTGTGTGTATGTGTGCGGTAGTGTGTGTGTATGTTTGTGTTGTTGTGTGTGTATGTGTGTGTATGTGGTGGTATTGTGGTGTGTGTATCTGTTTGGTGTGTGTGTGTGTGGGTGTATGTGTATATATATATGTATATATATGTATGTGTGGTGGTGTGTGTGTGTGTGTGTGTGTTTGCGTGTGTGGTGATGTATGTGTGTGTGTGGTGGGGTGTGTCTACATACATATTGTGTTCGTTCCAGCCAGTCCACCACGACTGGGATATTAAAGGCCGTGGTATGTGCTACCCTGTATGTGGGATGGTGCATATAGAAATTCCTTTCTACTCATGCAAAAATTACATTTTGCGGGTTTGATCTTTAAGACTATATGTCAAAATTACCAAATATTTGACATCCAATGGCCGATGATGAATAATTCAGTGGTATAAATCTAGTGGTATCGTTAAACAAAACAGCCTTTATATATGCATGTACTTAAATGAAAAATACATATTAGCGTTGAATGCACTTTAAAATAAGTGAGAAAGAAACATCATTCGTTTCATCGCGAGCTGTCTATGGGATCCAACAACGCCCACCCAACCACCCCCACCCCCACCCCATATTAAATCTATGTGCTCTAGTGGTGTCGTTAATCAAAGCAAACGTATTTTTAATTGTGATTTATAATTATAATTATTAATTGTGATGTAACATTATATTATTATATTTTGCTTTCATTATTAGTATTAGTATTAGTATTAGTATTAGTATTAGTATTAGTATTAGTATTATTAGTATTAGTATTAGTATTAGTATATTCGGTAGTATTTACTATCTCGGTAGAGGTGCTTGCGTCGTAGGATCATGACTGACCGTGGTATATTCTGTTATTTCTATGAGAAAAATGTATCTATGAGATCCCTTGCTGATAATGGAGAAAACACCAAACTAATTATGTGAGTTCCGTCAAAAAAGAAAACAAAAAAAAAGAAGAAGAAGAAAAACAAGTTAAAAGAATAAAGTTAGAATTAAAGTTTGTTTTTGTTTAACGGCACCACCGGAGCACATCGTTTTATTGATCGATTAGATGTCAATCATTTGGTAAGTTTGACATATTGTCTTAGAGAGGAAGTCCGAAACATGTTTCCATTTGTACTAAGATATATTTTATATGCACCATCCCACGAACAGAATAGCACGTACCATAGACATTGATATAGCAGTTGTGGTGGTACTAAGATATATTTTATATGCACCATCACACGGGCAGAATAGCACGTACCATGGCCATTGATATAGCAGTTGTGGTGGTACTAAGATATATTTTATATGCAACATCACACGGGCAGAATAGCACGTACCATGGCCATTGATATAGCAATTGTGGTGTTACTAAGATATATTTTATATGCACCATCCCACGGACAGAATAGCACGTACCATGGCCATTGATATAGCAATTGTGGTGTTACTAAGATATATTTTATATGCACCATCCCACGGACAGAATAGCACGTACCATGGCCATTGATATAGCAATTGTGGTGGTACTAAGATATATTTTATATGCACCATCCCACGGACAGAATAGCACGTACCATGGCCATTGATATAGCAATTGTGGTGGTACTAAGATATATTTTATATGCACCATCCCACGGGCAGAATAGCACGTACCATGGCCATTGCTATAGCAATTGTGGTGGTACTAAGATATATTTTATATGCACCATCCCACGGACAGAATAGCGCGTACCATGGCCATTGATATAGCAATTGTGGTGTTACTAAGAGATATTTTGTATGCACCATCCCACGGACAGAATAGCGCGTACCATGGCCATTGATATAGCAATTGTGGTGGTACTAAGATATATTTTATATGCAACATCCCACGGGCAGAATAGCACGTACCATGGCCATTGATATAGCAATTGTGGTGGTACTAAGATATATTTCATATGCACCATCCCACGGGCAGAATAGCACGTACCATGGCCATTGATATAGCAATTGTGGTGGTACTAAGAGATATTTTATATGCACCATTCCCACGGACAGAATAGCACGTACCATGGCCATTGATATAGCAGTCGTGGGGGTCCACTGGCTGGAACGAGAAATAGCCTAATGGGCCCAATGACGGGGAGCGATCCGAAATCGACGGCACATCATGAGAGGGCTTTACCACTGGGCTACGTCCCGCCCCTAATTAAAAGAAAGAAGAAGAAACATAATGAAGTTGTATAATTAAGGTGATCTTAGCGCTAATACTGCTTCGTGGCTGAAACTTGAAATAGCCTACTGGCCTCGGTGGCGCAGTGGTTAAGCCATCGAACTACAGGATGGTAGTTAAAGGGTTCGCAGCCCAGCACCGCCTCCACCCAGAACGAGTTCTTAAGGGCTCAGTGGGTAGGTGTAATACCACTACACCCTCTTCTGTCTCATAAACCACTAACCAACTAACAACTAACACACGTCCAGGACAGACAACCCAAATATCTGCGGTGTGTGCCCAGCACAGCGTGCTTAAACCTGTATTGCATATAAGCACGACAATAAGTTGAAATGAAATTGAAATGAAAGTGAAATAGACCAATGTTCCCACGGACGGTTTAAGATTGTTTTTTGTTCAACGACAAGACTAGAGCACATTGATTAATTAATCATAGGCTATTGGATGTGATATAGTGACTTCGGTAAAACAGACAAAATGTGTCTTTATTTATGTCATTGATCGATATTAACTATATTTATAAATATGTGTCTCTATATATAAATGCGTGGGCGCCCGTGAGACCAAAACACAATTTTATATAGAAAACGTCTTTCTGTAGTTCGTTAACAATAAGACTGAATGACTGAATGAAGGAATTAATTAATTAATTAATGCTTACCTACATCCTAACACACAATGAAAGGTCATTTGGTGTCAAACATTTCTATGGTTAGTGAGAGAGAAGAGGGTGTAGTAGCCTTACACCTACCCATTGAGCCCTTAAGAGCTCGCTCTGGTTTGGAGTCTGCGAACGCTGTACCTACCAGCATGTAGTCCGATGGCTTAACCACTACGCCACCGAGGCCGGTTATTAGCAAAAGATATTGTATATGCATCATCCCCGATAGGATAGCATACACCACGGCCATTGATATACCAGTTGTGATGCACTGTCTGGAATGAGAAATAGCCCAACGGGCCCACCGACCAGACACTAACCTCTCTAAACCGGATCCCATTTGAAACCGGACATTTGTCTCGGTACCGAGAGATCGTTTATATGCACCATCATATATGCAGGATAGCACATACCACAACCTTTGATGTACCAGTTGTGGTGCACTGACTGGCGCGGGAAATACGACAAGCCTGAATGCGATCACTGCTGCTGTTTTCTAAGAACACCGGCTTTTATAGAATTAAATAATTTATGAAATGTATATGTACTAGCTTTTGATCTACAGAATGTAGGTAAATAATGGTGTTTTTCATTTCCAAACAAAGTACAGGGGAATATATAATGAAACTCGTCGCCAACATCATTGTTATTACACAAGAGACAAATTCGATCACATAATGGTATTTTTCTCCATCTGCTTGTTTCAATAGGGAGGTTATGGTTTGAAAGTCTTAACCGCAAAAGAGGGCACCAATGCTTTCTTTCTAATAATGTTAAACATGTCTCAAATTCAACAGTATGTTTCAATAGTTTCAAGCCTTTGAGGAGTTATCAATATAAGTATAACCATGCTTGCAAAAACTGACCAATATGTTTTCTGGAGATATATATCTTAAGCAAAGAAACGCTTGTGATACCACTACACTGGATTAACCACATATATGTACAGCCGATATCGTCTAGGATTGATTTAACAAAAATAATCCATTTATGATTATAAACAGCATTGCTAAAATCGCTCAAAAGTAGTTTGTAGATTAATAATGATTCGTAATTTTGATTGTTTCCCAGTAATTAATCGGTACCAAAACGTAATGATTCTTATTTTCACATTTATATGTACTGGATAACGTCCACGTTCTCCATATAACATGTACAGTGGAGTAGATTGTCTTACAGGTAATACTAGTTTCAAATATTGGTTACACACCTCATCTATCTGGGTTGTCTGTCCAAGGCAGTGGGTTAGTTGTTAGTTGGTTAGTTGTTAGGGGGAGAGAAGAGGATGTTGTGGTCTTACACCTACCCACTGAGACGTTAAAACTTGCTCTGGGTGGGAGCCGGTACGTGAGTGCGAACCCTCTACCTGCCAGCCTTAGAGCCTATGGCTTAACCACGACACCACCGAGGCCAGTGGATATATGTATACATATTTGTCTCTATATATAGCTGATTTGGGGCCTGTGAGACCAAAAACACACCTCTATGTAGAAAACTCCTTTCTGTAGTTCGTTAACAATAGGACTGAATGACTGACTGACTGAAATATATGTGTGTGTATGTGTGTATATTTGTATATGAATGTTTATGTGTGTGTGTGTGTGCTCGCGCGCAGGTGCATGTGCGTATGTGTCTATATATGTGTCTGTGTGTATATGTATGTGTGTATATGTATGTGTATGTCTGTGTTTGTGTTTGTGTGTGTATGTATGTACGTGTGTATGCGGGTATGTGTTTGTGTATGTGCGCGCATGTGTATATGTGTGTGTGTTTGTGTGTGTGTATATATATATATATGTATATGTATGTATGTATGCATGCGTGTGTGTGTGTGTGTGTGTGTGTGTGTGTGTGTGTGGCACCTTCAAACGCATGTGGCATATTTTATATGTACCTTCCCACAGACAGGATAGCTCATACCACAGCATTTGATATACCAGTCGTGGAGCACTGGCTGGAACGAGAAACAGCCCATTGGGCTCACCGACGGTGATCGATCGTAGACGGACCGCGTATCGGGAGAGCGCTTTACCACTGGGTTACTACGTCCGGCCCCTATATTTGTTTAACTATAATAAACTGTTTTAGTTATACCACATATCAAAGGGTTTTAACTCTACTACCGTTATAGTGAAAGTATCACGCTGCTCCATATTAAACGTACTTAGTGGTGGTGTCGTAGTTAAGCCTTCAGACATAAGGCTGGTAGGTATAGGGTTTGCAGCACGGTGTCGGCTCCCACCCAGAGCGAGTTTTAACGACTGGATGGGTAGGTGTAAGACCACTACACCTCCTTCTCTCTCTCACTAATCACTAACAACTAACCCACTGTCCTCGACAGACAGCCCATATAGCTGAGGCGTGTGCCCAGGACAGCGTTATTGAACCTTAATTGGATATAAACAACAAACATAAATTGAAATTAAATTAAATGTACTTTTTTTTTATTGAATTCGTTTGTGTTTTTGTGTGGGGGGGGGGAGTTGTGTGTGTTTTTGTCTTTGAGCGGGGGATTGGGTGGGGTTTGTTTGTGTGTTTTTTTATTGTTTTATTTTTATTTTGTTTGGCGATTGAGGCTACTAAACATTAAACATTAGCTTAGATCGGGGGAGACAGGCCCCCATCCCCACCCCATAGACACACACCTCGACGCACGACTTTAAAATGATCCCCACCCACACTGGTACGGCTACTGGATGTCAAACATTTGATAATTTTGCCATGCAGTCTTAGAAAGGAAACCGGCTATTTTGTTTTTCATTAGTAGCAAGAGATTGATTTCGATTTCAACTTATTTTCTTGCTTATATCCAATTAAGGTTCAACCACGTTGGTATGGGCACACACCTCAGCTATCTGGACTGTCTGTCCAGGACAGAGGGTTAGTTGTTAGTTGGTTAGTGGTTAGTGAGAGAGAAGAGGGTGTAGTGGCCTTACACCTACCCATTGAACCCTTAAGAGCTCGCTCTGGTTTGGAGTCTGCGAACGCTGTACCTACCAGCATGTAGTCCGATGGCTTAACCACTACGCCACCGAGGCCGGTTACTAGCAAAAGATATTGTATATGCATCATCCCCGATAGGATAGCATACACCACGGCCTTTGATATACCAGTTGTGGTGCACTGTCTGGAACGAGAAATAGCCCAATGGGCCCACCGGCTAGAGGTTGCATAGTACCAAAGAAGAGAGTACCGTGTCAAAGTTCGACGTGCACCGTCAAATATTTACGGAGTAAAAGCAGCTGTGGGTGTGATTGGTAGTAATATGTGACATTGACTATTTGTGCAAATACTATTATCCATTGACAATAAATAAATACACTTTTATTTGTTATACAGTTGTTATGCAGTATATACAAGAGGTTGAAACTAATGCGGGGTACCCCCAAAAATGGAACTGCAATGTTCAGCAAAAATGACGGTTGCTATTAAAAACATAAATTAAATCTCTTAAATGATACGTGACCCCCCATTTTCTTGCAGCTAGATTAGATGTGAGGTGCCACACTTTCTATTGCTGTACTTCCTGGGTGTGTTGAAACGCTGCTTATATCAGTTTTATTAGTAAACGTTAACATTATCGGCAATAGGAATTGATTTGGTCTAATGGAACCTATAGCATATATTCACTATATTATCATTATTTTATATTGTTTGCCATTTACTGTTATTTGACAGTCATAATTGCTTAATTAGGTTACACTCAGGCATGGGAGCTCATAATGACCTTGACCTTGGCATTAATTTAATGTGCACTGCTGAGAATAGAGTTTGAAAAAAAGTCTGTGCTTGACCAATTGGAGATTTTGGCCCATATTTTTTACTTAAAATAGTTTAAAGCTTATTTATCCAAGGTGGTGGACATGTCATATAACACTAATCTTATTTAGGATAATAAGTCTAGGCAAGATGAAATAAGGTATTAGTAATAATTTATTTTTAGTTAAAAAATAATGTTAGCTGATATTAGGTTAAGCTTTTAGATCTCGATTAACAATGTGTATTTGAATGCAATTGGCTCTGGAATGACTATATTTAAATAACCTGATTTCTGCTGTAATTTTAACATACTTTTTAGGTTGGTGAATTATGTTTTAGGCAAATATGGGAGTTTTTACAATTGTTTTTGTGAGTTTGGCAAAAACATTAAAATCTACAGAAGTGAGTTCTGTGTAGCCATTTTGCATTCTCTTCTTTATTTGTACACAAATATAAGCTTGGTAATGATAGCTTTAGGTCAGTTCATTAAATCTTGTCCATAAATTCAGTGAGTTTTCTATAGTAAAGGGTATTTGAAATATATACCAAGTACAAGAGCAATTTTGACACATTTGTTAATCTACCTAGGAATGTGTTAGTATTATCTTCCACTATTACAACACTTGTAAAGCTATATTTTCCAATATTACTATGTAAATGATGTGTTACATTACAGATTGTAGTAATGCATACGATATAAATATTATATTCAGTTAAAACAGAAAACAATTAAAGAAAAATGACTTTCGCACTCTTTTGATGGATTGAATGTGCTTTTCTTATGACAAATAAAAAATAAAGATGTAAAACCCTAATGATAACTCTAGATATGGTACATGTCTGTAAGCACCAATCACTGGAGATTATTAATAAAATATCAACAGATATATTGGTAGCTGTCAGTGGATTTAATAATGCATATATAAAAACCAACTAGGCTGATGGGTTTGAAAATATTGCATTCAGTGACTTGACATCCAAGCATAGTCCATACCTTGGGTGTTTACCCCACCATGATGTGTACCACATTAATTTACTACTATTTGTGGATGCAGTGGTGTTCATTTCAGATACCACATATAATATGCTTTTTTTCTAGTGAAGTTCTTATCATATGCCCATTACAGTCTTTCAAAACACAGGGTCACTGCAATAAATGAGTTTTAAGGTAATTATTTATTGGAAATGAGAGACTCTGACTATGCATTCACACACTACATATACAACTAAGCATACACAACCAACCCATAGTATGTATCTTCAAGAGTAGTATTTGTATTTATTATTTGTTTTAAATATGATACATTGCATTTGTATACAACTTTGCATAACACTGATGCTTCCTGAGATGTACATTAAATCAGGTTTCTCTGTAGGAACAACACTTTCAATTATGTTGTCACATCATATCAGAACACAGAAGATCCTGATAGTCATGAAAACACCCAATTGGACACTTTTTGAAAAATATATTTTTTTGATATAGGTTGCATAGTACCAAAGAAGAGAGTACCGTGTCAAAGTTCGACGTGCACCGTCAAATATTTACGGAGTAAAAGCAGCTGTGGGTGTGATTGGTAGTAATATGTGACATTGACTATTTGTGCAAATACTATTATCCATTGACAATAAATAAATACACTTTTATTTGTTATAAAGTTGTTATGCAGTATATACAAGAGGTTGAAACTAATGCGGGGTACCCCCAAAAATGGAACTGCAATTTTCAGCAAAAATGACGGTTGCTATTAAAAACATAAATTAAATCTCTTAAATGATACGTGACCCCCCCCCCCCCCCCCCCCCATTTTCTTGCAGCTAGATTAGATGTGAGGTGCCACACTTTCTATTGCTGTACTTCCTGGGTGTGTTGAAACGCTGCTTATATCAGTTTTATTAGTAAACGTTAACATTATCGGCAATAGGAATTGATTTGGTCTAATGGAACCTATACACTAACCTCTCTAAACCGGATCCCATTTAAAACCGGACATTTGTCTCGGTACCGGGGGATCGTTTATATGCACCATCATATATGCAGGATAGCACATACCACAGCCTTTGATGTACCAGTTGTGGTGCACTGACTGGAGCGGGAAATACGACAAGCCTGAATGCGATCACTGTTTTATATAAAATAACATTTGATCCAAGTCTCTGTCGCTATCTGATAAACAATATTACACACAGTATTTAGTGGGAAATACAACAAGCCTGAATGCGATCACTGCTGATGCATGTCTCTGTCGCTATCTGATAAACAATATTACACACAGTATTTAGTGGGAAATACGACAAGCCTGAATGCGATCACTGCTGATGCATGTCTCTGTCGCTATCTGATAAACAATATTACACACAGTATTTAGTGGGAAATACGACAAGCCTGAATGTGATCACTGCTGATGCAAGTCTCTGTCGCTATCTGATAAACAATATTACACACAATATTTAGTGGGGAGTACGACAAGCCTGAATGCGATCACTGCTGATGTATGTCTCTGTCGCTATCTGATAAACAATATTACACACAGTATTTAGTGGGAAATACGACAAGCCTGAATGCGATCACTGCAGATGCAAGTCTCTGTCGCTATCTGATAAACAATATTACACACAGTATTTAGTGGGGAATACGACAAGCCTGAATGCGATCACTGCTGATGTATGTCTCTGTCGCTATCTGATAAACAATATTACACACAGTATTTAGTGGGAAATACGACAAGCCTGAATGCGATCACTGCTGATGCAAGTCTCTGTCGCTATCTGATAAACAATATTACACACAGTATTTAGTGGGAAGTACGACAAGCCTGAATGCGATCACTGCTAATGCAAGTCTCTGTCGCTATCTGATAAACAATATTACACACAGTATTTAGTGGGGAGTACGACAGGCCTGAATGCGATCACTGCTGATGCATGTCTCTATCGCTATCTGATACACAATATTACACACAGTATTTAGTGGGGAGTACTACAAGCCTGAATGCGATCACTGCTGATGCAAGTCTCTGTCGCTATCTGATAAACAATATTACACACAATATTTAGTGGGAAATACGACAAGCCTGAATGCGATCACTGCTGATGCATGTCTCTGTCGCTATCTGATAAAGAATATTACACACAGTATTTAGTGGAAAATCGCCCTTAAATTGATAGAGCAGCATTTGAATCATCTAGGGGCGGGACGTAGCCCAGTGGTAAAGCTCACGCCTGATGCGCGATTGGTCTAGGATCGATCCCCATCGGTCGGCCCGTTGAGCTATTTCTAGTTCCAGACAGAGAACTACGACTGGTATATCAAAGGCTGTGGTATGTGCTATCATGTTTGTGGGATAGTGCATATAAAAGACCCCTTGCTACTAAAGGAAAAATGTAGCGGGCTATATGTTTGACATCCAATAGCCGATAATTATTAAATCAATGTGCTTTAGTGCTGTAATTAAATAAAACACATTTTTTAAAATCATCTAATAATATGATGGACGTCTTGGCGTAGCGATACTTTTATATTGGAGAAAACGCATATGGCTGGATGGGCAGAACCTATACTATATACGAGTCGTGTTATATTTATTTATTTATTTATTTATTTATTTTTAATTAATTAATTAATTTATTTTTAATTTATTTTCTTTATTGATTTGTTATTGTTGTTTGTTGATGTTGCTGTTGTTCGTTGTTGCTGTTGTTATTGTTGTACTTTGTTTTTTAAATAGTCGGAAACACTTTATATTTGACAGTTAGTATATTCTGATCTAACTTCATTTAAGTGTTATAATCTGTTCTCTCGTGTTCTGTTTTGTACACGAGTCATACTAATAAAACTAATAAAACAGTTGATTACTAAACGCGAAGAAGTAAGCGTGTTGACGCAATTAAACGCTTCGTGTATTTAGATATATCCAGACAGAGTATCCGTCCTGAACATTATACAAATCAAACCCCTCCCAATCACAGGTCTGGACTGAACGGTTGACATTTCATTTCAATTCATTCATTTAATCTTACTTTCGTGTTTATAGCCAATTTAGGTTCAAACATGATGTCCTGGGCACACACTTCAGCTATCTGGGCTGCCTGTCCAGAATAGTGGGTTAGTGGCTTAGTGAGAGAGATAAGGGTGTAGTGGGCTTACACCTATCAACTGAGTCGGTAGAACTCGCTCCATGTGGGATCCGGTACCAGGCTGCGATTACCAGCTTTACGTCCGATGGCTTAACCACGACACCACCGAGGCCGGTTAAAACCAACTGTTGTGTTCTTAGGTAATATACGTAGCAGTGAACGCGTGAATGATGTATATAGTCCTACACAGTCTACGTTCAACGACAGCAAGCGACGCTAAGACTCTCAAGCGATCTGGTTGGTTCCCGACGTGGTCACGTGATTTGACGAGAAGCGCAGAAACCAGACTGGCGAGCGATCGAGTGCCGTGTTTGGCTACAAAATTAGATCACGTGACACCAGGAACTAGGCGCTGACAAAATAATGTTCTTGAGTCTCGTTAAGTTTAATTTCCCGATTACTTAATCCAAAAAAAAAAAAATCATTACTTCAATGACAGTCCCCAAAGATTGAATAACATTTTTAATCATCACTGTTTCTCCTTGTTCTGGTTCCTTTTGTTTGCTGCTGTGTACGTATGTGTGTCTTTCATCGAAGTAATTATCTATCATATTCGCACTGCTTTAAATACGTATGTAATAATAAGTTTTCCCGCAGGTCTTTAATAATCATTTGTCTGGATTATCGTGGTCTTATACAATCGTATGAGGCAGTCACAAATGACATATATAATCGTACATCACATGCATTATTATTACATAAAGGGTACAGCACGCAAACAACCTTTAATAAGACGAATCTAATATCTTGTAATATTACACAATTTTAAATTAGCATGTGTTTTTTTTTATTGTAAGTCAGTGTTGTGGTTGGGAAGACAACAGGGGGTGGTGGTTTGTGGGGTGGGAGCGGAAAATGTATGAAACCCCGCCGTTACCCATGTTGTCTTTATTGCGACTGCACTCTGTCCATACCTTGATACCAGCCGCGGTTTAAATATGAATTTTTATTATAACCTATTATGTTACACAACGGTTATCAAGCACATCAGATATAGCGATTCCTAAATTTAACAGAATATACCTTTGATGCGATATTGCTAGGTTTTTTTTTATGTCTTCTAATTGTTCGATTTTATTTTAGTATAGACACCGCCAAAAAGAAACGCAACACGCTGTTTGGTGACATATTACGACTAAGTTGTTCTTAGTCGGTGTTTTATTTTTCTGACTATAAACGTGTAAAACCATACCTTGATAAAACCGCAGTTTAACTATGCCTGATTATTAAAACCTGTTATGTTATACAGTGGTTATATAGCACAACAGATATATCGATTCCTAAATTTAACAGAATATACCTTTAATGCGATATTGCTGAG
The DNA here is from genome assembly GCF_016097555.1 of Gigantopelta aegis. Taxonomy (NCBI): domain Eukaryota; kingdom Metazoa; phylum Mollusca; class Gastropoda; order Neomphalida; family Peltospiridae; genus Gigantopelta; species Gigantopelta aegis. The sequence continues at coordinate 9,028,149 of NC_054703.1, forward strand.
GGATTTATTCTTATGTCTTTTTACCTGTTCGATTTTTGTATAGTATAGACACCACAAAAAACGAAATGCAACACATTGTTTGGTAACACAAATTAGACTAAATTGTTTTGTGTGTTTTGTTTTGTGTTTGTTGTTTTGCTTTTGTGTTTGTTGTTTTGCTTTTGTTTTTGTTTTTTTGGTGTGTGTGTGTGTGTGTGTGTGTGTGTGTGTGTGTGTGTGTGTGTGTGTGTGTGTGTGTGTGTGTGTTGGCAACAAACGTATATAACCACACCTTGATACAAACCGCAGTTTAAATATGTCCCAGTGTGGAAACCTGTTACATTATACAAAGGCTATTAAGCACTATATAGCGATTACATATTACACCTTTAATGCGATAATGCTGTTTTTGTTATGGTTTTTTTTCACCTGTTCGATTTAGTTTTTTCACTTTTTTTCTTCAGTATTTAACATACATGTTGATAACTAGTATAGACACCGCCAAAAGAAATGCATCCCGCTGTTTGGTGACATTAATTTGACCAAGTTGTTTTTGCAGTGTATAACGTGTATGTACCGAGTGAAATAATGTTCACGGGGGACATAAACGTGATACGAAATGGTAGCGAGTTTAATATCATAGTTATTACTCATAATGGATCTTAATTTATATGACTCAACTCGTTTGGTTGACGTGCCTGTAAGGTTGTAGGGCGTCAGTGTTATGTCCCACTTCGTGTTGTAGTGGGACGTACCACTTTGATATGCACCAAGATACTTTTACCCACATGGGTAATAATATAACATATATCCTTCATATCAATAACCACATACAATTGCGCATATCTTTAGTGGTCATGTGTTCGACCAGTAACTATCTGATAATATACTAAATAAGAAAAGAAACCCGATTTTAATGCATGTATTATTTCACAACAAATTAACTCGGTGAATAGGCATAACAACGCTGGTATCGATTCCGATTTAGAAGTCGACTATTTTCGTTTCCTTCCGTGACAATGGATTCCGTTCGGGTATATAAAACGTAAAATAGACGTTTACTCGACCGTGCGAATATATATCCAAGTCTAAGACGCAGCAAGCTAGCAAGCACCGGTGGACAGATTCAAAGGGTATAAATAATTTATTATCCACAAAATGCAGCACTGGATAGGCGTCTCGTAGATTATTTATATGAAAATGTTCCACGCACCCCCTAGAGATTTCGCTGCTTGTCATTAAAAAGTGCACTTCATGCGGACGTGTGTTGGTTACGGGACATCCCCGCGAACCCCCGGGTCCGCCAATGTCCTCACTAACCACTAACCATTAACTCTGGAAAGACAGCCTAGAGATATGTCGTGTGTGACCAGGACAGCGTATTTGAACCTTAAATAAAAAATACCCCGAACATCGACATAAACTAAATGAGTCTTACTTTCAACCATAGGTTGTATTACGCGCATGTGGATTTGGTTGTTGTATTGATTTGCTTTTTGTTTACTGTTCTGTTTATAGTTTTGTTTATTATTATTTCCACTCGGTGTCATAAGATCCTACATTTTCCCCCGTGTGTTTCGCAAATGAGGCACAGATCGCCCATTATTTGAAAGAGCAAACATTTTTGTACAAAATCTACACATACTGAGCCCCCAATAACGAAACGATCTCAACTCTGCTACCGTCGAAAATACTAACTATCATGACTGTCACGGGGATTCTATAATTCCCGTAACTGAATAAAACACGATTATCAAAATATCTCTCCTAACTGTATATCTATTAGATCTCTCTGTAACAGGCTGTTAAACCCCAGTATGGCTCGTCTCTAGGTATGATCAGAGATACCATCTTATATAAAGTATATATTATTATAGCACGTTAGTTCTCTAGAAAACACAACAAAAACACAATACACTTTGGAATCTGTATTAATCTACGCTGACAAATGTACAGCCGTAGTAGTAAATTAATAACAGCAATAATAACAACCCAGAACTGATCACTTAATTAGTTAATCTCTAGGTGTCTAGTTACACAATATGCGAATCACTTCACCGTTACACCACACCCACACGTGTGATACATGAGAAACGCTTACAGGAGAAGTTAATTAATAAAGGAATTACAACACCATTCCTAACTGGTTAATTTTTAATTAACCCTTACTACTCGTTCAGTAACGTGTGATAATTTAGAAACGCTTGCAGGGGAACTTAATTAATAAAGGAATTACAGCTCTATTCCTAACGGGTTAATTTTTAATTAACCCTTAACTACTCTTTCAGTAATCTGTAACACAATATTAATACTTATCACAATAAAGACAATAACCTACAGTTTACCTAGGGTCTACTAGGATGACTGGCTAAGCTTTATATTACCAAATACTCATATAATGTTAGAACAAAAAGTCTACGATTTACTTCGTCAGATGACCGAAGACACTGTCTAAAGAATATTGGTATAATACAGTATTAAAATATTTAAAGTCACATCAATCACATCAAGGTTATACACAGAGCAGAAATGATATTTACCAAGTCCTAACGGACTACATTTTCGTGATCCCCTGGAGCCGTCCTAATTCGTTCTCCTAGATATCTCTAAATTCTAGCTATTTATTATAAATCAGGATTTTGCCTGGGAGTACAAGGCGGTACCTCACGTATCATCTCATAGTCTGACTCTACTAGAGTCGGTATTATTTCTCTTTGATCGTCAGACTTACTGACGCCATCGTCGCCAAAATCACGGTTGTAAAACCGCACTCGCAGAGGTATTACGTAACTACTCGCCACATGGCCTCCGCAGCTGGACTAAGTGCATATTGGAATGTCCGATCGTGCGAAGTATTACGTAACAAGTTGCCCATCTGGGCTACGGGCAATAAACTGCACACGGCCCTCTAACACAATTAAAATCGCCACAGGCGAAACAAATTTAAGAGCATGTACCGTGACACACCCCCACCTCAAAAAGGATATTTCCTCTACTCTAGGAATAGGGAAATATACTACATTAAAACAAAAAGGTGCGTTAACCGACGCATACGGGCATTTATAACACATGTAATAATAAGGTGACTACCAGTAATCACACTGAGTCTCTGAGTCCCTGGTATACAAAATAAAATATATATAAACAAAACAGAAATAAAGAATGTCAACACATTATCATAACGTTCAACTTCGGGACAGGGCATCAGCGATTACATAGGATGTGCCCTTGATATGTTCAATGGTAATTGGGTATTCTTGCAGAAGAAGACTCCACCTCAAAACTCTCTGGTTGGTGGCTTTCATTCTGTGGTCCAGTCCGACTTCGTCTTCTGGGAACAGCACAGCTCCAGCACCCACGTCACTGGCACCCACAGCTAGCTTGAACGGCATTCGGTAGTCTCGTGCTGCCATCACGGGTGACGAGTAGCGCATCTGCTTGATACGGTCGAATGACTTCTCGCATTCACCTGACCAATGGAACTTCGTTTCCTTCCTTTTCAGCGTCGCACGTTTTCCAGGTTTTCTCCGATAGGCATGCTGTCGAATCGGTGTAGCGTTGGGTTCCAAGCGCACATCTTGGCTTAAGGTATTGGTAACCGTTGGAAGGTCCCGACAAATGGAAACATTGTCTTGTATCAATGTAGTCAGCTTTGCTCGCTGGGGGTTCAAGTCTGCTAGAATCTGGCCGTTGGCCAACTTGATCTCCGCAGTCTTGACGTCATCACAGGAAATTGAGTGTCTCTCAATTTGGACCGGTCTCTCTGGAACTATCGGCAGTCTGTCAAAATAACCTTTTAGCAAATTGATGTGACAATACCTACGTTTCCTAACCCTATCAGGAGTGTTTATCACATACCCTGTCTCATTAACCCGTTTGTGCACAACATAGGGCCCGAAATACCTGTTCTGCACAGAACCCCGTTTAATGGGAAGGTACAGCAGCACCTTATCCCCTGGTTTAAATTCCCGACTCCTAGCCTTCCTATCAAACACTGATTTTATTTTGCTCTGAGCATGGCTCAGTTGCTTCCTAGCTAGTTCGGTCGCCGGCAACCTCCTATCCCTAACTCTTTTATTCATCAATACTCTCTCAGTTAACAATGTAGTGCGAACTGCCAACAATTTTGGATCAGCCCCCTGCTCTAGAACTAACTCTTGTCTATTACAAGGTAAATCCCCTCTATCAAAGACAACTGGTTCAATTCCCCTCTGCGGGAGATCAACAGGTTCCACCACATTTAATTCCTCAGTTGACTTGTCTACAATTTTACTGATAACCTCATCCACTCCAATTTCATGGCTCACACACGTATCAGACAAATCACAAATATCCTCTGCGTCTTGTGCTAACCTACTGGTCATATCCCTAGTCATTACACACGCAGGATATTTAATCTCATCAACCTCACACTCTTCTATTGGTAACGTGCTGTCTTTAATTAACAGTTGGTCACATTTCGGCTGACAACACTGACTAGTCAAATCATTTCCCAACAAAACTCCTATGTTTTCAACAGGCAAGTCCTTCACAACACCCATAATGACTGGTCCCGTCACAAACTTCGAAAACAAGAAAACCTTATGTAACCTGACAACCATATTTTCTCCAGTAACCGAGGTTAAAACCAAACTACGTCCTATGTCTGAATTTTCAATACCAGCTAAACACTCTTGCGTGATCAAACTCTGACTACACCCGGTATCTCTATAGATTGATATAGCCTTAGGACTCAATTCTTGTTTCACATCACAAACCATACCGGTGGACACATACGGGTTTACTTTCTCTGCCATGGGACTAACCATTAACTCTCTCGCTAACGGAGCTGACCTCACTAAACCGACCACTTGCGCATTATCGCGTTTCCTTTTAAAACAATCCCCGATAAGATGGTTATCCTTTTTACAGTAACTGCAATGTGGACTAAAAGTTCGTGCATTGGCTGATAATGCAGGTCTATCCTTACTTTGCCCACCAGGTGCATTCCTTGCCTGACTAGCTGACCAACTAGATGACTCTCCCCGATAGTTACTTTCCCGGGAAAAACCTGGCTGAAATTTCTTCTTATCACCCTGTTGTAAAGAGCTACCCGGTACTGCCTGAGCTTTGTGTATTAACACGTAATCATCTGCCACTATGCCTGCCTCCTCTATCTTTTTGACATCACGATCCTCTAAATGAATACGTAAGCTAACTGGTAATCCATTTTTAATGTCCTGTAAGATCAACAACTCCCGTAACTCGGTATATGACTCTACCTGATGAGAAACAACCCATTTATCAAACATCCCTGCCTTCTTAGCCACAAACTCACTATAAGACTGACCCTGCGTTTTTCTCAACTCGCTATACCGTAAACGATAATCCTCAGGTCGTAATTCATAAGCCCTCAACACCGCAGCCTTAACTAAGTCGTACTGACTTGCTCGCTCATCACTCATTGAATTATAAGCTATACTAGCCTTCCCCTTAAACTTAGACACGGCTAACAATGTCCACTTAGACTCCGGCCAATTTAGCTGCTTAGCGGCCCGTTCAAAAAGTTGAAAGAACATGTCTACCTCCTCGTCATCAAATACCGGCACTGATCTATAAGCCTCCGACATGTTAAACCCCTTTCCGGCTTCTCGTCTAACTTCTTCAGTATTCAACTTTAACTCATGTTCCACTTTTAATTTTTCTAACTGGAATTCTCTATTCCTTTCTTCTTTTTCTCTCTCTCTCTCTCTATCCCTCTCTTCTCTCTCTCTCTCTCCCTTTCTCTATCCCTCTCTCTATCTTCCCTATCCCTCTCTTCTCTTTCTCTCTCTCTCTCTCTCTCTCTCTCTCTATCTAATGCACGTTCTTCTATGTCTATCTTCTCTATCTCTCTCTTCTCTTTCTCTCTCTCTCTCTTCTCTTTCTCTCTCTCTCTTCTCTTTCTCTCTCTCTCTCTCTCTATCCCTATCTTCTTTTTCTCTATCCCTATCTTCTTTTTCTCTATCCCTATCTTCTCTTTCTCTCTCCCTCTCTCTATCTAATGCACGTTCTTCTCTTTCTCTCTCTTTCTCTTCTCTTTCGTACTCAAGCTTTTTAAAAGCTAATTGTTGTTCCACACTTAACTCATTTATCTCTATCTCTGGAACAATCTCACTGTCTTCCATAACAGGCCTATCACCAAAAACTTCCTGGATAATAATTGTCTTTATATCACCTAAGGTTTTAGCTGATGTTAAATCAATTTCTCGCTCACCCGCGATTTCAACTAACTCGGCCTTACGTGCTCGCTTAATCTCCACTACACTCAGCGTAGGCCTATCCAGCAAATTCTTATCCATGTTTAGATATGACGCACTTATTACTAATTAATTTTCTAGTGAACAACGTGCTACTTCTGGTAAATTTGTAAAATTAATTTATAAAGCCCCCATTTACAAACAATACTTTTTTAAATATGCATGTCCCGTTTCAGATCCGGGACGAGCGCCCCAATTTTCTACTCCTGTCACGGGGATTCTATAATTCCCGTAACTGAATAAAACACGATTATCAAAATATCTCTCCTAACTGTATATCTATTAGATCTCTCTGTAACAGGCTGTTAAACCCTAGTATGGCTCGTCTCTAGGTATGATCAGAGATACGATCTTATATAAAGTATATATTATTATAGCACGTTAGTTCTCTAGAAAACACAACAAAAACACAATACACTTTGGAATCTGTATTAATCTACGCTGACAAATGTACAGCCGTAGTAGTAAATTAATAACAGCAATAATAACAACCCAGAACTGATCACTTAATTAGTTAATCTCTAGGTGTCTAGTTACACAATATGCGAATCACTTCACCGTTACACCACACCCACACGTGTGATAAATGAGAAACGCTTACAGGAGAAGTTAATTAATAAAGGAATTACAACACCATTCCTAACTGGTTAATTTTTAATTAACCCTTACTACTCGTTCAGTAACGTGTGATAATTTAGAAACGCTTGCAGGGGAACTTAATTAATAAAGGAATTACAGCTCTATTCCTAACGGGTTAATTTTTAATTAACACTTAACTACTCTTTCAGTAATCTGTAACACAATATTAATACTTTTCACAATAAAGACAATAACCTACAGTTTACCTAGGGTCTACTAGGATGACTGGCTAAGCTTTATATTACCAAATACTCATATAATGTTAGAACAAAAAGTCTACGATTTACTTCGTCAGATGACCGAAGACACTGTCTAAAGAATATTGGTATAATACAGTATTAAAATATTTAAAGTCACATCAATCACATCACGGTTATACACAGAGCAGAAATGATATTTACCAAGTCCTAACGGACTACGTTCGTGATCCCCTGGAGCCGTCCTAATTCGTTCTCCTAGATATCTCTAAATTCTAGCTATTTATTATAAATCAGGATTTTGCCTGGGAGTACAAGGCGGTACCTCACGTATCATCTCATAGTCTGACTCTACTAGAGTGTGTATTATTTCTCTCTGATCGTCAGACTTACTGACGCCATCGTCGCCAAAATCACGGTTGTAAAACCGCACTCGCAGAGGTATTACGTAACTACTCGCCACATGGCCTCCGCAGCTGGACTAAGTGCATATTGGAATGTCCGATCGTGCGAAGTATTACGTAACAAGTTGCCCATCTGGGCTACGGGCAATAAACTGCACACGGCCCTCTAACACAATTAAAATCGCCACAGGCGAAACAAATTTAAGAGCATGTACCGTGAAAATGACCATAATGATTTCCTAGATATACGGACTGATCAATTACTATCATCTTACCTTATATACATCACACATAATATACACAATTACACCCCCTCCCACACACCCCGCAAAAATACATACAGTCGTGTGTGCAAGGGGTTTGGGATGTTGTGGTCAACCCCCTTGTGTTTCAAGCCATTCTTTAAAACTACATTTTCAGGAGAAGTATGACCAGACATATCCCGAGTACACGACCATATTGATTTAGAGTTAAGATGAAAAATTAGGTAATACTATTAAAACAACATCAAACGTGTGGTATACCTTTTTTCACTTGTTTAGTGGGGGAGGCTCATTGTTTTGTAGGCCGAGACGTAACCCAGTGTTCGCTTGCGATCGATCCCAGTCAGTGGCCCCATTGGATTATTTCTCGTTCCATCGAGTGCATCAGAAAGAAATGTTTTATTTACCGACGCACTCAACACATTTTATTTACCGTTATATGGCGTCAGACATATGGTTAAGGACCACACATATTTTGAGAGGAAACCCGCTGTCGCCACTACATGGGCTACTCTTTCCGATTAGCAGCAAGGGATCTTTTATTTGCGCTTCCCACAGGCAGGATAGCACAAACCATGGCCTTTGTTGAACCAGTTATGGATCACTGGTCGGTTCAAGTGGTTTACACCTACCCACTGAGCCTTGCGGAGCACTCACTCAGGGTTTTGGAGTCGGTATCTGGATTAAAAATCCCATGCCTCGACTGGGATCCGAACCCAGTACCTACCAGCCTGTAGACCGATGGCCTAACCACGATGCCACCGAGGCCGGTCGAGTGCATCACGACTGGTACATCGAAGGCCGGGGTATGTGCTATCATGTCTATAGGATGGTGCATATAAAAGATCCCTTGCTGCAAATGAAAATAGTAGCCCATGAAGAGGCGACAACAGGTTTCCTCTCTCATTATCTGTGTGGTCATCTAACCATCTATCCATCACCCTATAACCGTGATTAGAATGATGCTGAGTGCGTCTTTAAATCGTGTGTGAGCGTGGACGTAATTGTTGGCATGCTTCCTTCACAGAACTGTTCAAGCATGCTTGTCATGTGCACAACCTCAGACTTCGCCAGAGTCCTGTCCATGATAGGATTGTTAAATTAAATAATTCATACTATTCTTTGAACATACAGACATTGATTATCTACTCAGAATAATGAAACATATTTTAAGTTTATTTAATAGGGATTTTACTGAATATTCACCTTGGTATGTGATGTCCTGTCTATGGGATGATGTATATGAAAGCTCCCTTGCTGCATTCGAAAAGAATAACTATAACGTTCTTTTTTTTCGTTGTTTTTTGTTTCGTTTTTTCTGATGACTACGTGTCAGAATTACCAAATGTTTCACATCCAATAGCAGATAATTAATTATTCAATTTGCTCTAGTGGTGTCGTTAAACAAAACAAACAAACCTATTCTTCCCGAATATATACTCAATGGATACATTGGCGGGACGTAATTCACTGGTAAAGCGCTCGCTTGATGCGCGGTCAGTCTGGGATCGATCCCTATTGGTCTGGGATCGATCCCCGTCGATGGTCCCTTTGGGCTATTCATCGTTTCAGCCAGTGATCCACGACTGGTATAACAAATGCTGTCGTATGTGTTATCCTGTCTGCGGGATGGAACATATACAAGATTATTTGCTACTAATTGAAAAAATTAGCGGGTTTCCTCTCTAATACTATATGTCAAAATTACCAAATTTGCCAATGATTAATGCATCAATGTGTTCTAGTGGTGTCGTGACGTTAATCAAAACAAATGTTGCCTTTCTGTATGGCTACTCGTTGAAAACAGCCGCTTTAAGATGTTGTTTTGCCCTACGTGATTAAGCCACTTGCAATCTACGTACGACGTTGTCACAATGCAGTGAGATTATTTTCATGCAGTCTACGACTATCGTTTCCATGTGATGTGACTCGTGCTAATTAAAGGTGCACCCTTGCATTACTATTTTAAAGTTTTGTTCACTGATGCAAATAGAAACGCAATCGCCATGTTAACACGCATGTGATTTCGGTGTCAACGGTTATCATTGTATTTACGGTTATATGACGTCAGACATATGGTTAAGGACCACACATATATTACGAGAGGAAACCCACTGTCGCCACTTCATGGGCTACCCTATTCGATTAGCAGCAGGGAATCTTGTATATGCACCATCCCAAATACAGGGCAGTATATACCACGGCATTTGATATACCAGTCGTGGTGCACTAGCTGAAACGAGACATAGCCGAATGGGACCACTGACCAGGATCGATCCCAAACCGACCGCGCATCAAGCGAGCGCTTTACCACTGGGCTACGTTCCGCCTTCTAGCCGAGTTTAATTTGTTTTAAAGGACAGATAATAACAGCTTCCCAGATAAAGCTAAAGTTTATTTTTTGTTTAACGACACCACTGGAGCACATTGATTTATAATAATAAGCTACTGGATGTCAAATATTTGGCAATGTTGGCGTATAGTTTTAAGAGGAAACCCGCTATATTTTTGTCCTTTAGTACAACGGGATATTTTATATGCACAATCCTACAGACATGATGACATATACCACGGCCTTCGATATACCAGTCGTGGTGCACTGGCTGGAACGATAAATAGCCCAATAGGCCGCCAACAGGGATCGATCTCAGACCGACCACGCTTCAAGCGAGCGCTTTACCACTGAGCTACCTCGTCCCAGATAATGCGCCGTGTCAGGCTTTGCTTGGCATAATTTACGCTACAACCATATGTGCCTTATTTTGTGTTGTCTTGGTTTTTTTTACGTTTAATGTACCCACCCCCTTTTTCAAGTTAGGTACGACATGTTGCTCTACCTTTTCATTTCTGCAATTAATTTGTGGCTGATTAATTATGTTTTGCTAAAAAAACGAAACAAACTCTTTCATAACACAAATACGGACATGAGCAGAAGAAGAAATTATGATTGACAGATGAAGAAGTTAATTATGATTAAGGCGTGTTCGTTAACATCAGGCAGCCATTCATTGGTTAACAAGAGTACCAATCCGGGAAAGCCAGGTGGGCTGTACCCATTTAATCGACAGGGATGTCATCATGTTGTAATGCATAGGGCGGTGCAGTATGCAGAAGAGTCCGTTATTACTTTTCCCTTTCCCCTATATTTGTATTCCACCATAGCGATTCGGTGATAATTGGAATTGGTATACAACTCTACAAACAATGCAAACACATCGGAATCCATCGGCAAGAAATAAAACGGTAATTAAATAGGTATTTTGATGAGCAACATTTTATTGAACACAACAGAATATCGTGTGTACAATAGGTAACATATACGTGTATTGTTACTCAACAAATCTACACTGTGGACTAGATAAAATGTATTTAGTAATCGTGAGTGTACAGTTGATATATGTAATTAAAATTCAAAACAAAAAACATCATATCAAACTGTCTGTAGCAAACATGTATGCGTAACAAGAACACACAGACGGACAATAAGGAAGATATAATGACTTACTGTGATATATTGATGGATATATATATATATATATATATACAAATAGATAGGCTGATAGATAAAACGAAAGAGATAGATATACATATACTAGTATAGTTAGTTAGATAGATAGATAGATAGATATAGATAGATACAATAGATGAGAACGTCATACATAGAAAATCCTGACGACATTGAGACAGACAGACAGACATACAGGTAAGTAGGTAGGTAGGTAACACGAGAGAGAGAGAGAGAGAGAGAGAGAGAACAGGAGAGAGAGAGAGAGAGAGAGAGAGAGAGAGAGAGAGAGAGAGAGAGAGAGAGAGAGAGAGATGAGAGAGAGAGAGAGAGAGAGAGAGAGAGAGAGAGTGTAGGGAATGAGGGAGGGATAGAGAGGAGGGAGAGAGAGAGAAGAGGGAGAGAGAGAGATAGAGAGATGTAGAGAGAGATAAGAGAGAGAGATATATATGAGAGATAGAGAGAGAGAGAGAGAGAGATATAGAGATAGAGATATAGATAGAGAGGAGATAGAGAGAGAGAGAGAGGGAGAGAGAGAGAGGCTGACAGAGGGAACGATAGAGAGAGAGAGATAGACTAGAGAGAGTTTAGAGAGTTAGAGATAGAGAGAGAGAGAGAGAGAGAGAGATAGAAAGAGAGAGAGATAGACAGAGAGAGACAGAGCGAGACACAAGAGAGAGAGAGAGAGAGAGAGAGAGAGAGAGAGAGAGAGAGACACAGAGAGAGAGAGAGAGAGAGAGAGAGAGAGAGAGAGAGAGAGAGAGAGAGAGAGAGAGAGAGAGAGAGAGAGAGAGAGAGAGAGAGAGAGAGAGTTTAGAGCGTCAATCAGACGTATATGCTATGGTTAAAATATATTTATGTATTATGAGGGAACATTTAGATCAAACACTTTCTAATCGTAAACATCAATGTTACTATTTCTAAACGTCTTATTTATCTATATTTGTTATGATGAAAAAAATGTTTTATTTAACGACGCACTCAACTCATTTTATTTACGGTTAAGGACCACCCAGATATTGAGAGAGGAAACCCGCTGTCGCCACTTCATGGACTTCTCTTTTCGATTAACAGCAAGGATCTTTTATATGCACCATCCCACAGACAGGATAGTGCATACCAACGGCATTTGTTACACCAGTTGTGGAGCACTGGCTGGAAGGAGACATAGCTCAATGGTCTTCGAAAGGAAACTCGCTACATTAGGAGCAAGTGTTATTTTATATGCACCACCCCACATGCATGATAGCACACACAGCGACCTCTGATATAACAGTCATAGTCCACTGGTTAGAGAGAGAAATGGCCTAATGGGCTTACTGACGGGGATTGATCCTAGACCGACCGCGCATTAAGCGAGCCATTAACCAGTGGGCTGCACGCCTCCAGTTCTGATAACATATGGTATTAATCGATAACAGAGCACACATGAAATTGACTGAAACTGTTAGTCTGATTCAAATCAGTTCAACTGGATACACCATCTAGTCTTTGAGCAGTAGTCCGATGTTAGTCAGCTTGCTGGGCCTCTTGGTCATTAATTATTACTCATATTCACCCACTAAGAGATGGAATTCACGTGTTGTTCTCTGTACTGCGTAGATCTGTTGCACCTCAGCGTTTCTTTCATAATGTTTCGATAGTTTTTCGAACTTAGCACCAATAAGTAAAAGTTCAGTCCAAAATTTAAGAAGTAAATTAAGCGAACTGGAGGCAAAATAGCTTTACTTAATTCGTATGCTTTCAAATCTCTGTCGAAAACCCCCAGCAAATTATATGAAGACTCTGTCACTGCGGCTGGAACCATTGTAACAAAAGCCATAACGGACATTATCACCAGGGGGCGTGTTGAATGGTCATGCTGGTGATTGGCTGAATCGGACCTTGACCGTGCAAACGTGTTTCGGAAGGCGTTGCTACGTCTGATTTGAATGATTGTGAGGATGTTTAGTACCAAGATGGCTACACAAGGCAGTGAGGAGGCAATGAGAAGACGAATGACCGCCAGGTAATAGTAGAGTTCATCTGAAGAAACGCACTGTTCATTCACAGCTTCTACCTTAAACACAATGGGCACGACGAGAACGACTGATATACCAAGCATTGTGGAGCAGACGACAATAGCTTTCTTCTGGCTACAGAATCTTCCCCGCGTCATGGGAAAGCGGACGCACACGAATCTATCCAGCGAGAGTCCCACTACTAACCATGGGGATAGCAACATGGCAAGGATGTGGATGCTGGACTCTATCTTGCAGAAGGCATCGTTTACTGGTGTAGTTGAGAGCAGAATAAAGATCCTGTCCGTTTCCTGGATCAGCCGCATGGCCAGCAATAAACTGTCCGAAACAGAAAGAAATTTCAAATATACTGAGTACGATAAGAATCTCACTTTTGTGTTTCGCACCATAATGAACAGAAGAATATTGCCGACTATTCCTGTTATAACTATACTGAGCATGATGCCCCAGTGGTCAGGGCCATCGGTTTCCGTATGCAGCCATCCGCCAGATGGTGGTGTCTTGCTGTGTTGTAATTCATCTCCATCATCAGAGTAGTTTCCATCTTCTAAATTGTGTGTGACGTTTGCCATCTTCTTCTTTTTGTGTTTAAGTTACAATCTAAAATTAAAAATAAATAAATAAATGGTGTTGAAATCTACGTTTAATAGTAACAATGATGATGGTGGTGACGATTATGATCATGATTTCGATAATAATAATAAAAACTATACAACACTAAAGCCACTGAATAACTTTGAAAGATGATCGGCCTCGGTGTTGTCGTGGGTAAGCCATCGAACATAAAGCTCGTAGGTACAGTCCTCGGTTCGCAGAACATAATGGCTCGGTACCGGCGGTACCCACTCAAGCGAGGTTTAACTCCCACTCAGAAAGAACGCCTCAATGGGTAGGCGTAAGGCCGCTGCACCCTCTTCTCTCTCACTAACCACTATCAATTAACAACTAACCCACTATCATGGACAGACAGCCCAGATAGCTGAGGTGTTTGCTCAGCACAGCGTGCTTGAAACTTAATTGGATGTATACAGGGAAATAAGTTGAAATAAAATGAAAGTTTATCAAGAAGATTAACACAGTAGATCAACAGGAGACTGGGATCAGTTTGTTGACAAAAAAAGTAAAAATGTGTTTTGTTTAACGACACCACTAGAGCACATCAATTTATTAATCATCGGCTATTGGATGTCAATCATCTGGTAATGTTGACATATATTTTATAGGTATCACCTCTCAGACATGATAGCACATATCACGATGTTTGATATACCAATCGTAGTGCACTGGCTGGAACGAGATATAACCCAATGAGCCCAATGACGGGGGTCCAAAAATGTAGCGAGTTTCCTCTCAGACTATATTTATGTCAACATTGTCACATGTTTTACACCCAATAGCCGAATGAATGAATTAATGTTTAACGGCACCCGAGCACAAACATGCACATAGGCTGTTGCGTGCATCCAATTAATGGTGATTAAACTGTTTTAAATATAAATATCTTGGATTAGTTTTAGTGTGTGTCTGTGTACCCTGTCTGTCTGTCTGTCTCTCTCTCTCTCTCTCAAAACTCTCGTCTCTCTCTCTCTCTCCCCATCTCTCTCTCATCTCTCTAACTCCCTCTCTCTCTCTCTGATGATTTGCCTCTGAATATGTTAAACTCATTACATCTCTTCACAATCCCCCGCTATCTATCTGTCGCCCCCCCCCCCCCCCTCCTCTGATTTTTGGAGCGCACCCTGGACCATTTTCGATGTGGTTTTCTATTTCTTTTGTGTGTATACGTGAGCATATTGGTTTCGAAATATATATACTTAGCCAAAAACGTTGAGTAATGTGGTAAAGGTGCTGAAATAAAAGAAAACTCCCGACTTAAAACATGAAAGCAGACACTGAATTTGTATCATTTGTAAGTCACAGGACACTGTTAAATGGTGCTTGGGGTTTCATACACGAAATCTAAAAAATAAATGTCAGTAAAGTGCCTGTGCCAATTGACACTGACAGTGATATATCGTCGTCTCCTGCACTGAACGTGACCGATGGGGTGGTGGTAGCATCATGGTATGGACAGCAAACCATGACATTGGACAAAACAACCTCATTCATGGTAATCTGAATGATCAGCATTACAGGGACGAAATCATGACACCAGGTGTAGTTGTCATTCCGTTCATGCAGTAGCATATATATGTATATGTATATGTATATGTATATGTATATGTATATGTATATGTGTATGTATATGTGTATTGTGTATGTGTGTGTGTATGTGTATGTTGTGTGTGTATGTATATCGTGTATATGTCTATGTATATCGTATCTGTCTCTGTGTATGTTATGGTTCCTGTGCATGGGTCTATGTAGTATATGTGTACTGTGTATCTGTGGGTGTCTGTGTCCCTGTTCGGTACTCTGTGTCTGTGTCTGTGTTCTGTGTCCTGTCTCCGTTGTGTATTTGGTCTGTATCTGTGTCTCTGTCTCTTGTGTGTCTGTGTCATGTGTCTGTTCTCATGTGTATGTTATGTATCTTATATAGAACCTGCACAGCATTGAACACGCCCCACCCCCGAGAATGTTTTGGAATTTCGAAAAGACTACCGGACGCCTAACCATGTTTTGTTGGTGACAGCAATAGCTGGATGACTGATCATTGACCACAAACACCAAACTGCACAGTCATTGATTAGTTTTAATTCGCCTACATATAACAGACACGTGGGGTCACAATGAAAAGTTAATAGCGCCTATGACCACCAAATAATATTATGTTTTAATATAAACCCATTAAAGGTTCCTGTTAACATACACTGTACTTTGATCAAATATTTATTGTTACATGCAAGTAATAATAAAGATTATTGTTTAAAACAATATTGTTGTACAAGACTGTTCCCGAAACAATAAATCAGTTGGAAATGCATACTTGCCTTGATAGATTACAAATGCCATGATAAAGAGGATGCATCTTTTGCAGATATAAAATGTCTGTGTCACTTCCATCACTGTCTTTCAACCTGGTTGTCACCGTCTTCAATTATCAACATTATATCAGTCTGTATAGATGGTATATATTGTCTTCTGTGGTCTATTTTCCAGCCTATATCAACGGCACTTGGTGTCACTGGGTCATATTCTACATTACAATCTGGTTGATTGTATGTTTGTGTACGTGTTGTATCAAGCAATCCTACATAGTTACACTTTTCGATTCTGCCCTTCTTTTTGCACAGAACAAAATATATCCTGCAGGAATATTGAAAATTGTATGATAAGTGAATTACTCCCTTTTTCAAGAAGACAAGATAATAATTGTAATGCAAATAGGCGAAGTGCTATACTGATTTGTACATTTTGGAATGTTTTTTTGTCATTCCTGCGTTTCATTCGGACAGTGGGCTTCAAATTAGATTCACGGTTTCTGATTCCTGGGGGTACACTTGGCAGTAGAAACACCAGCGTATACAACTCTACCAAACATTTCGATTGTCAATACAGATTCAACGATACTTGCAACAATTTTAGGACGATATTTGAGAACAATGGAACTCCAGGGATCTCTAGGAAGCACAAAATATAGTCTCTGTCTTCTGAGCTAAGGGCAACTTACTCCAAACATTTAGCTAAAGTTGCTTAAAAACAAATAACCTCATTTGGCGTCTAGCAAGGCAGACTAACACAGATAAATGGAAAATCCAAAGTTGGACCGAATTCAGTATGAGTATCAGATAATTCAATATGAACCATCTCAAAGATACCTACCTACTATCAATACGTCATGTTCGGAGCCAACGATTATATCTGCAATTGTGAACCAGAGCATATCACAATAAAACTACCTTTACAAACCATTGCCGTAGTGATGAATCAATCACTTTGTAAAGGCATAACGACGGCTATGTCATTATCTTTTTAAAGAATGGAATCATTTTTAATGTTATATGCATCATATGATGGTGATTTCGAGGCTGGTACATAGGTATAGTGGTATAGGATTGCGAAAGACGTAATTAGTTGAGTCCTTGAAAGTTAAGGTGTATAACCACGTACAAGTGTATTATGAAGCTCTAAACGTCTTATGAGACCAGCCTGGCCAGTTTACTATTTGGGCAAAAAAAACAACCAAAGAAAAGACCTAGCATGGTTAAAAACTTGTCCCAAATGAAATTTGACAGCCTAACAGTTTGCCAAGTTTTAGCTTAGATTTATTCAAACGTCTGTTCCACAGAAATGAAGAGTTTTCAGCATTTTTGATGCTTCACATTTACGTAGATGCATTGCTTAGCCTTCTACGTGCATCTCATATGAACATTGCACGTCAGGGCTATTATGTTAGTGAGTCTGTGGTGCTCTGCTTTGACAAGCTGTATTATGAATTTCAGAAATAGAAGCAATCGTGTCATCCCTGATATGTTTGAAGCCTTTCAGATTGGCCACTTTTTTTTATCAAATGTTTGACAACAATATCTGTGGATGCATTCCTAATAACAACTGTTTTATCACTGATACAATCCATTATCAGTGACTGTGGTCCAACACATGCATCAGGAACATAAACTTTCAAATATTTGCTCCACCAGTGAATGCCACCTACAGTCTAACAATGTTGTCCAAAGCTAGATTCGTCTGTATTAAGCTAAATGGTGGTTGAAACATATTGAAGTGCTAACACGTGGTAGCCTCTAGTTTTAGGAGCCATAAAGCTCTATCATTTGTCTTCAGCAGGGAGTATGACACACCCTATCATGTTATGTTCAATGTCTGGAATAGTTCAACACAATTATGAAGGTAGTAATACATTAATATTAAATTTTAAGAAACGTGTTCAGCTGAATCACTTACCAGTGTATTAATGCAATTAATAAATAGGTAAACTTGAATATAATAAAACTGTGTTTCTTTGATATTTTAAGTTGTGAAGTCAACAGTATGCCTATTTGGGTGTGGTCTAGTTATGATATGTTAATATCTTCCATGGACTCCCTATAAAGATATAATTTTAAACAATTTGTGCGCAATAAAACCCCTGAAACACAACATTTGAGGATGTCACCTTAAACTTCAAGTGAAGTTACTGTTGAGAAATGGTGGAAATTGCATTACGTAATGTAAAACAAAAGTGTTACTTGAGACTCTAACCCTCTAGGGATGACACGATTGCTTCTAATTCTGAAATTCATATTCCACTAACGTGTTTTTCTCTTATTTCTGTCTCGCCCATCCTAATAAATATGTTATGTTTATTTAGTCACGGTTAGCAATTCCATTGAAATATTGCTGTTTAGGAAATAAAGGTTGGGTTATAAAATGTGTAATTACACAGCAAATCTTGCAACAAAACCTTATTTATAGGGTGCAAATGGATGATAACTGGATGTCCAAATGAGTTTATGTTTTAATTAGAAGATTTAAAGAGAATATTTGAGGTGCTGAGCCTAAACTTTATGTTAAATTTCTACTGAAAAAACCCCAACAAAAAACTGTGTGAATGGTATTTTGTAACTTTACAGAAAAAGTGTTATATGAGACCCTAATCCTGAAAGGATTTCAATACTGGTAATATATCTGAATTCTCCAGTCATCTATCTCTCAATCCTCCAAGTTGAGTATTCCTAAATGCCCTGACAGATATTTTACAATGCTTTTCATATAGTCACCCCTTAGCAATTCGGTAACAATATAACTGTCATGAAAATGGGGGTAGGGTCACACAACGGGTGGATACACACAGAAAGCTGTGAGTGTTGCAATGCTATCATACATTTTCCATCCCTTGACAAAAATCGATATTTATTTGTTTTGTTAATTGATTAAAGGGACATTCCTGAGTTTGCTGCCTTGTAAGATGTTTCCGACTAATAAACTATTTCTACGATGAAACTTACATATTATATTTTCTTGTTTAGAATATCGGTGTCAGTATATTCAATTTGTTTCTGGTCGTCTTAATATTTGTAAAAAACCCAAACTGGATTTTGGCTTCAAATAATTCCGTACGTACGAAAAAAACTTTTTTAGGATATAAAATGAAATTTAACCTAGTGCAAATATTAGAATGATCAGAAACACGTTTAATATACATCCACTAATATTTTATGCAGAAAAATATATTTAATATGTAATTACAGTCGTCAAGGTCTCTGTTAGCCGATAGCATGTTAAACATTGCAGCAAACTCAGGAATGTCCCTTTAAAATGATCAGAAGGTAAGATGGCTATCTATATTAACAAGTGTTGGTAGAGATGAGTGTTGGTAAAACGCTGACCGGAATGGAACACTCGACAAACTGAATGTTTCATTTTCAAAATATTAAACGAAGTGTTCGTCCACTGTGCATAGTGGAACATTTTTTTTTTTATCTGTCATGTAGCTAGTTGCTTTGAAAAATTAAAATGACGAACCGCACGTGTGGAAAGGTTATTTTTGAAAATACATGTGTCTGAACGCAATTAAAAACTACCAACCTTTAGAGTTTAAGTGTTAAAGGTTGACTTTTTGATCAAGAAAAGTTAAAATCATACCGAAAATGTATTACCAAGTTGTAGTGAAATATTAGAAAATTACATTACTTATATTTTCATTTCCACTAAAGACTATTTAAATGTTATGTTTTAAAAACATTGAAAATCCTGCATTAAACTTGTTTTCCAGTTAAAAGGAAAAAAAGGACCAAGAGTTAACTCTTGAATAATGCCGTAGTTCGTATGATTTATTTCTTGAATTGCGGCATGATTTGTTTGATTTTCTGTATAGTGTATGCTCTGGAAATATTAGAATGGCGTCTCATATTTATAAGGCGTCTTTGTTTTCGGGAAAAAATGGAACATTTAGCGTAGCTTTTTACAGCGCTTACGTGAAAGCGAAGTGGGATTAACACTTTTTACTCGTTATGGGGAATAAAAAGTATACAGTGGAATAGATTTAACCATACCGATTGCAGTTCATAATTTTACTATGAAGTTAATCTTTAAAGAAATAAATGTCTGCAATTGACCGTCCTTTGTTGTATGGTCTACTGCTGGTGCATATTTGAACACATACATGAACTAAGTTATGTTTCTGGATACCTGATTCAGAAAGCTGATGTGTGTATTCAGGACAGCGTGCTTGAGCCTTAATATAAGCACGAAAATAACTACATAAATACATGAATGAATGACTTTTTAAACTGTGACTGGCCGTATCTAACTTGTATCAGTATGTACCAGAAACAGATAATTATTTTAATAGGTCTTAGTAGGCTGAAAAAACAACAACAAACAACTAAAATTTAAGGACATATCAATTACATACTTTTGTTAACAAGTAGTGGTAGTCTCAAGAATAACAGTGTTTCAAGGATGCAGTCTTGGATGTCACTGGTGTTACAAATTGTCATTGGTGTTACAAATTGTCATTGGTTTTACAAATTGTCATTAGTGTTACTCAGGAATATTTTAACTGTCTATTCTCAAGAAAATTAATTTTGGAAATTTAAATTGTTTATTAAGGAAAACATAGCTTCTACCTTTATGAAATTGATGAAGTTTATTTTGTAGGTCTCCATAGTTTAAATAATTAAAACTGCCACAGTGTGTAATTTAAGTCACATATAGAATAGCTGTGTGATAATGCAAAACTACAACCTTAGATACATTTTTAATGCTAAAGTTATTCTAAATATGTTATTAAGGACACTTATGACCATTATACAACGAGCCTCGAGATGTAAGAGCGCTCAGACTAGCAATTGGACAGTCGTAGAAGTCGTGACAGCAGGAAGTTGGCAAACTTTCTTCAGGCAGTTGGTAATCTGCGTATTAGCTTAAGAAATTGAATACTACATTCGTGTCCGTTAGATACCATGCATCCTGAAACACGTTTAAAACGTATCCAACGTGTTAAATACGTTTTTAAACCACTCGCTGAAGATAGATAATATCCAATGACCCACTCATTTTAGTATTATCTATATTGCAAATGACAAACAACTAGCTACAAAGAGAGTTCACTCGTCAAATTAAAGAACAAATCAGTGTTATACTCACTTGCGTCTTGCGTCTGTTGAGGATTCCTCAAGACGTTTGCAATATCTGGTTTATGATAATTTTTTTCTGTGATTTATAGCAGCAAAACAACCAATCAGAAAGCCATTGATATGAATTTGATTTTTCCAGTTGACGAATCAATCAGAGTTTTTGTTGCTTGTGATTGACAAGGTTATTATAGTTCTAGCTGATGAACCAGTCATGTTTTGCATTGGTTCTAAGTGAAACGAATGCTACTTTTCTATTATTGATGTATCGGGTAAACTCTCTACCCTTTCTACTGTATGCGCCATACATGATGGACATCTTCAATACTATTTTCGCAGTCATGCAGATGCGATACATAGCCTAATGGTAAAGCGCTCTCTTGACGCGCGATAGGTGTAGGTTCGATCCCCATCGGCGGGCCATTTGGACTATTTCTCGTCCCGCCCAGTGCACCCTGACTGGTATATCAAGGGCGATGGTATGTGTTACCATAGCCACTAATGGAAAACAAATGTTGCGGTTTTCCTCTCTAAGATTTGACGTGCAATAGCCGAAGATAAGATAAACAATCAATGTGCTCTAGTGGCGTCATTAAATAAAACAGACTTTTTTTCTCTCTAAGACGATGCATTAAAATTACACAATGTTAGAAATCCAATATACGATGATTAATAAATCAGTGGGCTCTAGTCGTGTCATTAAACACTACAAAGTTTGTCCTTACTTAAATAATATCTTCACTGAGATGTAAATATGGCATGTAGCCTAGTGATAATGTGCTCATCTAAAGTTTGTTCGTTCTAGGGTCGATCCCCGTCTGAGGACCCATTGATTTATTCTCTTTCGAACCATTAACAAACAAACCTTTGTTTTCTTTAACGACAACACTAGAACACATTTATTAATTAATCATCGACTATTGAAAAGTTTAAAGTTTGTTTTGCCTAACGACACAACTAGAGCACACTGCTTAATAATAATCGGTTATTGGATGGCAAACATATGGCAATGTGTGGCACACAATCTTAGATAGGAAACCCGTTACATTTGTGGCACACAGTTAGATAGGAAACCCGCTACATTTGTGGCACACATTCTTAGATAGGAAACCCGCTACATTTGTGGCACACAATCTTAGATAGGAAACCCGCTACATTTGTGGCACACAATCTTAGATAGGAAACCCGCTACATTTGTGGCACACAGTCTTAGATAGGAAACTCGCTACATTTGTGGCACACAGTCTTAGATAGGAAACCCGCTACATTTGTGGCACACAGTCTTAGATAGGAAACCCGCTACATTTGTGGCACACGGTTTTAGATAGGAAACCCGCTACATTGGTGGCACACAATCTTATATAGGAAACCCGCTACATTTGTGGCACACAGTCTTAGATAGGAAACCCGCTACATTTGTGGCACATAGTCTTAGATAGGAAACCTGCTACATTTTTCCATTAGTAGCAAGGCAACTTTTATGTGCATGCCACGACCTTTGATATGCCAGTCGTGGTGCACTGGCTGGAATGAGAAATAGACCAATGGGACCACCAACGGAAATCGATGCCAAACCGACCGCGCATCATTTGCACTTTGCCAGCACCCGGAACACAAAATTCACGGCCTTTGACCAGTTGTATTGCACTGACTGGAACGGGACAAACACCCAATCAGTTGAATGAAGTCACCGCGTAGTTTAACAAATTATTTGCTGTCTGCATGTTCTATCCTTCCTGTGGGATGGTGCATACACAAAATTCATTTTACTGTTTTTCGAAAGGCATATTATCTGTGTGATATTTAACCGTATGTCCGACGCCACATAACCGCAATTATAATGTGTTGCGTGGGTCGTTAAATAACATATGCATTTTTTCTTCTTCCTTCTAGTAATTCAACTCCAAATCAGTTATGTATTTCTATCTGACCCAGAACAGAGAATCATCGATGTCTGCGTGTAGTAGTTTCCTCTCAGTTAAAGCGATATTGTAGCCCAGTGGTAAGCCTGACCTGATGAGCGGTCGATCTAGGATCGATCCTCGTAGGTGGGCCCATTTGGGCTATTTTCTGTTCCAGCCAGTGCACCACGGCTGGTATAGCAAAGGTTGTGGTGAATTGTATCCTGTTTGTGGGTGGTGCATGGAAAAGATAACTTGCTACTAATCGACACATTTAGCGAGTTTTCTCTCTAAGACTATATGTCAGAATTATCAAATGCTCTAGTGGTGTCATATATAAACTTATTAATTAGACTGTATCAGCACAGTTTTTTTCCTGCTTTCCTAGCAAATATACATGCATATATATATATATATATATATATATATATATATATATATATATATATATATAATATACTGTATGTATGTATATATATATATATAATTTGATTGTGGTGTGTACGACTTCCAACCCTGCTACATACCAACACTACTCCTATCCCCACACCCGCATTATTGGATTATTATAACATATTAACATCCCTATAGCCAATTAAGGTTCAAGCACGTCTCCACCGGGCACAATCTCTGATTTCGCCAGCGACTGGATCCGGGACAGAAGGGATGAGGGGAGTTGAAAATGGACGTAATTTTTAAAATATTAATTAGTGAAAAAGTTAATACAGTTTTAAAAAATAAAATAAAACGTTAATATGCCAAAACTAAAATAATTGACAGCTCGGCCGAATATTGATATAATTTGGAACATTTTAGAAGGACAGTCCAAACATATATACGAGAAAGAAGAGAGGATTGGACTATTTAATAATATTAAAAAAAGAAGTAATTTCAACATAAAATTTTGATTGAAGGTCTAAAAGTTTACAAATCCGATCTATATGTCCATGTGAGTGGACTCGTTAAGGTCGTCAAGGGTGCACAGCTTGTAGGGACGAGATGGGTTGCATCCCGTCAAGAAAAGCCCTACATTGACAGTCGTTAGACGTTGAAGGTGTAGTGCTGTACTGAAATACGTTTCTTGAGAAGCCGGATCCGTCTGAACGAGAGGATATCAGAATAGGGTATAGTCCAGTCGTCATGGTTGGTATAGTGGTGCGGATGGGCCCAGTTCCGGAGGATATGAGATGGTATCAATATAAAACAAGTAAAGTCTAAAACAGAGTCGTAGGGGCTGACCCCTCTTCCTATTTCTTGTTAGAGTGGGGCGGTCAATATTCCAGTGCTGCTAGGACAGGCTCGGACATGTAGAAAATACTCGCGAACAACCGTGGCGTTCTGCAGAATGGCCGTTACACGAGTCACGGAAAAATGTCGACATAAGCCAACTGGAAAAAATGACGTGAAGGCAAGGCATCTCGCTAAAAAAGAATCCAACCTGGTGGTGGAGGCTGTCGAAACGAGAAGCGTCCCAGCATTCAATCAGTCACGTTGACCGCATATATCCCAGTAGAAAACTTCATTGCGTTGATAAACAAAAGAAAATGGACGATCCCCAAGTCGAGCACACGAAAGCACGTGCAGTGTGCACAGGCGAAACAAACACGTCTTACCGCGGCGAGGGCTAAAAAAATCGCGCGAATCTCAGAATCCGATTCGCGCCAGGATTTGCGCAAACATAAAACGTTAAATATTTAAACATTTTGTATTAAATTGAATAATCAGTGAGTAAAACGTTACAGAATTTAAAAAAAGGAAAAAAAGAAAAGTCTACTTCTTCTCCTCCTCCGTATTGAACCACCTCGCCATAGGTGTAACAAGGACTGCGTCCTTGTAGATATAGTAAACAGTTTCATTGGAATGTATATAAATATTTGAATAGTCTGGCTGTAAAGCTTCAGTTTAAACTGGCTTCAAAAGCGTAACATGCATTTGAATCCGTACATGTTCGAAATATACTGGTTTATCGAGACTAGCCTGGAGCCAAGCGGTGGTTGGCCCATTTCTATGAACCAAATTGCCACCGAAAAGAATCGAAAGAAACATGTTTGTTCAGTCCTTATATAATAACAATAGACAGTAATTTAGTGTGCCAAATTTAGTAATACATCAAACAGTTCTATGTTAGTTCGCTGATATTATGTTCCTAACCTAGAATTACCTGCTCTTTTTAATCAATAATTTTGTTTTGTCGGTAGCGGAAATGTACTTCAGTAATATCAATACAAACATTGAACCAATGCGCCAAATACATCGGCAAAAGTATCCCTTACGCTGTTTACGAATAAGCAATCTTTGAAAAGTAGCTTGGGCTGCGTTCAACCAGACCGAGCGGAAAAAACGTCCGCAGCGATTTTAAATTTTCCTTTTTAAATCTTTTCAATCAGAAACATTGTAGATTTTCTCTGAGGGACAACCTCATATTAATAGGCCACACGTTTGATGAGCGGTCGATCTAGGATCGATTCCCGTTGGTGGGCCAAATGGGCTATATTTCGTTCCATAACTGGAATACCAAATGCCGTAGTATGTGCTTTCATGTCTATGGGATGGTGAATGCAAAAATACCTCTTGCTACTAATAGACAAATGTAGCGGGTTTCTTATCTAAGGCTATAATATGTCAAAATTACCAAATATTTGACATCCAATAGCCAATGATTAATCAATCAACGTGTTCTAGTGGTGTCGTTAAACAAAAAATATAATAGTACGTTGGATAATGAAATAATGACAGCAACAGCCATTAGCTTTAGTACGTACAGTACATATGGACGTTTTGTGTATACAATAAAACTACACTTATAACGAACATGCTTAAAACGAACTACTGCATAAAACGAACCGACGGTGTTATCACCCTATACACCAATAACCAACTAATGCAAATGTGTACAACCCCATGATTACTTTACTGTATGTATGTATGTATGTATGTATGTATGTATGTATGTATGTGTGTGTGTGTGTGTGTGTGTGTGTGTGTGTGTGTGTGTGTGTGTGTCTATATATATATCTATGTGTGTGTGTGTGTGTGTGTGTGTGTGTATGTATATCTATCTATCTATGTATGTGTGTGTGTGTGTGTGTGTGTGTGTGTGTGTGTGTTATATCAGGGTTGGAAATTAGCAGTCGCCCGGTCGCTAAGGACGACTATGGATTGTACATAGGTAGTGCATTGAGCGAGAGTCGATTTTAGCGTGTTGCGAGTATGGTACCAGTTTAAAAAACGCACTCAAACTGAATCGAATGTGGTAAAACACACGGCGTCTGTGCTGGCACGAACTACAGATCTGGCATCAGAAGACAGAACATGCTCTATATTTTAAGAGCGCAAGACTTTACGTATGTGGTTATGGGCCGGGTTTTTCTACAAAATAGAACTCAAAACGTATTGCAGACACTGCGTGCATATTAAAATATAGAAGTCGCCGGCTTATTGGAATGGACTGGACACCCCGGAATTGTGTAGTAGACCTACTTTTTGACAATTGTTATTCAATGATATGGAAAAAATGAAACATATTTAATTTGCTTTTATTACTCTGAGACAAAATCAAAATCTATACTGACACTAATAACAATACAATGTTCCATTACCTCAGGGATCATTCTACAGGTAAATTAATTGATGGTCGTAGTTTAAGTGATTTGCATGAAATGAGAACAGATCGCCAGATACTGGGTGTGGGATGGACATGTCTGGACCTCTTTTGGATATAAAACAAATAAATGTTTTCTTTAACGACGCACTCAACACATTTTATTTACGTTTATATGACGTCAGACATATGGTTACGGTCCACGCAGATATTGAGAGAGGAAACCCGCTGTCGCCACTTCATGGGCTACTCTTTCCGATTAAGAGCAAGGGATCTTTTATATGCACCATCCCACAGACAGGATAGCACATACCACGGCCTTTGATATACCAGTCGTGGTGCACTAGCTGTGACGAAAAATAGACTAAAGGGCCCACCGATGGGGATCGATCCCAGACCGACCGCGCATCGAGCGAGCGCTGTACCACTGAGCTACGTCCCGCCCCCTCTTTTGGATATAGGCATGTTAAAGTCTTGACAACATGACGACATAACCGTCTAAAAATATTACTCTAATAAACAATAAGTACGTTTTTATACTTTGTAATATGATAACAAAGTATACTCTGTCAAAAACGAAACGCATAGGTGATAGGGAAAGAAGAAAAGTGTTTTAGTTTACAAAATATTGTTTTTTTTTACAATGTTGCTGAATGACCATGTCTGTTAATGTTCCTTGAATGGGACAGCATGCCCAAATGCACCCTGAAACAAATTTATCGCATCGTTGTGGCACGTTGTGCGACAATTGCAGGAAATCGGCGTGGAATGGTCAGATTTTGGCAAATGCACGTGAAACTCGGGGGAAAAATTGGGGTAGTGATGGATATTTAAAGATGCAATGCTCGCAATGATGCCTCATTTCCATTTCGACGTAGACGAGTTACAAGATGCCAAGACTAAGCCTGCCGAATTGAAACATTGCAATAGACCGCCTCCAGTTAGGTGAATCGCAGTCAGCAGTCGCACGCCACATGCACGTCCATCAGAGCACCATTTCACATCTCTGGGACAGGTACCAGCAGTTTCAATCAGCTCAAGACCGGCCCAGAAGTGGAAGACCTCGCATAACAACTGCAGCACAAAATCGCTACATCCGAGTTCTGCACTTGCGTCACCGAACTGCCACAGCA
Source organism: Gigantopelta aegis (assembly GCF_016097555.1). NCBI lineage: Eukaryota > Metazoa > Mollusca > Gastropoda > Neomphalida > Peltospiridae > Gigantopelta > Gigantopelta aegis. The sequence continues at coordinate 9,056,085 of NC_054703.1, forward strand.
ACGAACACTGCTGGACGTATACCTGGTTTGAGAAGGGTGTCTGCACAAATAAATCGGAACCGACTTCGAGAAGCTGGTTTACGGGCTAGGAGACCGTATTGTGGCCCCGTTTTGCGACGTCAACATCGACATTTACGTGTTCGCTTGTGTACAAATATACAGGGGCGGAACTTGGGAAACTGGCGGCGAATATGGTTCAGCGACGAGTCACGTTTCCTTCTACAGCGACGTGATGGACGACAACGTGTTTACAGACGCCGCAATGAACGTTTTGCCACCAACTGCGTCGCCCAAGTTGATAGATTCGGTGGAGGGGGTGTCACGATATGGGCAGCCATCTCATACACCGGCAGAAGTGAACATGTGTTCGTACAAGGCAACCTGACAGCTGTACGCTACGGGGATGAAATTCTTCGCCGGCACATGCTTCCCATTTTGGATCGACAGAGATAACTCTTTCAGAAGGACAATGCCAGTCCGCATACGGCACGTGTAACAATGGATTTCCTACAGAATGAGAACATTAATGTGCTGCCATGGCCATCAAAATCGCCAGATCTCAACCCCATTGAACATCTATGGGTCGAATTGGACAGACGTGTACGCCAGCGTGACCCGGAGCATCAGACGCTTCCGCAACTGTCACATGCACTGTCGGAAGAATGGGCTAGGATCATATATATATATATATATATATATATGTATGTATGTGTGTGTGTGTATGTGTGTGTGTGTGTGGGTGTGTGGGTGTGTGGGTGTGTGTATGTGTGTACTTTTGTAGGAGATATCACTGTCAGTATAATTTGCGATATCTCCTGTGATATTCTCCTAAGAGATATCGCTTCTTATAGTCTTGATTAATTGTCGCAAATTAAAAGCTTGATAATGGATGATAAAAAGAATACACCCTCCCTCGTGTCTTGTGATATCATAATTTTCAGCACTCGTTGATAAAAGTATAAAAATCCTCGACAAGCCTCTGATTTAATATTTTTATCAACTCGTGCTGATACATTATATCACAAGACAGTCTGGGGTGGTGGTGGTGTATCTCCTCCCTCTCTCTCTCTCTCTGTCTGTCTGTCTCTCTCTCTCTCTCTCTCTCTCTCTCTCTCTCTCTCTCTCTCTCTCTCTCTCTCTCTCTCTCTCTCTCTCTCTCTCTCTCTCTCTCTCTCTCTCTCTCTCTCTCTCTCTCTCTCTCTGGAAATATCTTCTTTTTTGTTGCTTTCAGTTTCATTCGTTTCCACAATTCCTTTATTTGTAATAAATCTCGTTTTACTGACGACCGGACATTACATTTATGAAGTATTTCATACCAGTTTTGTTTTACATTGTTTCTTTTCATGTCTGATTTTTTTTTGTTTTTTTTTTACTTTAGAGTATTTTTTATGTATTTTGTGCGTGCGCGTGTGTGCGTGTATGTGCGCGTACGTGCATGCGTGTGTGTGTCACTATTAGAGCCTTGTTTCATTACTGAAATTAGATTATCCATTCCCGTAAATCCGAAATCGACTTTTAAGTTGTTTGCCGTCTTCTTTTATCTGGTGTAGATTTATATTGACCAATGCTATGCAATTACTAGCTACATAATTTGCTAATAAAATCCATTCGTCAGAGACCCACTGTAATAAAACAATTATAACGATTTCTCATCTTCAGTTTCATAATACCACGGTAAAAATCTTAATTGTCATAGCGACATTGATCCGGAGAGTTACACATCAATGGTTATTGGACTATATTGTCACTGTGCAATGATAAAAAAAATTTAAAAAAAATAAAAAATAAAAAAAAATCGTTTCGTTATATTTGTTAAAGTCGGGGCGGGACGTAGACCAGTGGAACAACGTTCGTTTGGTGCGCGGTCGGTTTGGGATCGATCCCCGTTGGTAGGCCCATTGGGCTATTTCTCGTTCCAGCCATTGCAGCACAACTGGTATATCAAATGCCGTGGTATGTGCTATACTGCCAGAGGGATGGGACATAAAAAAACATCCCTTGCTATTAATGGACAAATCTCTAAGACTCTACGTGAAAATTACCAAATGTTTGACATCCAATAGCCGATGATTAATAAATCAATATGGTCTGGTGGTGTAGTCGAACAAACCACCTTCAACATTGTTAAAAACCCCTAACTACGGTTTACTGTGAACTACTCTCTCTCTCTCTCTCTCTCTCTCTCTCTCTCTCTCTCTCTCTCTCTCTCTCTCTCTCTCTCTCTCTCTCTCACGCACATACAGCTACTCACAAACGACTGGTATATGAAAGGTCATGATATGTGCTGTCCTGTTTGCGGGATTATGCATATGAAATAGCCCTTGATTACTAATGAAAACAAATGTAGCGAAACAAAGAAAGGAATGTTCTATTTAACGACGCACTCAACACAATGTATTTACGGTTATATGGCGTCAGAAATGGTTAAGGACCACACATATATTGAGAGAGAAAACTGCATGAAGTGGCGACAACTGGTTTCCTTTCTCAATATTTGAGTGATCCTTGACAATATGTTCGACACACTATCACCGTAAATAAAATGTGTTGAGTGGGTCGTTAAATAAAACATTTCCTCTCTCTGTCTGTCTCTCTCTCTCTCTCTCTCTCTCTCTCTCTCTCTCTCTCTCTCTCTCTCTCTCTCTCTCTCTCTCTCTCTCTCTCTCTCTCTCACACACACACACACACACGCATGCACTCAGCTACTCACAAACGCAGATATACGCAAGCACACACACAAACGTTAACCGCAGAATTGGTAAAATGATTAGCTTACGATTTAAAAAACAATAAATGGGTAATTACAGAAAAACAACTTAGCAAAATGAAATCTAAAGCAAAGTATTATGGGGAGATGGAACAGCCATGGGTATAGTGTGTCTGTTTTGTTTAACGACATCACTAGAGCACATGGATTAATTACTCATCGGCTAAGGGAGGACCGGCCTCGGTGGCGTCGTGGTTAGGTCATCGGTCTACAGGCTGGTAGGTACTGGGTTCGGATCCCAGTCGAGGCATGGGATTTTTAATCCAGATACCGACTCCAAACCCTGAGTGAGTGCTCCGCAAGGCTCATTGGGTAGGTGTAAACCACTTGCACCAACCAGTGATCCATAACTGGTTCAACAAAGGCCATTGTTTGTGCTATCCTGCCTGTGGGAAGCGCGAATAAAAGATCCTTTGCTGCTAATCGGAAAGAGTAGCCCATGTAGTGGCGACAGCGGGTTTCCTCTCAGAATCTGTGTGGTCCTTAACCATATGTCTGACGCCATATAACCGTAAATAAAATGTGTTGAGTGCGTCGTTAAATAAAACATTTCTTTCTTTCTTTCGGCTAAGGGATGTCAAAAACATGAGTATAGTACGAATCGGACATGGATCATGAGATTAAAGTAATTGCTACCTACAAGAAAAACTATAACTGGATCGAAAGACGTATATGAAAGACCATCAGTTTGAGGAAATTAAAGAATGGTTTATTCAATAATGTTGGAGCTAATTGCAAAAGTGTCATATTGAAAATCAAAACAGTTAATTGCGTTTGACTAGAAATAATCGTATTTTGCTTAAATCAAATGTATGATTATAAATGTATGATATAAGAAACATATAACATCGAAAACAATGTCCTAAAATGTATACGAAATTAACATGCACGTTCTTGAATATTATTATCATTTGTCTTGATATGTTGTGCTGTGTTTTCTTATTGATCGCAGTCCGTGTGTTGTAATTTCGTTTTCGCAAACATGCCGCTTACCTAACGCCATGTTAACGTGTTTGCATTACAATCAACACTGCACGTGTTGATTATACACGCATATGCCCTTGACAGTTAAATTAAGCGAAGTCCCGTGTATATCCTGACAATTAACCCAAGTCAAAATGTTGACTTTAACGTCTTTTCCACCCTGGTAGAACAATTTAGGACACTAACTCTATCGCTCTATTACTGGATCTGTTGTAGTAACACGTGTTATACAGATATGTCAGTTGAGACATAACACATTGTTTGAAACTGTAAAATAATGTAGTGAATCCCCAGACATATATACATTTGGCTAGGTAAAAATAAATAGTTATTCAAGAGATTGGCACTGAAACAAGTCAGAACTGCATCGTGTTTTGAAAAGCAAGACGCAGTACAGCTTAGTTCCAATTAACAGTAGACTACCAGAGACTATACTTGCAATACGAGTATAACTATAGTTTGAATTGTAGACATATTTATAAAATTATAGTGTAGTGTAGTGTAGTGTAGTGTAGTGTAGTGTAGTGTAGTGTAGTGTAGTGTAGAGTAGTGTAGTGTAGTGTAGTGTAGTGTAGTGTAGTGTAGTGTAGTGTAGAGTAGTGTAGTGTAGAGTAGTGTAGTGTAGTGTAGTGTAGTGTAGTGTAGTGTAGTGTAGTGTAGTGTAGAGTAGTGCAGTGCAGTATAGTATAGTATAGTATAGTATGGTATAGTATAGTATAGTATAACGCATACAGATACATACAGAGTATTGTCTTGTTTATATTTGTGATTGGTATCATCGGAAACACCCTGCTGTTTATTATGATGGGAGACAATAAACTGAATGTTTTGTCTTATTCCGTGTACTTGAAATTTCTGACTTTTTCTGACAGTTTGTTGCTAAGTATACATCTAATCAATGAAACTAAAAACAAAAATGCTTCTGCGGCAACTCATACCAGTATACTTCTGTATAATATCCTTCAGCCTACGTGTTCTTGTCATGATGTTATCACCATGGCTAGTAGTCGGACTTACACTATATAGATACGTATGTATCTGTTTCCCACTGAAGCGAGAAATATTCTGTACCCGGAAGAAAGCCATTATCGTCTGTTCTAGTATGTTTTTTTTCTGTCTGTTATACTAATTGTGCCCTTTCCTCTCGGAACAGAAGTGATTCAACATGACTGTTATCCATCAGAAGACGTTATGTTTTATTACATTTTCATTCTGTTGATACTCTCCTCCATGCTACCATGTTTGTGTATTCTGGTACTCAACATTCTTATAATCATTGAAATCAACCTGGACATGGGAGTCCACGCAATGTTGTTAGATCTACTGGTAGACCAGTAGAACTAATTTTAATCAGATTTTTCTAGGACGAACGTGCGTTTTTAGAATTATAAAAAATGCATTTCTGGGTATTACATAAACGTGGATGACAACAGCAACTTCAAGAGTACGAAACAGAATTTTGTAAATAATTAAATAATGTAAGTACTTCTAATTTAAATTATAACAAACGGCTTTAATAGTGAAAAATACGTCGTATTGTTTAAAAACTAGGGTCTGCCACTTGAACAAAATATGTTTTTTATTAAGACGATGAAACAAAAATAAAATGAAATATATATATATATATATATGTGTTCAATTTACAATCTGATAGCAGGTTTGTAAAGAGAAAGCGAAAACAAAAACAAAATATCTCAAATGTGATTGTAACATGCATACGAAAACAACTACATACTATTTACTAATTAGGGGAAACGTACGTTTTGTTCCATTTATATACATATAAACCATTCTTTATTGGCTTCATAACACTTCTAGCATTTACAATCCATTGTAAATTACTCTCTCAGACCTTTGCAGTGAAATCAGGAGAATACCAGCCATATAAACCATTCTTTATTGGCTTCATAACACTTCTAGCATTTACAATCCATTGTAAATTACTCTCTCAGACCTTTGCAGTGAAATCAAGAGAATACCAGCCATATAAAATGCATTCAAAGAATCAAGGGGCTGGATGTAGCCCATTGGTAAAGCGCTCGCTTGATGCGCGGTCGGTTTTCGATCGATCCCCGTCGGTGGCCCCTTTGGGCTTTCTCGTTCCAGCCAGTGCTCCACAAATGGTGTAACAAAGGCCGTAGCATGTACTATCCTGTCTGTGGGATGGTGCGTATAAAAGATTCCTTGCTGCTAATCGACAAGAGTAGCCCATGACGTGGCGACCGTGGGTTGCCTCTTTCAATGTGTGTGGTCCTTAATCTTAATCCATTGTAAATTACTCTCTCAGACCTTTGCAGTGAAATCAAGAGAATACCAGCCATATAAGATGCCATTCGTAAATAAAATTTGTTGAGATGTGTCCAGTGGTAAAGCGCTCGCTTGATGCGCGGTCGGTTTACGATAAATCCCCGTCGGTACACCTTTTTGCTTTTTCGTTCCAGCCAGTGCTCCTCAAAGTAACAAAGGCCGTGTTGCTAATCTGGTTTTGTAGTTAAAAGATTCCTTTGCTAATAGATAGCCTAAGTGGCTTGGCGGACCATGTGTGGGATCATATGCCGGCCATATAACCGTTCTAATTGTTAAATAAAACATTTCCTTTTCAATAATATCGTCGCGACTAATTTACGTCTCAAAGTAAATGTTGCTAATCTGGTTTTGTAGTTCAAAGATTTTCTAGATGCCTAATTGCTTGGCAGACCAGGGATTATGCCGGCTGTTTCTAATTGATCCTTTTCAATAATATCGTCGTCGACTAAAGAACACCCATCCCACACTTCCTATGCAATATTGCAATACGGCGAAGATAAAGGTACATACATTGATTATATTTTCAATAATCTTTGTCTATTTAAACAAATATTTGTAGTTTCTAAATATAAAAATCATCACCAAAGCCGGATTTACAATTAGTGTTATTAATGTGTATTGTCCACTTTGCATTTACTTGAAATGTTAAACCTACACGTTGACGACGTCCATGGCATGTCTTGTCTTTAGTTTAAAGTACTTGTTCCAATGTTAGGTAATACGGTCGTGAATAGAGAAGTAATCATACTTATATCTTTATTGAATTATAATATCTGTACATCCCATATATATTTTGTATATTATAATAATATATTTGTTTTTTCTAAATATGTTGTTGTTGTTGTTAAAGTTGTTGTTGATTTTTGTTTGTTGTTGTTTTGTTTTTGGGTTTTTTTTTTTTTGGGGGGGGGGGTGGCATACTACTTGTAGGAGGCCATAAACAGATTCTAACCTGTTAATAAAGTCCACTAACGCATGAGTCGAATATGTTATGTATAGCGTTTACTGAGCTTAAAATCTTGCATTATGAAATCAAAGCAACACTCGTGGCGATGGAGTACAAATACGTTTGAGACAATATATTTTCTGTAGATAAGGGGTCCTTTAAATATATTCTCTTCTGTTCACAACCCCTGCGCGTGCTGTAACCTTATCGTGGTGCAGGGGTGTAACATTTTCTTTGTTAATGACCAATACAGCACAAAATTGAAGTTTTGAGTAAAATTCAGTATCTATCTGTGATATTTGTGTTTTTGCACAGTTCTTTACACTGTTTTTGTTTAAATCTTGAATTTTTATATTGATGTTGATCATCACTTTATTTATTTGCATTACCATAGTTTGACACCTAATAGCCGATGTATTCTTCGTGCTGGGGTATCGTTAAACATTCAATCATTCATGCTTCTGTTCACAAATTTCTTCCTTATTATTTAGCAGCACTCGCAAAATCATAAGCGTCACTAAGAACACTATCGTCGTTAACGCCTTGGTTACTGCTACGCCGTGCGCTTCGTTCGTTGGTGGACATTTCTTTTCGTGTTCAGTTTCTTCGTCCGATTCTTCTCCACCCTCTTTGCCAGTATCTTTTCCTTATCTTCCAATTATATTTGTCTTCTCTGGGATATTTCCAGTCGTCACACTTTGACCAGTTGTTTGGAGGTTTCGGCATCCCATGAGGTTTGCCAACCTGTATAATAAGTCCCATGCCAAGAGACAGTGACAGTGTAAGATAAAAAAAATGCCAAGTTGAAACAAAAATATGCAAGCATTTTAGGGAACGTGACTGTGAAAGTGAAAGTGTACATTATTGGACATTACTGAAAGTACATTTTAAGAAACAAAACCAGGACATGAGTTGAGTTCTTACATAATCCGCCTTGAATCCACGCCAAATGTTCACTTTTGACAATGCTTAATTGAAAGTCCAAGCTACATGTATGCTATATTTATTATATAACATATAGTGAAATATCTAAAAATATCAGTGAAATAAAAGTGTCATCAGTCACTCAGTGACGATAACACATTTTAGAGTAAAAATTTCACTATTTCACTCTAAAATGTGTTATCGTCACTGTAGAAAGTGTTATCTTCACTGTAAGAAGGCCGGAACTATTTTGCTGCTAGCATTTTAAAAATAAGGTAAATTGCCAAAAGTTATATAATAAATAGAAAATGTCATGTGTTATATCCTCTATATATTGATCGGTTAAATCGTAAACAAATATCATCGAATTTCTTGTCACCTTAAGGGTTATGTTTCTAGTAGCCCAAACTAATTTTACCTCCCATTAATTATATACATGCATTCGGAAATAAATTAACGTTTGAGCGACTGAAACATTACGAGTCTCAGAAACATATTAAATAAACATACACTGATGTTCTAAACATGCAAGTTTAGTCGTTAGAATTGTATTCATCTTGGTAATGACGGCAAATGGTTTTTTTAAGTAGAAGTTGCGCTGGTATACACATCATTGTTATACGTCATTATGGTGAGAGAAATTGTGGTTTTAAACAGTGACTGCTTTAAAAGAGTGGATCGAATCCCTAGCAACATCGCCGTTAATATTTTTCTCCTTGGATTATCAGCAACAGAGACATTGACCGTGAAGGCAGTACTGGGATATGAACCCGGCATTTTAAACTATACTTTTCTTCTGCATAATTGGGGTTCGCGCCGCGACGTTTACTTAACGCACGTGTTGCAGGTGTTGATATATAGTTACCAGGATTATCGGTGACGAATCTGATGACGGCGTATCATCCATCTGGGACGGTGACTGTGTCGTTTGCTACTGCTCTGCTCAGTTCCTCGAAATCCCGCCAGCCGCGTCCAGAGATTTAAATTCCTCCATGGATTTCGACTCACCCAACTGGAAAACAGAACACACATTGACACTGGTTCATGCGCGCACGTATTGAACTGTCACCAGTGTCTCTAGTTAAAGGCACACTCTCAAAGTATCACCATGTCGGCTTCCACGCAACATATAGTTATTATTGGTATTTTGAAATGTAATGATTGTAACTTTAGCTATTTACCAATGAAAGTTACAACAAAATGATTTTAATTGCTGGAAAAAAACCCAAATATTAGTTTCATTGGAAAATCGTTAAGAGTTCCAAGTTTATTTATTGCCTTACATTTACAACCCATCAGCATACATAATAAATATATGTTTACATATAATATGTACAGTATAATCGTGGGAAATTATTTTCACATACTGTGGTAAATGACAACAAAAAAAACCCACCAAACAATACAAATATAACTAACTATACAATCAAAATGTAGATTAAATCAAGCTGTTTCTTAAAGGACGGCCAACAAGTTAAAACCGTTGCAACGAGTTCTTCGCAAGGTTACACTAGACGGAAATTAGCCATCAGTTTTCTGACTTAGCTCAGCTCATCACTCTCCCCCCTCCCCTCTCTATCTCTGTCTCTCTATCTCTGTCTCTCTCTGTCTCTCTGTCTCTCTCTCTCTCTCTCTCTCTCTCTCTCTCTCTCTCTCTCTCTCTCTCTCTCTCTCTCTCTCTCTCTCTGTCTCTTACTGTATATCTGTCTTTTAGAAGGAAGGAAGAAATAGTTTATTTAACGACGCACTCAACGCATTTTATTTACGGTTATATGGCGTCAGACATACGGTTAAGGATCACACTGATATTGAGAGAGGAAACCCGCTGTCGCCACTTCATGGGCTACTCTTTCCATCCCACAGACAGGATAGTACATACCACGGCATTTGTTACACCAGTTGTGGAGCAATGCCTGGAACGAGCTGTCATTTAGATGTTGAATGTCGAAAGTCTATATATATATAGATGTCGAATGTCGAAAGTCTATACCTACATGTCGAAAATCAATATCTAGATGTCGAATGTTGACTTATCAGTGTCCTTGGGATCGTTGATTTCATACAACTTGAAAACGTCTGCAAACTAATGTACGAAAGAACATTAGGGCCAATCCGTACTAAAAAAGTAGTTTTATATATCGAGTTCTCGAGATAATAAGTCGAGATTTCGACATACTATCTCGAGATCTCGACTTATTATCTCGAGATCTCGACATACTATCTCGAGATCTCGACTATAATAAATGGATATCTCGAAATAATAATTATTATCATAAATACTTCATAGGTGTATTGCATACGAAAGTGCATTAGGGCCAATCCTTACTAAGAAAAAATATCACATCAGCCTCACACAAGAACTACAGGTTTTTGTCAGTCGTGAACAACAATGTTGGCTCTCGTCCTTCAGCTCGGCGCAGAAAACGAGCTCTTCCCTCGGTATCCCATGTTGGATAGTGTCAGATGTTTCAACTGGTATCACAAATACAATACTGTCAGGCAGTATTCGCAAAGAGTCTAATCCGTATCCCATGTTGGATATTGTCAGATGTGTCAACTGGTATCACAAATACAATACTGTCGGGCAGTATTCGCAAAGAGTCTAATCCGTATCCCATGTTGGATATTGTCAGATGTTTCAGCTGGTATCACAAATACAATACTGTCGGGCAGTATTCGCAAAGAGTCTACTCTGTATCCCATGCTCGATATTGTCAGATATTCCATGTGGTATCACATATGTAATACTACCAGGAAGTATTCACCAATAGTCTACTCTATATCCCATGCTCGATATTGTCAGATATTCCATGTGGTATCACATATGTAATACTATCAGGAAGTATTCACAAATAGTCTACTCTATATCACATTCTCGAAATTGTCAGATATTCCATCTGGCATCACATATGCAATACTGTCAGGTAATATTCGCAGATAGTCTACTCTATATATCATGCTCGATATTGTCAGATATTTCATATGATATCATAACTTTAGTATTGGCAGCTAATCATCTATCATCACGAGTTCGTATTCTCAGTTAGCCCACCATGCGTCATGGGTACAACGGTTTTTGCTACTCCAGTTTGTATTTTTCGGTTTCTTCTTGTTAATGTATCTGTGTCTGTCTTTATATATTTGTGTACGTGATCTCTGTCTGCGTCTGTCTTTTTTCGTTTTTGATTCTCTCTTTATCTATCGATATGCTAAATAGCACCTACTGACACGTGTTTTTCGGTCGTAGTTTACCAATTGATAAAGTGGGATATGTCGTCAGAGTTCGTAAATGGATCAACTGATTCCAAGGTTCCAGTACTAAATGCGTTTATTTTGTTGTTTTGATTTGTTCAATAAAATGTTTATACAAACTATAGTTCTAATGTTTGCCATTGATCACCAGTGATGTTATTATATTTTTGGCAAACAAAATTATGCCACATACATACTTACTCGTTTGTCTAATGTTTAAAATTATTAATTCAGTGCAGTGGAATCAATGTGAATGTGCTAGCATTATGGGGTTAGGCCGCGATACAATTTAAGGAACAGTTTATACTGGAGAACATATGCATAGAAAATATATTTAAGACGAACCGTGTGACAAATTTACAGCAAATACACATAAGCATACATACACAGATATACAGACACACACACACAGACACACACACACACACACACACACACATACACAAAACACGCACACACACATACGCGCGCCCCCCCCCCCACACACACACATATAGACACACACATACACAAAACACGCACACACATACGCGCGCCCACACACACACACACACACACACATACGCGCGCGCACGCACACACACACACACACACACACACACTAACATACATACACCTATTGTCTGTCTTTCTCTACATGTAAATATTATTGTTACATGTATTTGTATTATTATACAATGCATTTTAATCCGCATTACGTCACTCTCGCCGTGATGCATTGAATGAAGTCTATAATGTCTTACGAAAACCTTCAGCTAAAACATAGCTGCCTTGTCAATCATAATACATGTAAAATCCGATTGGTTATTCATTACAAATATAACACCCATGGGGAGTATATTTAATGTCAAATTTGATTGGTTGCTTGGTTGCTATAAATTGCAAAGACGATGATCTTAGATCAATGTTTGCGGCCGTCTTCAAGAATCTTCAACAGCCACGAGTGAGTATAATAACACTGTTTGCCACTTAATGTGGCTACCTAATATGTGTCTATGTATATTTAATGATTTTATTATACTTCCATGTAGTAGTGTTGAAATAAAGTGCTCCTACTGGCTGTAGCTAGTGGGGAATTTCCCTATTAGCACAATTGGTAGAGCACTGGATTCTTGAGAGTCCGTGGTTCGAATCCCCTCAGCGGAGGTTGATTTTTGACAGTGTGTATTATACATGTCTTGTATATTATAACTGTACATTAATTTAGAGTACACTGTCAGTAGTCTACTTATGATCAGTTACCTCGACAGTGTGAGAACGTTTGTTTCTTTTGGGGAAACTGTTTTAACTAAAGTTGCAGTTTGTTTTGTTTAACGACACCACTAGAGCACATTGATTTATTAATCATCGGTTATTGGATTTCAAACATTTGGTCATTTTGACATATAGTCTTAGAGTGGAAACCTTCTACATGTTTCCATTAGTAACAAAGGATCCTTCATATGCGTCATCCCTCAGAAAGGATAGAACCTACATGATATACCAGTCGTGGTGTACTGCTGGAAAACGAAATAAACCAATGGGCTCACCGACGGGGATTGATCCCAGACTGACCTCGCATCAAGGGTACACGATACCACAGGACTACGTCTCACCCCTGTTTTAAACACAATCTCAGTTATATCGTGCTCTGGATTATGACTCTTTTACGGGTTTCACAGTATTACATGGATGTCATTGGTCACAGTACGAACTGAGGTAATAACTAAAACCGTTTTATGTGAAATCGTTCACAGTATATTTCGCTAAATCTAGGTAAACTAATTGCGATTAATATGAAACAGAACTAATAATAACGGTGCAGACCCTAGATTTAACCCGTAAAACTGGACACTAAGGTTAGTTAATTTAGAAACCTGATTTTGATAAAGTTACACTATAGTGAAAGAAGAGTCTGTGACATCAATAAACCGCTACTTTTCAAACGCACGTGCGTTTTTAAAAAAATATTTTTAAAAATAAGTTCGAAACACTTCGGTTCTATGTAAATAAAATGTAAGTAATGTTTGATTTCAGTGATCATAAACGGCTCTAAGAGTGAAATATATGTTGTAGTGTTTAAAACCTAGGGATTGTCCCTTTAATGAATATATGTATAAAGATATTGGTGCGATTACCTATGATTTCCACAGGCTAACGTGTTTGTAGATATTGACGCGATTACCTATGATTTCCGCAGGCTAAAAGGTTTGTCTTGTGTTTACCCCTATTTTTGTAGTAGCTAAAACCATAAGATACGTGTACGAAACAGGCGGACAGCCGTGGCAACTGTCCACTAGTGCTGAGTAAAACCTCAAATTCGGTGAAAAAGTATACAGATATTCCGGAAAAATATGCTAACCTGAGATATTTTTACCACGCGCTATCATCATTATACATATCAATTCGTTTGAAACGCTATATATAATTATATATATATATATATATATATATATATATATATATATATATATATATATATATATATATATATATATATATATATATCTCTGTTTGGTAATAATGCTAATATGAATAAATGTCGTTATCCAGATTCAGGGCTTGTAGTTTAATTCCGGCAAACACCAGCCTACTCCCCCTACCACCCCACCGCAACACTCCCCAATACCACACACACACACGCACACACACACACAAGAAAAAAAAGAGAGGCCGTACACCTATGGCTAAGACTTCATTTTACATTATAATACATATTTTCATTCGTAAGTAAAAGCTAGTCTCAGCTTTCAGAATCATTCGAGTGATCAGACACACTTTGTATATACGCACACTGATATATTCTAAACAAGAGTGTGTATTTCTTATGTAGGTTTAGTCATTAAAATATAATTTCTGTCGGAAACGTGTTACCATAGTAGCACATTAAAAAACAGACCCTTTAAGACTGTCCATACCTAAGAGTTAACAGTGTTCACATATTTACTTTATTATAATACTAAACAAACATCTTACAGCGAACTGTTAATTTATAAATAATTGAATTATGTAGAAAGGATGTAAAAAAATCGATTTATTTGATGTTGTGTTACTATTCAAATATCTGTCTATCTCTCTATAATGGGGCGGGACGTAGCCCAGTGGTAAAGCGCTGGCTTGATGCGCAGTCGATTTTGTGTCGGTCACCTGTCGGTGGACTTATTAGGCTATTTCTCGTTCCAGCCAGTGAACCACGACTGGTATATCAAAGAGAGTGGTATGTGTTATCCTGTCTGTGGGATGGTGCATATAAGATTACCAAATGTTTGACATCCCATAACCGATGATTAATAAATGGTGGTGTCGTTAAACAAAGCAAACCGTAACACATTGTTTAATTCAAATATATCTATCTAACGGCATCCTGGAAACATACACGTCTGGGTTTTAATTAATGTAAACGATTAAACAAAGCAAACCTTAACACATTGTTTAATTCAAATATATCTATCTAACGGCATCCTGGAAACACACACGTCTCGGTTCTAATTAATGTAAACGATTAAACAAAGCAAACCTTAACACATTGTTTTATTGAAATATATCTATCTAACGGCATCCTGGAAACATACACGTCTGGGTTTTAATTAATGTAAACGATTAAACAAAGCAAACCTTAACACATTGTTTAATTCAAATATATCTATCTAACGGCATCCTGGAAATATACACGTCTGGGTTTTAATTAATGTAAACGATTAAACAAAGCAAACCATAACACATTGTTTAATTCAAATATATCTATCTGACGGCATCCTGGAAACACACACGTCTCGGTTCTAATTAATGTAAACGATTAAACAAAGCAAACCATAACACATTGTTTTATTGAAATATATCTATCTAACGGCATCCTGGAAACATACACGTCTCGGTTTTAATTAATGTAAACGATTAAACAAAGCAAACCATAACACATTGTTTAATTCAAATATATCTATATAACGGCATCCTGGAAACATACACGTCTCGGTTCTAATTAATGTAAACGATTAAACAAAGCAAACCATAACACATTGTTTTATTGAAATATATCTATCTAACGGCATCCTGGAAACATACACGTCTCGGTTCTAATTAATGTAAACGATTAAACAAAGCAAACCATAACACATTGTTTTATTGAAATATATCTATCTAACGGCATCCTGGAACCATACACGTCTCGGTTTTAATTAATGTAAACGATTAAACAAAGCAAACCATAACACATTGTTTTATTGAAATATATCTATCTAACGGCATCCTGGAAACATACACGTCTCGGTTCTAATTAATGTAAACGATTAAACAAAGCAAACCATAACACATTGTTTAATTCAAATATATCTATCTAACGGCATCCTGGGAACATACACGTCTGGGTTCTAATTAATGTAAACGATTAAACAAAGCAAACCTTAACACATTGTTTAATTCAAATATATCTATCTAACGGCATCCTGGGAACATACACGTCTCGGTTCTAATTAATGTAAACGATTAAACAAAGCAAACCATAACACATTGTTTAATTCAAATATATCTATCTAACGGCATCCTGGAAACATACACGTCTGGGTTCTAATTAATGTAAACGATTAAACAAAGCAAACCTTAACACATTGTTTAATTCAAATATATCTATCTAACGGCATCCTGGAAACATACACGTCTGGGTTCTAATTAATGTAAACGATTAAACAAAGCAAATCTTAACACATTGTTTTATTGAAATATATCTATCTAACGGCATCCTGGAAACATACACGTCTCGGTTCTAATTAATGTAAACGATTAAACAAAGCAAACCATAACACATTGTTTAATTCAAATATATCTATCTAACGGCATCCTGGAAACATACACGTCTGGGTTCTAATTAATGTAAACGATTAAACAAAGCAAACCTTAACACATTGTTTAATTCAAATATATCTATCTAACGGCATCCTGGAAACATACACGTCTCGGTTCTAATTAATGTAAACGATTAAACAAAGCAAACCATAACACATTGTTTAATTCAAATATATCTATCTAACGGCATCCTGGAAACACACACGTCTGAGTTCTAATTAATGTAAACGATTAAACAAAGCAAACCTTAACACATTGTTTAATTCAAATATATCTATCTAACGGCATCCTGGAAACCCCCCCCCTGTCTCGGTTTTAATTAATGTAAACGATTAAACAAAGCAAACCATAACACATTGTTTAATTCAAATATATCTATCTAACGGCATCCTGGAAACATACACGTCTGCGTTCTAATTAATGTAAACAATTAAACAAAGCAAACCATAACACATTGTTTTATTCAAATATATCTATCTAACGGCATCCTGGAACATACACGTCTCGGTTCTAATTAATGTAAACGATTAAACAAAGCAAACCGTAACACATTGTTTAATTCAAATATATCTATCTAACGGCATCCTGGAAACACACACGTCTGGGTTCTAATTAATGTAAACGATTAAACAAAGCAAACCTTAACACATTGTTTAATTCAAATATATCTATCTAACGGTATGCTGGAAACATACACGTCTGAGTTCTAATTAATGTAAACGATTAAACAAAGCAAACCTTAACACATTGTTTAATTCAAATATATCTATCTAACGGCATCCTGGAAACATACACGTCTGAGTTCTAATTAATGTAAACGATTAAACAAAGCAAACCATAACACATTGTTTAATTCAAATATATCTATCTAACGGCATCCTGGAAACATACACGTCTGGGTTCTAATTAATGTAAACGATTAAACAAAGGAAATCTTAACACATTGTTTTATTGAAATATATCTATCTAACGGCATCCTGGAAACATACACGTCTCGGTTCTAATTAATGTAAACGATTAAACAAAGCAAACCATAACACATTGTTTAATTCAAATATATCTATCTAACGGCATCCTGGAAACACACACGTCTGAGTTCTAATTAATGTAAACGATTAAACAAAGCAAACCTTAACACATTGTTTAATTCAAATATATCTATCTAACGGCATCCTGGAAACCCCCCCCCTGTCTCGGTTTTAATTAATGTAAACGATTAAACAAAGCAAACCATAACACATTGTTTAATTCAAATATATCTATCTAACGGCATCCTGGAAACATACACGTCTGCGTTCTAATTAATGTAAACAATTAAACAAAGCAAACCATAACACATTGTTTTATTCAAATATATCTATCTAACGGCATCCTGGAACATACACGTCTCGGTTCTAATTAATGTAAACGATTAAACAAAGCAAACCGTAACACATTGTTTAATTCAAATATATCTATCTAACGGCATCCTGGAAACACACACGTCTGGGTTCTAATTAATGTAAACGATTAAACAAAGCAAACCTTAACACATTGTTTAATTCAAATATATCTATCTAACGGTATGCTGGAAACATACACGTCTGAGTTCTAATTAATGTAAACGATTAAACAAAGCAAACCATAACACATTGTTTAATTCAAATATATCTATCTAACGGCATCCTGGAAACATACACGTCTGGGTTCTAATTAATGTAAACGATTAAACAAAGGAAATCTTAACACATTGTTTTATTGAAATATATCTATCTAACGGCATCCTGGAAACATACACGTCTCGGTTCTAATTAATGTAAACGATTAAACAAAGCAAACCATAACACATTGTTTAATTCAAATATATCTATCTAACGGCATCCTGGAAACATACACGTCTGGGTTCTAATTAATGTAAACGATTAAACAAAGCAAACCTTAACACATTGTTTAATTCAAATATATCTATCTAACGGCATCCTGGAAACATACACGTCTCGGTTCTAATTAATGTAAACGATTAAACAAAGCAAACCATAACACATTGTTTAATTCAAATATATCTATCTAACGGCATCCTGGAAACATACACGTCTGGGTTCTAATTAATGTAAACGATTAAACAAAGCAAACCTTAACACATTGTTTAATTCAAATATATCTATCTAACGGCATCCTGGAAACATACACGTCTGGGTTCTAATTAATGTAAACGATTAAACAAAGCAAACCTTAACACATTGTTTAATTCAAATATATCTATCTAACGGCATCCTGGAAAGATACACGTCTGGGTTCTAATTAATGTAAACGATTAAACAAAGCAAACCTTAACACATTGTTTAATTCAAATATATCTATCTAACGGCATCCTGGAAACATACACGTCTGGGTTCTAATTAATGTAAACGATTAAACAAAGCAAACCTTAACACATTGTTTAATTCAAATATATCTATCTAACGGCATCCTGGAAACAGACACGTCTGAGTTCTAATTAATGTAAACGATTAAACAAAGCAAACCGTAACACATTGTTTAATTCAAATATATCTATATAACGGCATCCTGGAAACACACACGTCTGAGTTCTAATTAATGTAAACGATTAAACAAAGCAAACCTTAACACATTGTTTAATTCAAATATATCTATCTAACGGCATCCTGGAAACCCCCCCTGTCTCGGTTTTAATTAATGTAAACGATTAAACAAAGCAAACCATAACACATTGTTTAATTCAAATATATCTATCTAACGGCATCCTGGAAACATACACGTCTGAGTTCTAATTAATGTAAACGATTAAACAAAGCAAACCGTAACACATTGTTTTATTCAAATATATCTATCTAACGGCATCCTGGAAACACACACGTCTCGGTTCTAATTAATGTAAACGATTAAACAAAGCAAACCTTAACACATTGTTTAATTCAAATATATCTATCTAACGGTATCCTGGAAACATACACGTCTGAGTTCTAATTAATGTAAACGATTAAAAAAAGCAAACCTTAACACATTGTTTAATTCAAATATATCTATCTAACGGCATCCTGGAAACATACACGTCTCGGTTCTAATTAATGTAAACAATTAAACAAAGCAAACCTTAACACATTGTTTAATTCAAATATATCTATCTAACGGCATCCTGGAAACATACACGTCTGAGTTCTAATTAATGTAAACGATTAAACAAAGCAAACCTTAACACATTGTTTAATTCAAATATATCTATCTAACGGCATCCTGGAAACATACACGTCTGAGTTCTAATTAATGTAAACGATTAAACTGAAATCGAGAAAGTACCAAATGGGATGTTTTTAATCGTTTTCTAATACGTTTCGAAAGGATCGGAAGTTTACGAACTCACTCAAACTGATATCTGTCCAAACAGTTACGAATCGGTAAGGAAACTATGTATGCTACGTTGTTTTAGATATGTCCCGACAAAAGTCATTTTACACGGACGCATGAACATGGATATAGATCAAGATGAGATAAAATCCAGTGGCTGGACCATTTGGGTCTATGTATTGAATTTTGTATAAATAAATAAACAAATTGAATTAATCCAAAAGTATAAAATAACCCTCAGTTTCACGCATTTATAGTTTGCTAGAAATCGGCCTAAATGTAAAAGGAAATATTACAACTAAACACAAAATCTGACACCTTCGTCGAGGCAGTTGCTCCAAACGTGAATGCTCTCACGTTGAGATACAGGATGGAGCACCGATTCAGGAGACATTATTCGTGAATCCATTCTTATCACTACACAGGCGTTTTGCATTGGTTTCGAAGTCTGAACAAAGGGAACAGTATAATACTTACATACGCACTACGTTTTGACATGTATTTGTGATATTGTCGCCGTATTAAAAAAGTTGTTTGACTTCCAATAGCCGATGCATTTTTTGTGTTGGGTGTTGTGTCTTTAAACATGAATTCATTTCATATTAAAACGTTTATATTTATTGTCATAATGTATCTGTTAACTTAAGCTGCAACAAGCGATAACTTCTTCGCAGCCTCTTGAAAGCATCAGAGATAATTGCATCAATACTATTATATACTTCACTGTTCGTTCGGACTTTACACTTCTTAGCAGTCTGCGTTCATATTCAGATGTTTCGCCAACGGCATGTCGCATAATGGTCATGAAAAAATGTTTAACGACATCACTAGATCACAATCATCTGTTAATCATCGGGTTTTGGGTGTCAAATGTATGGTCATTTTGACACACTCATAGGCAGGAAAGCCGCTACTTTTTGTTCCATTAGTAACAAGGGATATTTTATACGTATCATCTCACAGACAGTATAGCACATACCGCGGTCTTTGATGTACCAGTCGTAGTGCACTGGCTGGGAAGAGACATATCCTAATGGGCCCACCGACGGAGATCGATCATAGACCGAACACGCATCAGGCGTGCGCTTTACCAAGGGTCTACGGCCTTCCCCGGTCAACACAATGCAGGACAGTTCACGGCAAACACTGTTAGACGTACAGATGATGAAAGAACATGCATTAAAACGCCAAACACATTTTGATGTAATACAGGCAATTAATGGTAACCAAATCACCCTTATATTATAATGATATAATTACATTAACATAACATTCCTTACAATATAACGTCATCCCATTGTCCCAGCCGTAGCAACGTGCCTTTGTTCATTTCTCGATGGACAAAAAATAAATAAAAATAAAATAATAATAATAATAATAATAATAATAATAATAAAGTTGGACGAAGCGCCATATCTGATGGCGTTACTTTATATTGATTCTTCGTCTTACTGAGCGTTATTGTTTAAGAACAAAACAATAATTCAAAATAAAATATGCACTGTTTCTGTTATTATTAGCAAGTACGATTCAACTTTAATCATAAGTATTCTCTGTTATTTTGTTTACGTTCATCTGGGTGTAAAATAAAAACATCATGCACAAACGTATGTGGCCACAGCTTCACCGATTCACACAGTTTGCGAATATGTGTGTGTTGTCGGGGTTTTGTTTTCGTGGTTTGTTGTTGTTGTTGTTGTTTTTGTTTGTTTTGTTTTGTTGTTGTTGTTTTGTTTTTGTTGTTTTTTTTTGTTGTTGTTGTTGTTGTTTTTTGTGGGTTTTTTTGTTGGGGGGGGGTGGGGGGGTGGGGTGGTCATACCCCGTTGAACGTAAAGGGAATAATAGACGATCTTTAAATATAATTTGAAAATAAAAAATAAAATAAAAAATAAAAAAAACACAATAAAAACACCACCCACCCACCACCAAAAAAAAAAAAAAAAAGAAAGAAGAAGAAGAAAAACAAAAAAAACCCCCAACAACAACAAAAACAGTCGGTTAAGTGTTCACTTGAGGTGCTTTCGTCGTATGATCGAACCGCCTCTGTGGATCCATTCAGCTGATTGATTGGTTTGTTTTATTGTTCCAACCAGGGCACTACAACTGGCCAAATACCGTGGCATGTGTTTTTCTGTTTTGGGAAAGTGCATATAGAAGAGTCCTTGTTGCATTAGGAAACAGGTAGCGGGTTTCCTCTGATGACTACATGTCAGAATTATCATGTATTTGAAATGCAATAGCCGATGATTATGTGCTCTAGTGGTGTCCTTAAAAATAAACCTTTAACTTTAATTAATAATTTGATTTCTTTGCAGGAGGTAATTTAAGACGACCGCTAAAGAAGATGTCTGTCACAACCCAACCGCTGTTGCCAGAGAATCAAACACCCAGCTTTATAGAGATGTCAACTGATCGCGACAACCTTACTTATGGAAACTATTCTGGCCATGGAAAAGAATTAAAACGAACTAATGAATCATTTCGTGAACTGTGGGCGGATTTCGACACATACAAAAACATTTTCTGGGGCATAGTGTTGTTCATTACTGTGATGGGAATCATCGGGAACGTCCTGGTGTTTATTATGATGGGAGACAAGAAACTGAGTTCCCTGTCTTATTCAGTGTATTTGAAATTTTTGGCCGTTTCTGACAGTTGTTTGCTAATAACAACGCTCATCTCTGAAGGTGGAAAGATATACTTTCAAGATCAATTTGTAGAAATAAAGATAACCCTGTGTATGCTACCATTCAGCTTTAGAATTCTGTCGTTGTGGTTGGTGGTTGGACTTACAGTAGACAGATACGTATGCGTCTGTTTTCCATTAACGCGAGAAAGACTCTGTACCCGGACGAAAGCTATTGTCGTCTGTTCTAGTTTGGTTGGTATGTCTGTTGTGTTGAGCGTACCCTTTTCTTTTCAAATAGAACTGGTAAGAGGTCAGTGTTTCCCGTCAGAAGAACTTAAATATTATTATATGTTCTTTCGAGTGATATTTTGTTCCGCTCTACCATGCTTGATTATCCTTGTGCTGAACATCTTTATCATTTTTCAAATCCAAAGAAGCTGCGTTTTCCGAAACACTTTTATTAAGTCAACAGCTAATTCAGCTAGTCGACAGCAAGACAGTTCAACGCGCCCTCTGGTGCTAGTCTCTGTACTGGCTTTTGTCACCATGATACCAGGCGCATTGATACAGGTTGTGATAAGTGCAGTAAGATTACTGAACACACATTTCAAATATCTGGCATTACTTGGTAACATTTGGTCAATCTGTTCGATAATATATCTGTTTAATTTTGCACAGAACTTTTACATCCTGATTGGAAGTTCTTCAAACTATCGACAGATTATCCGAAAGCGACTGCGTTGCTTTAGTTTGAAATGCAATCAAGAACATAAACTGGATCCAGTTATGCTGTCAAATATTGCTTCAAAAAGTAAGAGTTCTGAAATGGAATCGATACATATCCCTTGTAGCAGTAGTGATTCTCGATCTGGCACTACTGGTTTATCACTGGTGTCTGTCACATTTGATGCCACAAATTAAGTAACGCCTGCTAGTTCATCTGGTGTCATGAGTTGAACATGTTCAGTAGCTGTTTGCTATAAGGATGCCAGTGTAGTCTTTGTCTAGTTAGTCTGAGATTGGCATTGTCAGCTGATCCATCTGGTAAGAGCTCAGCATTCTTAGCTATTGCAACAAGTATCACAAATTAACTTTAGTCCAATTTAACAGGAGTTCAGGTTTACAGCTAGTCCACTCTCTGGTTTTCAGTATTGTTAGCTAGTCCATTCTGTATCTGAAGTTCGGTAATGACAACTAGTCCATGTGGTTCCCAGTATTGCTAGCTAGTCAATTATGTATCTGGAGTTCGGTAATGCCAACTAGTCCATCTGGTTTCCAGTACTGTTAGCTAGTCCATGCTGTATCTGAAGTTCGCTAATGACAACTAGTCCATTTGGTTTCCAGTATTGTTAGCTAGTCCACTCTGTATTTGGAGTTCGGTAATAACAACTAGTCCATCCGGTTTTCAGTATTGCTAGCTAGTCCACTGATATCATGAGTGCAGTATTATCGAAAGTCCAAAAGTTTAGTATTGTCAGCTAGATCGTCTAATATCAATATTTCAGGTAGTACTAAACCAAATAACTTCCGGCTGGGTCAAAGTTCGGGGTGCACCGAACTTTTGATAGAGAAGTGAACACCACAAGTCCTGTGATTGGTTATAAATGTGAGTGTGTTGGTTGCAAAAAATAATAGTTTCATCTGGGTAAAAAAAAATTGCAATTTTATTTCATCTAGTACCAATGTGTCAAGTAGCCTTGTGCTTGAAACATGTATGGGGTACCTGTAAAAAAAAGTACTCGAATTTTGTGCGAAACTAGGGTAGTCATAGACGCTATCCGTTATCTCAGAAACGAGCAGCTTGACCCCCATTTTTTTTTTAATTCACTTTAAGTGTAAGGGGTGGTAGTATTTATATCCGTGGCGTTTATGTCGGTTGATACGTTGCAGGTAGGAGTTTTAGCCACATATGTTACTATTGTCGTCTATGGGATTTGATTTGGTAGTATACACCCTATAGCACATATTCAGTGCATAATAAAAAATATTATGATTTTGTCATTTTATTTAATTAAACTATACTGGTTGATTAATTAGCCATCACTCGATCATGCAAGTTCACAATGACCTTGACCTTGACAATAATCTCTGTACATGGCTCTGAATGGAGTTTGAATCAAAGTTAGCACTGAAGAAAAGTTGGTTTTGGCCTATAATTCATACTGTAAAGATTTCAATAATTTGTTTTTACATGGTATTTGACTTGCCATATACAACTGCTCTTAAATATGGTATTATATATAGGCAACCTGAGCTAAGATTTTAATAGCAATTTATTTTTATATTAAAAATAGCATGTGCCAATAGTGGGTTAATGTCTTTAGTTTCCATTAACATTGTTAATGTTTTATGTATGAAATTCTGAAAACTCAAATTTGTAAAGAAGTTGATTTTTATTGTCATTTTGACATATTTATAGGGTGCTAAGTTATATTTTAGACAAATTTGTAGTGTTATGCAAAATTTAAAGTAAATTTGAAGAAAAACTTTACCAAAAACATAATTAAATTTGTTGTCACTATTGTGCCTTCTGTTCTTATTTGTATATAACAATAAGGTTGTTAAACATATACTTAGATCTCCAGATCATTTTTGTTTTCTTAATAATCACTTAGTTTGCTCTCATGAAAAGCATTTTGAGTTTATACTAGATTCAGAACCAATTTTTTCAGATTTGATTATCTGCCTTGGATTAAGTTGATAATTTATTTTATTGTTAAAGCTGTATTACCTAATGTTACTAGCTAAATAAAATGCTGGATTACAGATTGTAGGAATACATCTAATGTACATATTGTATTCATCCGGATTAGAAAATAATGCAAGAAAATAGATGTTCGGGTAATTTTGTCATTTAAAAATAGTTTTTTTCAATAATTAATCAAACATAATTGTGTTAAAGCTGCATGATTATTCCAGATATCACAACTATTAAAACCTCCAACTACAGTAGGCTATAAATAAAATATAGTCAGGAATATTGGTGGCTGCCAATAGTTTTGATGGTTCATTATGAAAATCAGCATGGCCGATGGATTTGAAATTCCCACACCTGGTAACTTGAAGAAACCCACACCCAGCATACAGGATTTCCTCCCAACACTAATGTTCAGGACATTAAGTCATTACTTCATACGGGTACAGTCATGTTTGTGTTTCCTTCCTCAGACAGTGTATTTTTTTAATACTAATATTTCTTTGATGTGCCTGTTAAGGTCTTCATAATCTAGGGGTCAATCAAGTGCATGTGTTTTAATGGCATTCTTTAAAGGGGTAGTACTCTGACTATCTTTGTTGTCTCTACATATATACCTGAGTAAACACACCGAACTGAAAGTAAATATCTTCAGGAGTTTTATTTTAAAACATTTTGTTGTTTAATATGACATATTACATTTGTACAAAACTATATGCAATATATATGCTTTTTGAGGTGTACATTATATTAGGTTGCACTGTAGAAACAACAGTTTCAGTGAGGTTGTCAGTTTATGTCAGAGTACACCAGATCCTGGTTGTCATAAAGACACATAGCTGGACACTTTTTGAAAAATGTATGTTATCAGTATAGGTAGTACTAAACCAAATAACTTCCGGCTGGGTCAAAGTTCGAGGTGCACCGAACTTTTGATAGAGAAGTGAACACCACAAGTCCTGTGATTGGTTATAAATGTGAGTGTGTTGGTTGTAAAAAATAATAGTTTCATCTGGGTAAAAAAAAATTGCAATTTTATTTCATCTAGTACCAATGTGTCAAGTAGCCTTGTGCTTGAAACATGTATGGGGTACCTGTAAAAAAAAGTACTCGAATTTTGTGCGAAACTAGGGTAGTCATAGACGCTATCCGTTATCTCAGAAACGAGCAGCTTGACCCCCATTTTTTTTTAATTCACTTTAAGTGTAAGGGGTGGTAGTATTTATATCCGTGGCGTTTATGTCGGTTGATACGTTGCAGGTAGGAGTTTTAGCCACATATGTTACTATTGTCGTCTATGGGATTTGATTTGGTAGTATACACCTTTCAGCATTGTCAGCTAGATTGTCTAATATCAATATTTCAGTATTGTCAGCTAGATCATCTAGCATCAATATTTCAGTATTGTCAGCTAGATCGTCTAGTATCAATATTTCAGTATTGTCAGCTAGATCGTCTAATATCAATATTTCAGTATTGTCAGCTAGATCGTCTAATATCAATATTTCAGCATTGTCAGCTAGATCGTCTAATATCAATATTTCAGTATTGTCAGCTAGATCGTCTAGCATCAATATTTCAGTATTGTCAGCTAGATCGTCTAATATCAATATTTCAGCATTGTCAGCTAGATCGTCTAATATCAATGTTTCAGCATTGTCAGCTAGATCGTCTAATATCAATATTTCAGCATTGTCAGCTAGATCGTCTAATATCAATAGTTCAGCATTGTCAGCTAGATCGTCTAATATCAATATTTCAGCATTGTCAGCTAGATCGTCTAATATCAATAGTTCAGCATTGTCAGCTAGATCGTCTAATATCAATATTTCAGTATTGTCAGCTAGAACGTCTAATATCAATATTTCAGTATTGTCAGCTAGATCGTCTAATATCAATATTGCAGCATTGTCAGCTAGATCGTCTAATATCAATATTTCATTATTATCAGCTAGATCATCTAGTATCAATATTTCAGTATTGTCAGCTAGATCGTCACGAGTTCAGTATTGTCAGCTAATCCATCTGGTATCACAAGTTCAGTATTGTCAGCTAGTCCATCTGATATGAGGAGTTAGTATTGTCAATTAGTCCATCTGGTATCACGAGTTCAGTATTGTGAGTTAGTCCATCTGGTATTACGAGTTCAGTAATGTCAGCTAGTCCATCTGATATCACGAGTTCAGTAATGCCAGCTTGTCCATCTGATATCACGAGTCCAGTAATGTCAGCTCGTCCGTCTGATATCACGAGTTCAGTAATGTCAGCTAGTCCATCTGATATCACGAGTTTAGTATTGTGAGCTAGTCCATCTGGTATCACGAGTCCAGTATTGTCTGTTAGTCCATCTGGTATAACTAGTTCAGTATTGTCTGTTAGTCCATCTGGTATAACTAGTTCAGTATTGTTAGTTAATCCATCTGGTAGCATGAGTTCAGTAATCGGCTAATCCATCTGGTACCACGTGTGCTCCATCGCGCGCGTGTGTGTGTGTGTGTGAGTATCTCTCTTTCTCTCTCTCTCTCTCTCTCTCTCTCTCTCTCTCTCTCTCTCTCTCTCTCTCTCTCTCTCTCTCTCTCTCTCTCTCTCCCCCTGTGTATGTGTGTGTGTGTGTGTGTGTGTGATTCTGTTTCTCTATTTATCTCTCGGTATTTTGGACAATACATACTGACTGTGATTTTCTGTTGTAGCTTACCTATTGTTAAAACATGTTACGTTTTTAGAATTGCCAAATAAATCAAATAATTTCACGTTTTCAGTTCTAGATGTGTTTATTTTGTTGTGTTTTGATTTGTTCAATTAAAATATTTACACAACCTATAGTTCCAGTTGTTGTCAACGAATCAGCATGATGTTACTATATTTGGGTAAAGAGATTTAAATTAACAATCAAGACTTATTGATTAGTATTGTGACAATGGAAACGAGTAATAGTTTTATTAATTTGTGTATTATTTAAAATGCATTCGTTGCAGTGAGATGAATGTGTCTGTCTCAGAATTAGGGCGTGAGGGCGCGATATAGTTTATACAACCTCTGGACGTAAAACATATCGCCGAAGAGGCACGTGACAAAATAATAATTCATTACACACCGGTATGTCTTCCGCATATTATGTGATCGGTTGTTTCAAGGTCATGTTACAGGTGTTCTGAGTAAATACAACACAGATGACGTCATTGATTACGTAATGTGTTTCTGTCATTAATGTTGACACTTTCAACCTAAATATTTGAATGTCTTGTTTAGTATGTATTGCTTAAACTAAAAACAAAATGCCTTCTTGATTCGGGGTTTGTAAGAAGAAGACTAATAGACTCATGCTTGTTGGGGATTATTTGCTTAACAACACATGGTTTCCAAATACATCTAAATCGTTTGGACTTGGCAGATAATACGACAATCACTCGCTGTTAGGCGTACTCGTGTATTATTCTCTATATGGCCAACTGTGGAACATACGTAAATACATCCCATGTATGGAGTTACTGAAAACTGTAAAGCAAACAAAAGTGATAATTTAACATGGAGTCTTCACTAGAGATTTCAAAGAATGGAACTTACTCGGTGAAGCGTCCACTCATGACAATCTATTGTTAAAACTATTGATAGTGCTACGGGTGAGGTGGGGTGTCTGAACAAGATACACCCACAAAATATGAGGCTAGATGTACCTCAGTGGTAGAGCAAGCACGGGTATATGGGGGGGGGGGGGGGGTCATACGAGGTGAGATGGGCTGCAGAGCGCTAACCCGAGAAACGACGGGTCAGAGGAACGATCAATGTCTCCGCCAAACCCAACCACACCTTATGACTGTTATACGTGGCATATACTGTTAACGCTATGGGAAAGTATGCATACAATACTCCTTGTCTCTCCTTAGAAAGGATTGTCTGTGTGGCAGGGTTATGCAAATATTGATAGTTTAAAAATATCCCTTTTATTTCTATTTCCACAAAAACAATAACAGTGGAAACTGAGACGCATCTCACCAATATATACTATACTCGACTGAAAATGCATCACACAATCGTCAGTTATAAAATATGAGAAATCAGCCTGAAGGACTGCATGCTAGGACTGAATACTGTTGATGGAAATGTGCTGTGTTTGGCTTTGTTTCCATGTGTACGTAAAGGAAACTAATATTGATGAGGTGTATTAACGGTTAAAACCGATGTGTAGGGTCTGTTCCGGGGAACACGACAACAGGTGCACAGTCCTAATAATTCAAATCCTGCTCAACTTGTTTTATCATCCACTAAAGGCTTTTGTAGGAGTTATCGCTGGCACTATAATCTGCGATATATCGTGTGATATTCTTCTAGGAGATTTTAATCACAAGACATTATTTTGTTATGTCACTGTGTATGTTTCAGAGCTAAACCTATCATTAGTGACGCCATGTCGCTGTCATTCTGCTAGGTGACGAGTCTACCGCTGCCAAATATAGTGACTTTCAACTCACATTGTTTACAATCGTCGCAAATGTCAAAATGGATCTACATTCCTTGATAACAGTATAAATCTTGCTGATAAATATGATATCACAAGACACTTGGGGACAATCCTCTATATATTTGTAATAGACTGCATAATCGAAAGGAATGAGAAAAGGCGTTCCCCGTGTGACGGACTACAGGTAGGTACGTTTTTAACCGACTGAATACTGGAAAGCATGAGAAAAGGCGTTCACTCGGAGACGAAATATAGTTAGGCATTTCTGTAATCGATAGCATAAAGGAAAGTATGAGAAAAGGCGTTCACTCGGAGACGAAATATAGTTAGGCATTTCTGTAATCGATAGCATAAAAGAAAGCATGAGAAAACGCGTTCACTCGGAGACGAAATATAGTTAGGCATTTCTGTAATCGATAGCATAAAGGAAAGCATGAGAAAAGGCGTTCACTCGGAGACGAAATATAGTTAGGCATTTCTGTAATCGATAGCATAACGGAAAGCATGAGAAAAGGCGTTCACTCGGAGACGAAATATAGTTAGGCATTTCTGTAATCGATAGCATAAAGGAAAGTATGAGAAAAGGCGTTCACTCGGAGACGAAATATAGTTAGGCATTTCTGTAATCGATAGCATAAAGGAAAGTATGAGAAAAGGCGTTCACTCGGAGACGAAATATAGTTAGGCATTTCTGTAATCGATAGCATAAAAGAAAGTATGAGAAAAGGCGTTCCCATAGTCCGTCCTACAGTAGGTATGTTTGCAATCAACTGTATAATGGAAAGTATGAGAAAAGGCGTTCCCATAGTCCGTCCTACAGTAGGTATGTTTGCAATCAACTGTATAATGGAAAGTATGAGAAAAGGCGTTCCCATAGTCCGTCCTACAGTAGGTATGTTTGCAATCAACTGTGTAATGGAAAGTATGAGAAAAGGCGTTCCCTGTGGGAAGGACTATAGGTAGTCATGTTTTTAACCGATTGCATAGTGGAAAGTATGAGAAAAGGCGTTCCCTGTGGGAAGGACTGTAGTCATGGACTGCATAAGTATGAGAAAAGGCGTTCCCTGTGGGAAGGACTATAGGTAGTCATGTTTTTAACCGACTGCATAGTGGAAAGTATGAGAAAAGGCGTTCCCTGTGGGAAGGACTATAGATAGTTATGTTTTTAACCGACTGCATTGTGGAAAGTATGAGAAAAGGCGTCCCCTGTGTGAAGGACGGTAGGTAGATATATTTGTAACCGACTGCATAATGGAAAGTATGAGAAAAAGGCGTTCCCTGTGGGAAGGACTATAGGTAGTTATGTTTTTAACCGACTGCATAGTAGAAATTATGAGAAAAGGCGTTCCCTGTGTGAAGGACGATAGGTAGATATAGGTGAGGTTACTGCGCGTGCTGTAACCTCACCGTGGCGCAGGGGTGTAACAGTCTCTTTGATAATGGCCAATAGAGCACAAATTGAAATTTTGAGTGAAAGACAGTATCTATCTGTGATATTTGTATTTTTGCACAGTTATCTACACTGTTTTTATTTAAAGCTTGCCTTTTTATATTGATGTTGATCATCAACTTATTTGTTTGCATTACCATAGTTTGCCACCGTGCTGGGGTGTCGTTACACATTCATTCATTCATTCATTCCCCGTGGGAAGGCCTTTAGACAGGCATATATATATGTGTAACCGATTGTATAATGGAAATTGTGAGAAAGGGCGTTCCCTGTGGGACGGACTATAGGTAGGTATATTTGTAACAGATTGCAAAATGGAAAGTATGAGAAAAGGCTTTCCTGTGGGTCGAACTATAGGCAGGTATATCTGGAAGCGATGGATTGCATAATGGAAAGTATGAGAAAAGACGTTCCGTGAGGGACGGACTGTAGGTCTATAGTGTAAGCTAGTAAGTCTGGTATCACGTCTTCAGTAGTGTCAGCTAGTCCGTCTGGTATCATGTCTTCAATAGTGTCAGCTAGTTCGTCTGGTATCACGTCTTAAATAGTGTCAGCTAGTGCGTGTGGTATCACGTCTTCAATAGTGTCAGCTAGTCCGTCTGGTATCACGTCTTCAATAGTGTCAGCTAGTCCGTCTGGTATCGCGTCTTCAATAGTGTCAGCTAGTCCGTCTGGTATCGCGTCTTCAATAGTGTCAGCTAGTCCGTCTGGTGTCGCGTCTTAAATAGTGTCAGCTAGTCCGTCTGGTATCGCGTCTTAAATAGTGTCAGCTAGTCCGTCTGGTATCACGTCTTCAGTAGTGTCAGCTAGTCCGTCTGGTATCACGTCTTCAATAGTGTCAGCTAGTTCGTCTGGTATCACGTCTTCAATAGTGTCAGCTAGTTCGTCTGGTATCACGTCTTCAATAGTGTCAGCTAGTCCGTCTGGTATCATGTCTTCAATAGTGTCAGCTAGTCCGTCTGGTATCACATCTTCAATAGTGTAAGCTAGTTCGTCTGGTATCACGTCTTCAATAATGTGTCTAGACACAGTGTCTGGGGACCGTCTAAATACACAGCTGCCAATCAGGAACCACAGGTACAGGCCACGGAAAGAAACGAACAATTAACTAAGACAACACTCCGATTATTATTTCAGTACGGGGGTTAATTTATGTACAAACCATAATACAGTTATTTCAACACTTTGACAATGGTGGTTTATTTTGTATTAAGTATAATATATAATTGTTGCTGGCTTACTGGGATGACTATTATTACAGAATATTGCGATGCATCCGCAAAAATCAGGTCTGTTTTGTTTCTTCAGTTCGAAGACTAATTCCTGACGTGACACGTAAGGTATTACGTAACCACCAGCTCGCCAGAGGGCGTATTCACTGGGATGGTACAAAATGGTTGCGCCCGTTATATATAATAACCCTGTCATTTAACCGTTGTATTAATTAACTATACACTCATAATTGTTGATATTAAGCAATAAGGTGCGTTATATATCGTTGAATACGCATACCAGGTCAATGCCTTGATTGTCCCCTCCTA
>NC_054703.1:9093201-9098881 GCF_016097555.1 Gigantopelta aegis
AACCTAGATACACATCACACGTATGTGACGGGAACCACATTCCACTGCAAAGGGATTTCCCAAACCCAGATACACGTCGCACGTATGGGGCGTGAACCACATGGCAATGCAAAGGGATTCCCCTAACCTAGATACACGTCACACGTATGAGACGGGAACAACACGGCAATGTAAAGTGATTTCCATAACGTAGTTACACGTCACACGTATGATGCGCGAACGACACGGCAATGCAAAGGGATTTCCCTAACCTAGATACACGTCACACGTATGAGGCGCGAACGACACGGCAATGCAAAGTGATTTCCCTAACCTAGATACACGTCACACGTATGAGACGGGAACAACACGGCAATGCAAAGTGATTTCCCTAACCTAGATACACGTCACACGTATGAGATGCAAACCACACGCCAGTGCAAAGGGATTTCCCTAACCTAGATACACGTCACACGTATGAGACACGAACCACACGCCAGCGCAAAGTGATTTCTCTAACCTAGATACACGTCAGACATATGAGGCGCGAACCACACGCCAGTGCAAAGGGATTTACCTAATTTAGATACACGTCACACGTATGGGACGGGAACCACACGCCAGCGCAAAGGGATTTCCATAACCTAGATACACGTCGCACGTATGAGACGGGAACCATATGACAGTGCAAAGGAATTCCCCTAACTTAGATACACTTCACACGTATGAGGCGCGAACCACACGCCAGTGCAAAGGGAGTTCTCTAACGTGTATACACATCACACGTATGAGACGGGATCCACATGGCAGTGCAAAGGGATTTCCCTAACCTAGATACACATCACACGTATGTGACGGGAACCACATTCCACTGCAAAGGGATTTCCCTAACCCAGATACACGTCGGACGTATGGGGCGTGAACCACATGGCAATGGAAAGGGATTTCCCTAACCTAGATACACGTCACACGTATGAGGCGCGAACGACACGGCAATGCAAAGGGAGTTCTCTAACGTGTATACACATCACACGTATGAGACGGGATCCACATGGCAGTGCAAAGGGATTTCCCTAACCTAGATACACATCACACGTATGTGACGGGAACCACATTCCACTGCAAAGGGATTTCCCTAACCCAGATACACGTCGGACGTATGGGGCGTGAACCACATGGCAATGGAAAGGGATTTCCCTAACCTAGATACACGTCACACGTATGAGGCGCGAACGACACGGCAATGCAAAGTGATTTCCCTAACCTAGACACACGTCACACGTATGAGACGGGAACAACACGGCAATGCAAAGTGATTTCCCTAACCTAGATACACGTCACACGTATGAGACGCGAGCCAGACGCCAGTGCAAAGGGATTTCCCTAACCTAGAAACACGTTACACGTATGAGACTCGAACCACATGCCAGCGCAAAGGGATTCCCCTAACCTAGATACACGTCACACGTATGAGACGCGAACCACACGCCAATGCAAAGAGATTTCCATAACCTATATACACGTCACACGTATGAGACGCGAACCACACGCCAGCGCAAAGTGTTTTCTCTAACCTAGATACACGTCAGACATATGAGGCGCGAACCACACGCCCGTGCAAAGGGATTTACCTAACTTAGATACACGTCACACGTAAGGGACGGGAACCACACGCCAGCGCAAAGGGATTTCCATTACCTAGATACACGTCACACGTATGAGACGCGAACCACACGCCAGCGCAAAGTGGTTTCTCTGACCTAGATACACGTCAGACATATGAGGCGCGAACCACACGCCAGTGCAAAGGGATTTACCTAACTTAGATACACGTCACACGTATGGGACGGGAACCACACGCCAGCGCAAAGGGATTTCCATAACCTAGATACACGTCGCACATATGAGACGGGAACCATATGACAGTGCAAAGGAATTCCCCTAACTTAGATACACTTCACACGTATGAGGCGCGAACCACACGCCAGTGCAAAGGGATTTCCATAACCTAGATACACGTCACACATATGAGACGAGAATCACACGCCAGTGCAAAGGGAGTTCTCTAACGTAGATACACATCACACGTATGAGACGGGATCCACATGCCAGTGCAAAGGGATTTCCCTAACCTAGATACACATCACATGTATGTGACTGGAACCACATGCCACTGCAAAGGGATTTCCCTAACCCAGATACACGTCGCACGTATGGGGCGTGAACCACATGGCAATGCAAAGGGATTCCCCTAACCTAGATACACGTCACACGTATGAGACGGGAACAACACGGCAATGCAAAGTAATTTCCGTAACGTAGTTACACGTCACACGTATGATGCGCGAACGACACGGCAATGCAAAGGGATTTCCCTAACCTAGATACACGTCACACGTATGTGGTGCGAACGACACGGCAATGCAAAGTGATTTCCCTAACCTAGATACACGTCACACGTATGATACGGAAACCATATGACAGTGCAAAGGGATTCCCCTAACTTAGATACACTTCACACGTATGAGGCGCGAACCGCACGCCAGTGCAAAGGGATTTCCATAACCTAGATACACGTCGCACATATGAGACGCGAACCACACGCCAGTGCAAAGGGATTTACCTAACTTACATACACGTCACATCTATGGGACGGGAACAACACGCCAGCGCAAAGGGATTTCCATAACCTAGATACACGTCGCACGTATGAGACGGGAACCATATGACAGTGCAAAGGAATTCCCCTAACTTAGATACACATCACACGTATGAGACGGGATCCACATGCCAGCGCAAAGGGATTTCCCTAACCTAGATACACATCACACGTATGTGACGGGAACCACATGCCACTGCAAAGGGATTTCCCTAACCCAGATACACGTCGCACGTATGGGGCGTGAACCACATGGCAATGCAAAGGGATTCCCCTAACCTAGATACACGTCACACGTATGAGACGGGAACAACACGGCAATGCAAAGTAATTTCCATAACGTAGTTACACGTCACACGTATGATGCGCGAACGACACGGCAATGCAAAGGGATTTCTCTAACCTAGATACACGTCACACGTATGTGGTGCGAACGACACGGCAATGCAAAGTGATTTCCCTAACCTAGATACACGTCACACGTATGAGACGGGAACCATATGACAGTGCAAAGGAATTCCCCTAACTTAGATACACTTCACACGTATGAGACGCGAATCACACGCCAGTGCAAAGGGAGTTCTCTAAAGTAGATACACTTCACACGTATGAGGCGCGAACCGCACGCCCGTGCAAAGGGATTTCCATAACCTAGATACACGTCACACATATGAGACGCGAACCACACGCCAGTGCAAAGGGATTTACCTAACTTACATACACGTCACACCTATGGGACGGGAACCACACGCCAGCGCAAAGGGATTTCCATAACCTAGATACACGTCGCACGTATGGGACGGGAACCATATGATAGTGCAAAGGGAGTTCTCTAACGTAGATACACATCACACGTATGAGACGGGATCCACATGCCAGTGCAAAGGGATTTCCCTAACCTAGATACACATCACACGTATGTGACGGGAACTACATGCCACTGCAAAGGGATTTCCCTAACCCAGATACACGTCGCACGTATGGGGCGTGAACCACATGGCAATGCAAAGGGATTCCCCTAACCTAGATACACGTCACACGTATGAGACGGGAACAACACGGCAATGTAAAGTAATTTCCATAACGTAGTTACACGTCACACGTATGGGGCGGCATTTCCCTAACCTAGATACACATTACGCGGGAGATCACGCAGATGTATGATAAAATCTTTGTTATAATAAGTTTAACTTATGTAATACAACACTTACATTCAAGGCGCAGACCCTAGTTTCAACCCGTGAAAATGGATACTAAATTAATTAAAGTACAAACCAGAAACATATCGGAATACTTTTACAACAGAGTTTAACACGAGTCTGTGATTGTGACACGGTGAAATACGCCTAATGATAGACTAGAACCCGACTTGATACCCATGATGTCTCTGACGCACGTGCGTTTTTATAAAATATGAAACATGCATTTTGTGATATAAAAACACAAACATAACACGAAACATTTCGGATGTACGGAAATGGATAATTTAAACTCTAAAATATACGTAATGCATGAGTTCAATTATCAAACCCTCCTGCAATAGTTAAAAATAGGGTATGTCACTCCAAGTGCACCTGCATATATATATAATCGCGAAAGACACAATATAATGTAGTTTGCCGTTCTCAAATAATTTTCGAAGAGTCATTTATTTGAGTAATCTGTAAAACAAGATCTGTCCAAACGAAAGTTAAAAGTGAAAACACCACTAGAAGATATTGATTTCATAATTTGTACATACTGTCTTAGAGAGGAAACTACTAATTAGACAGCTATTTTTTATATGCACCATCCCACAGACAGGATAGCACATACCACGCCTTTTGATATACCATTCGCAGTGCACAGGCTGGAATGAGAAATAGCTAAATGAGCCCACCGATGGGGATCATAATAAGAACGCTTTACCCCTGGGCCACGCTGCCCCCCCCCCCCCCCCCCCCCCCCGTCCAAACAGTTACGAATCATCGAAGAAGAAAGTATATGTTACGCAATTTTAGATCAGTACTGATACAAAGTCATTATTAATTTAAACTGTTTGACAAAGTTGATAGAACGTTTGACTCAAAGCTATTGAATAACCTCGGTGGGCACGCTCGTGCCAGGCCTACACTGTTTGGACATCAAAGGTCGTGGTATATGATGTACTGTTTATGGGGAAAACATATAAAGAGTCCATCTAATGGAAGAAGAGCTGCAGATGTCTTTTAAGGCATCTGTCGGAAGTTTGACGTCCAGTATCAGATTATTAATACATCAACGAACTCTAACACAACTCACTTAAACTTACTTCTTTGTATGCCGCATTCAGTGTCAGCTTATTGCCAACGTGAATTTGTATGTTTGCTAAGACGTTAAGAATATTTTCTTACAGACGATAATAAATCAGGAAAGAAATAATTTTACGTCAAAAACGTTTTGCGATTAACAATTATGCGTAGGCACTGAACACTGACCAAATCATAATCCAGATGGAACAACTAGGTCCAGATCACGAAATAAAAGCCACCACTTGTATCCTAACCCGACAACGCGAAAATGTATTGTATTGAATTGAATTGTATGGATGGAATATTCTTTTGGAGATAGGCAGCAAGATATCTTTTATTTGCGCTTCCCACAGGCAAAATAGCATGACTTTTGTTGAACCAGTTATGGATCACTGGTCGGAGCAAGTGGTTTACACCTACCCATTGAGTCTTGCGGATCACTCACTCAGGGTTTGGAGTTGGTATCTGGATTAAAAAATTCCATGCCTCGACTCAGATCCGAACTCAGTACCTACCAGCCTGTAGTCCGATGGTTTAACCACTGCGCCACCGAGACCGGTCAGGTTCTTAAAGAGAACCGGTGCGTAATGGAAAGGACCATCCCGCAGACACGATAGCTCATACCACGGACCTATGATATATAAATTATGGTGTACTGGCTGAAATGAGAAACAGTACCGATAATAGCGTCTGACCATAACATAAACCTAGACTTGTGTCTGTAAACAACAGACATGTCTGTGTTATTGTTAAAAACAACACCCATAAACAC
>NC_054703.1:9099081-9153958 GCF_016097555.1 Gigantopelta aegis
AGGACCCCTATTGATATACAGACACGATATTTTAATCAGCAATACAGACACCGATATTCTAAATCAGAACAAAAATATATTTAATATGTAAGTTTAATCGTGTATTAGTCGGAAACATCCTACAAATATTAGGACGACCAGAAACACATTGAATATACAGACACCGATATTCTAAATCAGAACAAAAATATATTTAATATGTAAGTTTAATGTGTATTAGTCGGAAACATCCTACAAAACCTACAAATATATAGGACGACCAGAAACACATTGAATATACAGACACCGATATTCTAAATCAGAACAAAAATATATTTAATATGTAAGTTTAATCGTGTATTAGTCGGAAACATCCTACAAATATTAGGACGACCAGAAACACATTGAATATACAGACACCGATATTCTAAATCAGAACAAAATATATTTAATATGTAAGTTTAATCGTGTATTAGTCGGAAACATCCTACAAATATTAGGACGACCAGAAACACATTGAATATACAGACACCGATATTCTAAATCAGAACAAAAATATATTTAATATGTAAGTTTAATCGTGTATTAGTCGGAAACATCCTACAAATATTAGGACGACCAGAAACACATTGAATATACAGACACCGATATTCTAAATCAGAACAAAAATATATTTAATATGTAAGTTTAATCGTGTATTAGTCGGAAACATCCTACAAATATTAGGACGACCAGAAACACATTGAATATACAGACACCGATATTCTAAATCAGAACAAAAATATATTTAATATGTAAGTTTAATCGTGTATTAGTCGGAAACATCCTACAAATATTAGGACGACCAGAAACACATTGAATATACAGACACCGATATTCTAAATCAGAACAAAAATATATTTAATATGTAAGTTTAATCGTGTATTAGTCGGAAACATCCTACAAATATTAGGACGACCAGAAACACATTGAATATACAGACACCGATATTCTAAATCAGAACAAAAATATATTTAATATGTAAGTTTAATCGTGTATTAGTCGGAAACATCCTACAAATATTAGGACGACCAGAAACACATTGAATATACAGACACCGATATTCTAAATCAGAACAAAAATATATTTAATATGTAAGTTTAATCGTGTATTAGTCGGAAACATCCTACAAATATTAGGACGACCAGAAACACATTGAATATACAGACACCGATATTCTAAATCAGAACAAAAATATATTTAATATGTAAGTTTAATCGTGTATTAGTCGGAAACATCCTACAAATATTAGGACGACCAGAAACACATTGAATATACAGACACCGATATTCTAAATCAGAACAAAAATATATTTAATATGTAAGTTTAATCGTGTATTAGTCGGAAACATCCTACAAATATTAGGACGACCAGAAACACATTGAATATACAGACACCGATATTCTAAATCAGAACAAAAATATATTTAATATGTAAGTTTAATCGTGTATTAGTCGGAAACATCCTACAAATATTAGGACGACCAGAAACACATTGAATATACAGACACCGATATTCTAAATCAGAACAAAAATATATTTAATATGTAAGTTTAATCGTGTATTAGTCGGAAACATCCTACAAATATTAGGACGACCAGAAACACATTGAATATACAGACACCGATATTCTAAATCAGAACAAAAATATATTTAATATGTAAGTTTAATCGTGTATTAGTCGGAAACATCCTACAAATATTAGGACGACCAGAAACACATTGAATATACAGACACCGATATTCTAAATCAGAACAAAAATATATTTAATATGTAAGTTTAATCGTGTATTAGTCGGAAACATCCTACAAATATTAGGACGACCAGAAACACATTGAATATACAGACACCGATATTCTAAATCAGAACAAAAATATATTTAATATGTAAGTTTAATCGTGTATTAGTCGGAAACATCCTACAAATATTAGGACGACCAGAAACACATTGAATATACAGACACCGATATTCTAAATCAGAACAAAAATATATTTAATATGTAAGTTTAATCGTGTATTAGTCGGAAACATCCTACAAATATTAGGACGACCAGAAACACATTGAATATACAGACACCGATATTCTAAATCAGAACAAAAATATATTTAATATGTAAGTTTAATCGTGTATTAGTCGGAAACATCCTACAAATATTAGGACGACCAGAAACACATTGAATATACAGACACCGATATTCTAAATCAGAACAAAAATATATTTAATATGTAAGTTTAATCGTGTATTAGTCGGAAACATCCTACAAATATTAGGACGACCAGAAACACATTGAATATACAGACACCGATATTCTAAATCAGAACAAAAATATATTTAAT
Source organism: Gigantopelta aegis (assembly GCF_016097555.1). Lineage (NCBI taxonomy): Eukaryota > Metazoa > Mollusca > Gastropoda > Neomphalida > Peltospiridae > Gigantopelta > Gigantopelta aegis. Next base: position 9,101,435 of record NC_054703.1, read on the forward strand.
ATGTAAGTTTAATCGTGTATTAGTCGGAAACATCCTACAAATATTAGGACGACCAGAAACACATTGAATATACAGACACCGATATTCTAAATCAGAACAAAAATATATTTAATATGTAAGTTTAATCGTGTATTAGTCGGAAACATCCTACAAATATTAGGACGACCAGAAACACATTGAATATACAGACACCGATATTCTAAATCAGAACAAAAATATATTTAATATGTAAGTTTAATCGTGTATTAGTCGGAAACATCCTACAAATATTAGGACGACCAGAAACACATTGAATATACAGACACCGATATTCTAAATCAGAACAAAAATATATTTAATATGTAAGTTTAATCGTGTATTAGTCGGAAACATCCTACAAATATTAGGACGACCAGAAACACATTGAATATACAGACACCGATATTCTAAATCAGAACAAAAATATATTTAATATGTAAGTTTAATCGTGTATTAGTCGGAAACATCCTACAAATATTAGGACGACCAGAAACACATTGAATATACAGACACCGATATTCTAAATCAGAACAAAAATATATTTAATATGTAAGTTTAATCGTGTATTAGTCGGAAACATCCTACAAATATTAGGACGACCAGAAACACATTGAATATACAGACACCGATATTCTAAATCAGAACAAAAATATATTTAATATGTAAGTTTAATCGTGTATTAGTCGGAAACATCCTACAAATATTAGGACGACCAGAAACACATTGAATATACAGACACCGATATTCTAAATCAGAACAAAAATATATTTAATATGTAAGTTTAATCGTGTATTAGTCGGAAACATCCTACAAATATTAGGACGACCAGAAACACATTGAATATACAGACACCGATATTCTAAATCAGAACAAAAATATATTTAATATGTAAGTTTAATCGTGTATTAGTCGGAAACATCCTACAAATATTAGGACGACCAGAAACACATTGAATATACAGACACCGATATTCTAAATCAGAACAAAAATATATTTAATATGTAAGTTTAATCGTGTATTAGTCGGAAACATCCTACAAATATTAGGACGACCAGAAACACATTGAATATACAGACACCGATATTCTAAATCAGAACAAAAATATATTTAATATGTAAGTTTAATCGTGTATTAGTCGGAAACATCCTACAAATATTAGGACGACCAGAAACACATTGAATATACAGACACCGATATTCTAAATCAGAACAAAAATATATTTAATATGTAAGTTTAATCGTGTATTAGTCGGAAACATCCTACAAATATTAGGACGACCAGAAACACATTGAATATACAGACACCGATATTCTAAATCAGAACAAAAATATATTTAATATGTAAGTTTAATCGTGTATTAGTCGGAAACATCCTACAAATATTAGGACGACCAGAAACACATTGAATATACAGACACCGATATTCTAAATCAGAACAAAAATATATTTAATATGTAAGTTTAATCGTGTATTAGTCGGAAACATCCTACAAATATTAGGACGACCAGAAACACATTGAATATACAGACACCGATATTCTAAATCAGAACAAAAATATATTTAATATGTAAGTTTAATCGTGTATTAGTCGGAAACATCCTACAAATATTAGGACGACCAGAAACACATTGAATATACAGACACCGATATTCTAAATCAGAACAAAAATATATTTAATATGTAAGTTTAATCGTGTATTAGTCGGAAACATCCTACAAATATTAGGACGACCAGAAACACATTGAATATACAGACACCGATATTCTAAATCAGAACAAAAATATATTTAATATGTAAGTTTAATCGTGTATTAGTCGGAAACATCCTACAAATATTAGGACGACCAGAAACACATTGAATATACAGACACCGATATTCTAAATCAGAACAAAAATATATTTAATATGTAAGTTTAATCGTGTATTAGTCGGAAACATCCTACAAATATTAGGACGACCAGAAACACATTGAATATACAGACACCGATATTCTAAATCAGAACAAAAATATATTTAATATGTAAGTTTAATCGTGTATTAGTCGGAAACATCCTACAAATATTAGGACGACCAGAAACACATTGAATATACAGACACCGATATTCTAAATCAGAACAAAAATATATTTAATATGTAAGTTTAATCGTGTATTAGTCGGAAACATCCTACAAATATTAGGACGACCAGAAACACATTGAATATACAGACACCGATATTCTAAATCAGAACAAAAATATATTTAATATGTAAGTTTAATCGTGTATTAGTCGGAAACATCCTACAAATATTAGGACGACCAGAAACACATTGAATATACAGACACCGATATTCTAAATCAGAACAAAAATATATTTAATATGTAAGTTTAATCGTGTATTAGTCGGAAACATCCTACAAATATTAGGACGACCAGAAACACATTGAATATACAGACACCGATATTCTAAATCAGAACAAAAATATATTTAATATGTAAGTTTAATCGTGTATTAGTCGGAAACATCCTACAAATATTAGGACGACCAGAAACACATTGAATATACAGACACCGATATTCTAAATCAGAACAAAAATATATTTAATATGTAAGTTTAATCGTGTATTAGTCGGAAACATCCTACAAATATTAGGACGACCAGAAACACATTGAATATACAGACACCGATATTCTAAATCAGAACAAAAATATATTTAATATGTAAGTTTAATCGTGTATTAGTCGGAAACATCCTACAAATATTAGGACGACCAGAAACACATTGAATATACAGACACCGATATTCTAAATCAGAACAAAAATATATTTAATATGTAAGTTTAATCGTGTATTAGTCGGAAACATCCTACAAATATTAGGACGACCAGAAACACATTGAATATACAGACACCGATATTCTAAATCAGAACAAAAATATATTTAATATGTAAGTTTAATCGTGTATTAGTCGGAAACATCCTACAAATATTAGGACGACCAGAAACACATTGAATATACAGACACCGATATTCTAAATCAGAACAAAAATATATTTAATATGTAAGTTTAATCGTGTATTAGTCGGAAACATCCTACAAATATTAGGACGACCAGAAACACATTGAATATACAGACACCGATATTCTAAATCAGAACAAAAATATATTTAATATGTAAGTTTAATCGTGTATTAGTCGGAAACATCCTACAAATATTAGGACGACCAGAAACACATTGAATATACAGACACCGATATTCTAAATCAGAACAAAAATATATTTAATATGTAAGTTTAATCGTGTATTAGTCGGAAACATCCTACAAATATTAGGACGACCAGAAACACATTGAATATACAGACACCGATATTCTAAATCAGAACAAAAATATATTTAATATGTAAGTTTAATCGTGTATTAGTCGGAAACATCCTACAAATATTAGGACGACCAGAAACACATTGAATATACAGACACCGATATTCTAAATCAGAACAAAAATATATTTAATATGTAAGTTTAATCGTGTATTAGTCGGAAACATCCTACAAATATTAGGACGACCAGAAACACATTGAATATACAGACACCGATATTCTAAATCAGAACAAAAATATATTTAATATGTAAGTTTAATCGTGTATTAGTCGGAAACATCCTACAAATATTAGGACGACCAGAAACACATTGAATATACAGACACCGATATTCTAAATCAGAACAAAAATATATTTAATATGTAAGTTTAATCGTGTATTAGTCGGAAACATCCTACAAATATTAGGACGACCAGAAACACATTGAATATACAGACACCGATATTCTAAATCAGAACAAAAATATATTTAATATGTAAGTTTAATCGTGTATTAGTCGGAAACATCCTACAAATATTAGGACGACCAGAAACACATTGAATATACAGACACCGATATTCTAAATCAGAACAAAAATATATTTAATATGTAAGTTTAATCGTGTATTAGTCGGAAACATCCTACAAATATTAGGACGACCAGAAACACATTGAATATACAGACACCGATATTCTAAATCAGAACAAAAATATATTTAATATGTAAGTTTAATCGTGTATTAGTCGGAAACATCCTACAAATATTAGGACGACCAGAAACACATTGAATATACAGACACCGATATTCTAAATCAGAACAAAAATATATTTAATATGTAAGTTTAATCGTGTATTAGTCGGAAACATCCTACAAATATTAGGACGACCAGAAACACATTGAATATACAGACACCGATATTCTAAATCAGAACAAAAATATATTTAATATGTAAGTTTAATCGTGTATTAGTCGGAAACATCCTACAAATATTAGGACGACCAGAAACACATTGAATATACAGACACCGATATTCTAAATCAGAACAAAAATATATTTAATATGTAAGTTTAATCGTGTATTAGTCGGAAACATCCTACAAATATTAGGACGACCAGAAACACATTGAATATACAGACACCGATATTCTAAATCAGAACAAAAATATATTTAATATGTAAGTTTAATCGTGTATTAGTCGGAAACATCCTACAAATATTAGGACGACCAGAAACACATTGAATATACAGACACCGATATTCTAAATCAGAACAAAAATATATTTAATATGTAAGTTTAATCGTGTATTAGTCGGAAACATCCTACAAATATTAGGACGACCAGAAACACATTGAATATACAGACACCGATATTCTAAATCAGAACAAAAATATATTTAATATGTAAGTTTAATCGTGTATTAGTCGGAAACATCCTACAAATATCCTACAAATATTAGGACGACCAGAAACACATTGAATATACAGACACCGATATTCTAAATCAGAACAAAAATATATTTAATATGTAAGTTTAATCGTGTATTAGTCGGAAACATCCTACAAATATTAGGACGACCAGAAACACATTGAATATACAGACACCGATATTCTAAATCAGAACAAAAATATATTTAATATGTAAGTTTAATCGTGTATTAGTCGGAAACATCCTACAAATATTAGGACGACCAGAAACACATTGAATATACAGACACCGATATTCTAAATCAGAACAAAAATATATTTAATATGTAAGTTTAATCGTGTATTAGTCGGAAACATCCTACAAATATTAGGACGACCAGAAACACATTGAATATACAGACACCGATATTCTAAATCAGAACAAAAATATATTTAATATGTAAGTTTAATCGTGTATTAGTCGGAAACATCCTACAAATATTAGGACGACCAGAAACACATTGAATATACAGACACCGATATTCTAAATCAGAACAAAAATATATTTAATATGTAAGTTTAATCGTGTATTAGTCGGAAACATCCTACAAATATTAGGACGACCAGAAACACATTGAATATACAGACACCGATATTCTAAATCAGAACAAAAATATATTTAATATGTAAGTTTAATCGTGTATTAGTCGGAAACATCCTACAAATATTAGGACGACCAGAAACACATTGAATATACAGACACCGATATTCTAAATCAGAACAAAAATATATTTAATATGTAAGTTTAATCGTGTATTAGTCGGAAACATCCTACAAATATTAGGACGACCAGAAACACATTGAATATACAGACACCGATATTCTAAATCAGAACAAAAATATATTTAATATGTAAGTTTAATCGTGTATTAGTCGGAAACATCCTACAAATATTAGGACGACCAGAAACACATTGAATATACAGACACCGATATTCTAAATCAGAACAAAAATATATTTAATATGTAAGTTTAATCGTGTATTAGTCGGAAACATCCTACAAATATTAGGACGACCAGAAACACATTGAATATACAGACACCGATATTCTAAATCAGAACAAAAATATATTTAATATGTAAGTTTAATCGTGTATTAGTCGGAAACATCCTACAAATATTAGGACGACCAGAAACACATTGAATATACAGACACCGATATTCTAAATCAGAACAAAAATATATTTAATATGTAAGTTTAATCGTGTATTAGTCGGAAACATCCTACAAATATTAGGACGACCAGAAACACATTGAATATACAGACACCGATATTCTAAATCAGAACAAAAATATATTTAATATGTAAGTTTAATCGTGTATTAGTCGGAAACATCCTACAAATATTAGGACGACCAGAAACACATTGAATATACAGACACCGATATTCTAAATCAGAACAAAAATATATTTAATATGTAAGTTTAATCGTGTATTAGTCGGAAACATCCTACAAATATTAGGACGACCAGAAACACATTGAATATACAGACACCGATATTCTAAATCAGAACAAAAATATATTTAATATGTAAGTTTAATCGTGTATTAGTCGGAAACATCCTACAAATATTAGGACGACCAGAAACACATTGAATATACAGACACCGATATTCTAAATCAGAACAAAAATATATTTAATATGTAAGTTTAATCGTGTATTAGTCGGAAACATCCTACAAATATTAGGACGACCAGAAACACATTGAATATACAGACACCGATATTCTAAATCAGAACAAAAATATATTTAATATGTAAGTTTAATCGTGTATTAGTCGGAAACATCCTACAAATATTAGGACGACCAGAAACACATTGAATATACAGACACCGATATTCTAAATCAGAACAAAAATATATTTAATATGTAAGTTTAATCGTGTATTAGTCGGAAACATCCTACAAATATTAGGACGACCAGAAACACATTGAATATACAGACACCGATATTCTAAATCAGAACAAAAATATATTTAATATGTAAGTTTAATCGTGTATTAGTCGGAAACATCCTACAAATATTAGGACGACCAGAAACACATTGAATATACAGACACCGATATTCTAAATCAGAACAAAAATATATTTAATATGTAAGTTTAATCGTGTATTAGTCGGAAACATCCTACAAATATTAGGACGACCAGAAACACATTGAATATACAGACACCGATATTCTAAATCAGAACAAAAATATATTTAATATGTAAGTTTAATCGTGTATTAGTCGGAAACATCCTACAAATATTAGGACGACCAGAAACACATTGAATATACAGACACCGATATTCTAAATCAGAACAAAAATATATTTAATATGTAAGTTTAATCGTGTATTAGTCGGAAACATCCTACAAATATTAGGACGACCAGAAACACATTGAATATACAGACACCGATATTCTAAATCAGAACAAAAATATATTTAATATGTAAGTTTAATCGTGTATTAGTCGGAAACATCCTACAAATATTAGGACGACCAGAAACACATTGAATATACAGACACCGATATTCTAAATCAGAACAAAAATATATTTAATATGTAAGTTTAATCGTGTATTAGTCGGAAACATCCTACAAATATTAGGACGACCAGAAACACATTGAATATACAGACACCGATATTCTAAATCAGAACAAAAATATATTTAATATGTAAGTTTAATCGTGTATTAGTCGGAAACATCCTACAAATATTAGGACGACCAGAAACACATTGAATATACAGACACCGATATTCTAAATCAGAACAAAAATATATTTAATATGTAAGTTTAATCGTGTATTAGTCGGAAACATCCTACAAATATTAGGACGACCAGAAACACATTGAATATACAGACACCGATATTCTAAATCAGAACAAAAATATATTTAATATGTAAGTTTAATCGTGTATTAGTCGGAAACATCCTACAAATATTAGGACGACCAGAAACACATTGAATATACAGACACCGATATTCTAAATCAGAACAAAAATATATTTAATATGTAAGTTTAATCGTGTATTAGTCGGAAACATCCTACAAATATTAGGACGACCAGAAACACATTGAATATACAGACACCGATATTCTAAATCAGAACAAAAATATATTTAATATGTAAGTTTAATCGTGTATTAGTCGGAAACATCCTACAAATATTAGGACGACCAGAAACACATTGAATATACAGACACCGATATTCTAAATCAGAACAAAAATATATTTAATATGTAAGTTTAATCGTGTATTAGTCGGAAACATCCTACAAATATTAGGACGACCAGAAACACATTGAATATACAGACACCGATATTCTAAATCAGAACAAAAATATATTTAATATGTAAGTTTAATCGTGTATTAGTCGGAAACATCCTACAAATATTAGGACGACCAGAAACACATTGAATATACAGACACCGATATTCTAAATCAGAACAAAAATATATTTAATATGTAAGTTTAATCGTGTATTAGTCGGAAACATCCTACAAATATTAGGACGACCAGAAACACATTGAATATACAGACACCGATATTCTAAATCAGAACAAAAATATATTTAATATGTAAGTTTAATCGTGTATTAGTCGGAAACATCCTACAAATATTAGGACGACCAGAAACACATTGAATATACAGACACCGATATTCTAAATCAGAACAAAAATATATTTAATATGTAAGTTTAATCGTGTATTAGTCGGAAACATCCTACAAATATTAGGACGACCAGAAACACATTGAATATACAGACACCGATATTCTAAATCAGAACAAAAATATATTTAATATGTAAGTTTAATCGTGTATTAGTCGGAAACATCCTACAAATATTAGGACGACCAGAAACACATTGAATATACAGACACCGATATTCTAAATCAGAACAAAAATATATTTAATATGTAAGTTTAATCGTGTATTAGTCGGAAACATCCTACAAATATTAGGACGACCAGAAACACATTGAATATACAGACACCGATATTCTAAATCAGAACAAAAATATATTTAATATGTAAGTTTAATCGTGTATTAGTCGGAAACATCCTACAAATATTAGGACGACCAGAAACACATTGAATATACAGACACCGATATTCTAAATCAGAACAAAAATATATTTAATATGTAAGTTTAATCGTGTATTAGTCGGAAACATCCTACAAATATTAGGACGACCAGAAACACATTGAATATACAGACACCGATATTCTAAATCAGAACAAAAATATATTTAATATGTAAGTTTAATCGTGTATTAGTCGGAAACATCCTACAAATATTAGGACGACCAGAAACACATTGAATATACAGACACCGATATTCTAAATCAGAACAAAATATATTTAATATGTAAGTTTAATCGTGTATTAGTCGGAAACATCCTACAAATATTAGGACGACCAGAAACACATTGAATATACAGACACCGATATTCTAAATCAGAACAAAAATATATTTAATATGTAAGTTTAATCGTGTATTAGTCGGAAACATCCTACAAATATTAGGACGACCAGAAACACATTGAATATACAGACACCGATATTCTAAATCAGAACAAAAATATATTTAATATGTAAGTTTAATCGTGTATTAGTCGGAAACATCCTACAAATATTAGGACGACCAGAAACACATTGAATATACAGACACCGATATTCTAAATCAGAACAAAAATATATTTAATATGTAAGTTTAATCGTGTATTAGTCGGAAACATCCTACAAATATTAGGACGACCAGAAACACATTGAATATACAGACACCGATATTCTAAATCAGAACAAAAATATATTTAATATGTAAGTTTAATCGTGTATTAGTCGGAAACATCCTACAAATATTAGGACGACCAGAAACACATTGAATATACAGACACCGATATTCTAAATCAGAACAAAAATATATTTAATATGTAAGTTTAATCGTGTATTAGTCGGAAACATCCTACAAATATTAGGACGACCAGAAACACATTGAATATACAGACACCGATATTCTAAATCAGAACAAAAATATATTTAATATGTAAGTTTAATCGTGTATTAGTCGGAAACATCCTACAAATATTAGGACGACCAGAAACACATTGAATATACAGACACCGATATTCTAAATCAGAACAAAAATATATTTAATATGTAAGTTTAATCGTGTATTAGTCGGAAACATCCTACAAATATTAGGACGACCAGAAACACATTGAATATACAGACACCGATATTCTAAATCAGAACAAAAATATATTTAATATGTAAGTTTAATCGTGTATTAGTCGGAAACATCCTACAAATATTAGGACGACCAGAAACACATTGAATATACAGACACCGATATTCTAAATCAGAAAAAAATATATTTAATATGTAAGTTTAATCGTGTATTAGTCGGAAACATCCTACAAATATTAGGACGACCAGAAACACATTGAATATACAGACACCGATATTCTAAATCAGAACAAAAATATATTTAATATGTAAGTTTAATCGTGTATTAGTCGGAAACATCCTACAATAAAACAGACTCAGGAATGTCCCTTTAAGAAGTTATTTTTCTCCCGTATGTAAGTATGTTATGTTGTTAGAATTTGTAAATTGACTGTGTTTAATGTTTCAGTACTAGATGTTTGTTTTTGTTTTGTTTATATATCATTATGTTATGTTTTGATCTGTTCAATTAAATTGTTTATACAAATTTTAGTTCCTTGTATTTGGACAATAAACATAAGTGACTTTATTCTAGTTGGGTGAATAGTTTAATGTCGTTTTCAGATATTTAATATTTTGTTTAAAATGCATTCATTGCAGTGCAATGGATGCAGTTCATAAACAGTTTATTCAGCCACAATATATTGCACACCCATGTAAGAGGTCACCCGTTATAGATCAAGTTTCCATTCAACATATTACGTGATTGTTTGTTCCGAGGTCATGTCCCAATTGGCCCCAAGTACATATAAATATATGACGCCATTGGGGTGGGGGTGGGGGGGGGGGGGGGTATGTAAGCCAGTGGTAAAGCGCTCGCTTGATGAGCGGTTGGTTTAGGATCGATCCCCGCCGGTGGCCCCATTGGGCTATTTCTCGTGCCAGTGCTCCACAACTGGTGTAACAAAGGTCGTGGTATGTACTCTCTTGTCTGTGGGATGGTGCATATAAAATATTTCTTACTGCTAATCGAAAAGAGTAGCCCGTATCTGTGTGGTCCTTAATGATATGTCTGACGCCATATAATCGTAAATAAAATGTATTGAGTGAGTCGTTAAATAAAAACATTTCTTTCTTTCTTTCTTTTCATTGATTACGACATTTGTGTATATGGCGCGATTTATTAACGTTAACACGTTCAACCTAAATATTCGATAAACCTAAATATTCGATAATTTTGTTTAGTGTGTATTCCTTTTACTAAATAACGAAATTATCTTTTCAGGCTTTGTAAGAAATAGAATAATACACTCGAGACTGTTGGAGATGATTTGTTTTACAACACTTGGTTTTCAAACACTTGTAGATCGTTTTGACTTGACTGATACTGTGACAGCCACTAGTGGTAATAAAACTCTGTTTCCCACGGGTGCTCGTGTATTATTATCTATGTGACCAACAGTGGGACATACAAAATTCATCTCATTTGTGGTGTGACCCAAATCTGTAAAACAAACAAAAGTAATCATTTAGGACGAAATCTTTAAACGTGATTTTAGAAATAATAGAATGGAAATCACAATGAGTAGATCACGTTTTGTTTGCTTGATAATGTAAAGTTAAAATGTGTTTTGTTTAACGGCACCACTAGAGCACATTGATTTACAAATCATCGGCTACTGGATATCAAAACTTTGATAATTTTGACATATTCTTAGAGAGGAAATCCGCTACGTGTTTCCATTAATAGCAAGGGATATTTTATATGCACCATTCCATAGGCAGGATAGCACATACTACGGTATGTAATATACCAGTCATGGTGCTCTGGCTGGAACGAACAATAGCCCAATGAGTCCACCGAGGATGATCGATCACAGATCATCCACACACCAAGTGAGCGCTTTACCACTTGGCTACATCCCGGCCCCTGAGAAGGGGTAATGCACACATGCATTATATCCACCCCAGTTCCATAGTCGAGGAAAGGGAAGAAAGTAGCGCTACCGGCAACTAGTAATATACTGACACCCAGTGAAAGTAGCAAGCAAATTCTATTCAGGCACTGCATTACGAAAAGACACTATTCTGCAAAGAGATGACAAAGGTTGGTAACATCCTTTTATTTCAGTAACCAGCACTTATTGTGTGCAGGGTACCAAACATAATTGCTGGTAATGTGATACAGAATGTCACTATCGGGTGTGGCCACCATGCGCATCTAACATGGTAGCACAACGACGTCTCGTGGACCCTCCTGATGAAGGCATGGGGGATCTGATGATACACGCGAACCAAATTTGCCTCCAATTGTTGAATAGTGTAAGCAGGGGCTTGCAGCCGGAGTAATCGTCTCATTTCATCCCAAACACGTTCTATAGGAGCCAGGGTTTCATCGGGGGGGGGGGGGGGGATTTATCCCCCATGTCAAAATCATGGGGGGTGGGGGATATCCCACACAATTTGCAGAGCAGTGGGGGTGTTTTTAAGGTAATTTTTAGCTCTTAGCATAACATTTTCTAAGAAAATGCTAGGTAGAGAGAATATGTTAATTAACAAATGTTAATTATCTTTCTGTTTTCCATGTTTTTGGCTTGGGAACAACATTGTATACAACTGATTTTATTTCACATGATGCATGAACAGTAACGATAATTTGTGATTGTACGTAGAGAAACTGAAGGAGGCAGAGAAGTAAATCTACCAATGAGCATTAGGTTGTATAATTGTTGTAATTCAGCTCATTTTGAAAAACAAAACAAAAAACAAACAAACAATGTGGTTTCCAATTGAGTAAGACATTTGATTTTTGACAATAATTAAACCTGCATATGTTGACAACAACTTTTTGCTTTTATGTTAATATAGTCGACAGTGTATTATTGTTTACTTCTCTGCCACCTGAAATCATCGGCTATATATTATGGTTGCTGGCGCATGCGCAGTCAAATGATAAACAACGCCGACGAGAGGAAATTTTTAAATGTATAAATTATCAGAACAAAAATTATAAGATGGAATACATAATTTATTTTGTCCAAATTTGTGACGATTTTTACGGTTAGTGCATCAGAATAGATCAACTGTTTTGGCTGCCGGATTGTGTTCCGAGATGACAGAAATCTCATCTCCGGGAATCTAAAATCCAAATTTTTATGGGGGAGGGCCCCCAAAAACCACTCGCTGGCGACGTGCCTACGGTGCGTGTTCAGGAAATTCGCCCCCTTCGACGGTCCGACCCCCCCCCCCCCCCCCTCACAATTTTTTTTTTCTGGCGGAAACCCTGGGAGCAAGATCGGGTGCATAGATGTCCATTGAAGAACATTGATGTGTTGCTGGTCCAGATAGGCCATGGTGAGTCTAGCCGTGTGAGGTCTGACGTTGTCATGTTGTAACGTCTGTAGATGAGGGTTAGCTGCCATGTGGGACACGGTGTGGTTTTCGAGGACCTCGTCTCTGTAGGTTTGGACGTTGCAACGTCCTCGGGGAAATGTGAAGGTCTGTCCTACCGTGCATGCTGATTCCTCCCCATATCATCACACTACCACCTCCCCAGCAATTCACCTCATGGACACAACAGTTCGCATATCTTTCACCACGTCTCCGCCACACCCGCATCCGCCCATCGGCATAGCGGAGATGAAATCTGGATTCATCTGTAAAGAGGATCTGTCCCCAATGGCGTTGTGTACATCGACGATGCGTTCCACGGACCCACTGAATTCGCTTTTGTCGATGCCGCTGTGTCAAGATGGGTCCAACGTAAGGTCTTCTTGGTTGCAGGCCCTGCTCAAGAAGACAGCGTCGTTGGCTGATGGGACTGTTCGGGTCATGGGTGGTAGTAGCTGTCCTAGCTGCAGGTTGAAATCTGTTGCGCAGGTGAGGCAGGTATATTTACCGATATTGGTGGCGGGTAGTGACACGTTGTTGACCAAGGCGGGGTTGATCACGAGTGGTGCCAGTTTGTCGTAGGCGGTGTTGCAGTCTGACAATCGTAGAGTTGTGGAAGTTGAATCTACGGGCCACTTCCCTCGCCGACAAGCTGGCTCTCAGACATCCTATGGCTCGTTCCCTCCCAATTACAGAAAGTCCCGGCATCGTGAACATCGTTGCATTTCAATCTGATAACTCAATTTCCCGGCTTTATAACCGTAGACCTGGTACTGTAAGGTGCCAATGGCATGACTTGCACTTGCGTTTTGGAGATTTTCAAGAATTCTGCTCCAGAACAATACAATGTTTCAACACGTGCACAGAGTACGGTTTGACGTGACCTTCCATCCCATTGCATTCATTCCACCCTATATTTCACACCGCATCTCCACAAAAACACAACACAAATGAGCCAAATAAATGTGTTTTCTATGGCTGTCAGTATATAATTGTGTGTATTGTTATTTTATCCTGCAACCACCGTTTCTATTGACACAATATGATGACTGATAAAGCAAAATCGTCCTTATAGTAGTAGTATATGACTGTTGACATCACTCATATGACGTCACATACAAAGTTATATTACAAAATCGATCATTTGGCCTTTATATCATCGTACAATATAGCTGAAATAACATAAATAATAATTCCCCTTAATTTTAATGGTCTGCAGGATAACTATAACTAGCTAATGACGTCGGATATCTGCCTTATCCGTTTCAGACCGAATGCAAAATTCCCGTTCTTACCTTAATAGGATAAAGCAAATATCCGACATCATTAACTAGTTATTCTCTATTTAAATGATGTGTAATGTCTGCTTGAAACCTTAGTGGTATATGAGCATGTTAAAACATATTGCACCTAATGTCTGCTTAAATCAGCTAAGGATCATTGGGGCCTACAATTGTCATATTGTGGACATATGTAATTACCTAAATACTATTTAAAATATCGACTAAAATACAATTATGTAACAAAGACATAAAAAAGAGAAAAAAAAGTTTTATTAATAATGAAAAAACTAGTAGTGTATTCAGATCCAAACAGTATGCGGTCACCTCCAGATGGGATAGCCACCATGACAGGAACATTATTACAACATAAGATGTCGTTTCTGATCAAGCTGTGTATAAATATGTTGAAGAGGCACTTTTTGAAGATGGGGAGAGATGGTCTCGTGTTAGTCTGTAATTGGTGGTTTTCACACAGAACTGTCTTTCCTTAATGCAATTGGAAAGCGATATGCTGATAGTGGTCTTGAAGAATTGGCAGTTTCTGCAGGAATTGTGGCTGCTGGCAGTGCACACAGGACATTAGCTGGAAAACACTACAATAGGGGAATGCGTTTACACAAACTAGTAGCTGAAGGCTTGTTACGCATGCTGATTCAGGAATGCATCCAGAAGAATTCTAAAATAACAGATGGTTTGAAACACTTGGTTGATATCACCACAGAAGAAGAACATGAGACATTCATCAAATCAACTGACTTCACTGATTTTGTACATGAACTATTTAAAGACGTCTTAGCATCTGGATCGGACATGGCTAAATATTGGATTTCTTACATTCTTGATGTGGAGATTCTTTATCAGCACTACCATTGTCTGAGGAGTGGAACACATTTTGATGAATACCTAAGCAGTTGCCGTAAAATGTTGCCTTTGATGGCAGCATATGGCAACATCAACTATCTTCGGTATCTGTCCATCTATTACTGGCGCATGTCCACACTGAGTGACGAAGAGAAGAAGAAAATGGCTGCGATTTATTCTTGTTCACTGAGTGGCAGAAGCTACAGCAAATTATCCCCCGATCAGGTTATTGAAATGACTATGAACAAACAATCCAAGAACCGAAGAAGTGGGGGCTGGGTTGGATTTACCAAAAACTTGTCGATGGTTGCAATTAGCATCCTCAGCAGGCCAGTTGTTATGCAAATAAGAGAACAACTGCAAAAAGTGACACAATTCAAGAAACCACTATATCACCATCCTGAAATAGGTCCATCAAGACAGTCCAATGACAGCCAGGTACTTGATGCTGTGAATGTAGCTCTGAAGGAATGGTGCACAAACCCATGGGATCTAAGCCGACCAACCCTTCGATCACTTTATACTGGACAACCGGCATCAGAAGAGGTGAAAGATTGTCTTGAAACAGCTCACGGTGAAGGCAATCAAATGGTTGAAAATGTACTAGAACGTCTATCTTCTGGTACTCGACCAATACACAACACAATTACTAAAAGGAAAAGCAAAACATTTGTAACAAAGTCAGCTGCTGTCAAAAGCAAACAGGAAAGTAGAGCCATTATTGACCACACTGCAACAAAAAAGATAATTGATCTTCTAACCAGTAGGAATGAGTCCAGTATGACTCTGGAGGATCTTATGCAGTACAGAATAACTTCCGTGAGCTTGTCTCTATTTACAGCAGATGGAATTTTCCACAAAACTGTGAAATCAAAGTTCATGACAATGCTGACCCTCACAGCTGCACAACCACCATCAGATTACCACGTAATGGTAGACATATGAATGGCTTGGAACAAAATACCTGCAAACAAAACATGGTCTGACTATGCTTTTAGTCTCTTCAACTACATAGCGGGTCGTCATCCAAAAGCAGTTGCATTCCATTTCATAAATGATATTTATGATGAAACCATGTTGATGCATAGCCCAAAGCAACACGAACAACAACGTCGTGCAAAGGCGTATGGGTTTGTTGCTAATGGATTTCCTGTTGCTGACCAACAAATGCCAACAGGGTCAACTTGGCGTTCATTCCTGTCAAAGCCATCTAACAAACAAAGATTGCAGCATTTTCTCCTGAAGGAATGGCATTTCTACAATGATCATGCTGATCTGTATTTTACTATGAACCTTGTCTGCTACAATGTGAAAACAGAAGAATGTGAATCTCGCTTTGAATCCAAGTCGCCATGCGAGGCAGACACTAGAGCTTTCTTCCATGCAGCTCAAATGGATAACTCTTGCACAGTTATTTTTGACTTTGAAGATACAGATGTTTGGATTATTGCATCATACATTAGTCATGTAACTGGACAGTGCATGTACATGTACAAGAAGAAATCAGGAGAGGCTCCTACATACTACAGCTGCACTTCATTCTTTCCGGACACCAATGTGGCATCAGTTGCTCTTGGAGTTTATGCATTTATAGGTGTAGACACAGTTGGTGGCCTGTTTGGCTGTGAGAAGGTCACCGCCATGAAACGGATTCTAAAGTCAACTGATTTGTCATACAGGAAGACGATGGAGACACTTGGTACAGATGATGAACTATCTGATGAACTCTTCTCTCAACTTGAGTTGTGTACAATCAGGATGCTCTACACTGACCCAGTTAGCACAACTCTGTCCAGTGCTCGTGCGCGCAAATGGCAACAAATGTCCCACTACGATTCAGCAAGATTGCCTCCAGACCTGGATTCCTTCAAACAGCACTGCCTCCGAGCTCACCTGCAGGTATATGAGTGGAAAAACTCAAGATGTATTAAAACACTTATTCCAAATAACTTTGGATGGGAAAAGAAGGATGACATATTACAACCAGTCACAGACACTATCAACGCTCTTCCTGATGACACACACTTCTCTGTACGTGAAGAGGATGAATATGATGAGGAAACTGATGACATCGTTTACCAGTCTTCAGATGAAGACAGTGATGCAGATGATGATGAGTAAATGATTTCAAACATGTGAGTGACAATTAAGTCTATATAGAAAGAGTGCAGTGTTGTTAATGTCCAAAATCTTCCTTACATTCCGTCTAAAGTATTAACCCACTTTTCAGTCTTTATTTTGCATTAAAACTGTTATAGCAAAAATACTATTAGATATATAGCAAAAATACTATTAGATATATTTAAAACTATCAATGAAATTATCAATGAAATGATTTATAGAGTATTTAAAAATCTATGCAATAGTGTTTTAAAAATTAAAATCTGTCCACTGGTTATCAAGATATCACTGTTTATTCAATGCAATTAAAATCGGTAGCCATTTTCCAAGATGGCCGCCGAATGACAAAAGTACCAAAAAAAAAGACTCCCAGGTTAATTTTCATCATAGGCACCTCAGCAATGAATTCCAGTCACAAAAATGATCCCCTAACAAAAACCCACAAGGTTGTGTATTGTGAAATGAAATGGTAGAAAAATTTACATAATGCCTATTTTTTAAATTAAAACTTTTGTTGCAAAAAAACTATTAGATATAATGGAATTATTTATAGACGTTTTAATTACCTATCCAACACCGTTTCAAAAATGAAAATCTGTTCACTTGTTACCAAGATATCACTATTTATTCAATGAATCGCCATTTTCCAATATGGCCGCCAAACGACGGTAAAACAAAAAAGACTCCCAGGCTAAATTTCATCACAGGGACCTCATCAGTGAATTTCAATCATGAAAAAAAGGTCCCCTCAAAAAAACGCACGGGCCCTGGAATTCTGACTGGACTATTTGGTGAACTTTTTCTCAAGCAAACCACGACGCCAAACCATATCATAAGCGTGTCCGTTAGTGGTATTATATTTGAATATTGTTTTCCTTGAATGCGTTTGATCCTCGGCCAGACTTCCTTACTATTAGCATCCTGTGTCAGAGTAGAACAGAAATATTCCTAAGATGTTTTTTTATTATAATTATTATTATTTTATGGGTTGTTTTTTTTTTGTTTTTTTTTGGTTTTGCTATTAAAACTGCTTGAGTTCCAGCATAATTTAATGTTTAATGTTTTTTTTAGGATTGTATTATTTTTTCATCAAGGCTCTGTCTTTACTACGTTTTTTTTAAAAGGCTATCTATTTCATTAGACCACCAATGTACTGTCTGCTTCCTGGTACCAATGGCTGAGATAGGTATAGCTTTGTCTGCAGCGTTGATTATACAATTTATTAAACCATTATTATATTTATCTCTATTCATAGATTTAATATCCTTTACATTAATTTGTTTACACAAATTATAAAATAATTCTCAAATGGATTTACTACAATTCCATTTTTTTTTATGTTTAGGTAGCTCTTTCCATTCCCCATTTTGTTCATATTGAATTAAAATTGGAAGGTGATCACTTCCTAGACTATTCAGGACTTCCCATTCATAATCTGGAAGGAAGGAAGGAAATGTTTCATTTATCGATGCACTCGATACATGTTATTTACGGTTATATGGCGTCAGACATATGGTTAAGGACCACACACAATGATATTGAAAGAGGAAACCCGATGTCGCCACTTCATGGGCTACTCTTTTCGATTAGCAGCAAGGGATATTTTGTATGCATCATCCCACAGACAGGATAGCACCTACATCGGTATTTGTTACACCAGTTGTGGAGCAGTGGTTGGAACGAGAAATAGCTCAACGGGTCGACCGACGTGGATCGATCCTAGACCGACCGTGCATCAAGCGAATGCTTTACCACTGGGATACGTCCCGTCCACACAATTTGGAGCTACGTGATTGAAGACTAGTGTGAGATCTGAACACTCATGTCACCTTTGTCTGCGCGGCACAAAAGTCTGCGCACGTTAATGACGTTACATTACGTCTTAAAACAAGTGTCGGGGTATGTTTGTAAACAAACAAACCACATTAATTTAATTCACAAAACCGTTGTTAAAACAACACATCTTGATTGTGAATATATGTATAAAACTGGTCGATAATACTTTTATTGAAAAAAACCTCTGAATTAATGCACTAAAAGTATACTTTTGCCAGCCTCGATCAACGTGTTTTTCTATCACCTGTCAACACGTGACTGTCAACGTTGTAATGATCAACCTTTCATATTAACTTACATAAATTTACATAGAAGCTTCAATACATACCTTATTGTAATTTATGAATCCATAAATGAAATGAATGTCTTATTTTATCTGTTGACGTAAACATCCAAGAATACTCTGAATTTCCCTCCGAGTAACACAATGCAAAATGGCTGCACACAGACTTTGAAGATTGTACTTACAGCATGGCCTATTTTAGCTATAGTCTGTTTTAAAATTATCACTGATTGTCCTATATGTCTAACGAACACTATTTGTGCTCATTTACACAGTTAATAACAGACAATTTTTGTTGAATAATGATCAAATATGTTTACATTGGCCTTTTTTATATTGTCATTTTGTGTTGTCCACACTAAGGAGCATGGAACACCATTTATATGTATCTCATTTGCATAATCTAAATGTTTCTGAAACAGACTATTACAGGGAGTGTTTGTTATTTAGAACTTATAAAAGTCGGATCCATTGTTTGTTGCTGTTTTATGTAAACATTAGCGACAGAAGTGGTTGTTTTACTGTTTGCTGCGCAGACTTATGTGCCGTCATGCAGGCCAGTAAATGCAGGGGAGTCCCAAAAAAATTGTGCTCATTACTTGAGTTTCAAAACACATTAAAATTAAAATAACTTTAGTTGTAACACGTTTATTGTTCCATTGTACTGTGGCGGTGAAACAAATATTTTTACAGAAATATTTTAACTTCAAAATATAATACAAATGCTTAGGTTCGCAGACTTAGGTGCCACCTGTGTACAGGCCGAATTGCTATCGGAAATAAAAGTTGTGGTAGCGTCATTTAAACAGACTAAATTAAATGTATCCATGAATTCTTCAATCATGCTGCCTTGTTGACAAGTTGTATCTGAGCCCCAGACGATATAAAGTCACCAGCTATAATTGTTCCTGGGTTTTTTAATTATTATTAATTAGTTTACTAAAATGATTATCAGTTATTTGTTTTTGTATACCTCCAGTGTGTATATAAATGTTGTATAAGTTAGTTTTATCACTTTGTCCATGAAAAGTTATCCCATCTGTCCCTGTATTTTCATGAAGTATTATTTGAGGTAATTGGGAATAAGCAATAGAGTCCCTAACAAAACAAGTTCAGTTCAGTTTAACAAGTTTAAAGGGACATTCCTGAGTTTGCTGTAGTTTTAAGATGTTATTGACTAACAGAGACTGTTTAACGATTGTAATTTCATATCAAATATATTTTTCGGCATAAAGTATTAGTGGCTGTATATTAAACGTGTTTGTGATCGTTCTAATATTTGTACTAGGTTACATTTCATTCTATTTCCTAAAAAAAAACCAATTATTTGAAGACAAAATTCAGTTTGAGCGTCTTACAAATATTAAGACGACCAGAAACACATTGAATATACAGACACTGACATTCTAAACAAGAAAATATATTTAACATGTAAGTTTAATCGTAGAAATATTTTTATTAGTCGGAAACATCTTATAATACAGCAAACTCAGGAATGTCCCTTTAACGTGTTCATGTACCACTTGTGTTTCAAACACGCCTACGATAAGATCGGCGGCCTGACTCTGGACAGGAAAAAGCTAGACCACCGCGAGTTGTAATATTAGTATTTGAATAAATTGCTGAATAACCTGTTATTATTGTATTGATATTTTATCTCATCACCATGACCGACAGAGTTATGCCCCTTGACGTCATACTGAAGAATATACCAAACTTTATTAATAACAACTAACCACTAACCACTAACAACTAACAACTAGCCCACTGTCTGGCCGCCCACTGTCCTGGACAGACAGCCCAGATGGCTGAAGTGTGTGCCCAGGACAGCGATATTGAACCTTAATTGGATATAAGCAAGAAATTAAGTTGAAATGAAAATGTAACGATTAACGTGCTTGGCCGTTTGGCTAAGTATCGTATTCAACATGACAGAAACTCGGCTTTTGTCACCCTTATATACGGTGACAATAGACTGCGTCGTTCCACAAGTAGGCGGAGATGGCGACCCAAGGCAGCACAGGGTGGGGGGTCGGGGGACCAAACCAGGTGGCTTAACTGCCAGGGGCGTTCCCACCTGTTTCCAAGAAACCGAGGAACCGGCAGAGATAACTTAGGGGGGGACCAAAACCGGCAGCTCAACTGCCGGAGGTTTTCCTTTCTGCTTCATCCCCTCCCCCATCAACTCGAGTACGGCACACGCCAGGAACGGCACAGTGGGGACCAAAACTGTCAGTTACTCTGACAGCGGCGGTCCCTTTTAAACCAGCATCAGCGCCGATGGAGATTACAGAACATATCACGGATATTATTGATAATTGGAGTAGCCACATTAATCTTCATAAGAGTCCCATCAGCAACAAACTGGGGAGCTCATAGAAAATCTTTACTAATGATTTCTGAAGGGTTAATCGTTTCCAGGCTACAGTATGGACCCCGCACCTTTAGTTGTGCTCCCGAATACCAGGTCAATCGACTTGATAAAATCTATAATAAGGCACTAAGGATAATTTCTAAAGTTTCCCCGGGCACCCCAACTGACAGCCTGCATGTCGAATTAAATACCCCCCCCCCCCCTTTTTAGAATACGGGGTACAAAACAGTCCATAAAACACTGGCTTAAAATTAAACATGTATTACCAAAACATTCCATAAGCCCAACGTAACCAAATAATTTGCCATACGTTTAAATGATCAAAATGTTTCTATTAGTTTTACTCACAAAATGGCTATTAATTTGGAACTGTTTGATCTGAACCTAGAAACTAACCCGACTCCCTCGGAGCCTGCCTGAAATATATATTTAGTATTTGTTTTTCAGTTTGACATCCAATAGCCGATGTATTTGTTCGTGCTGGGGTATCGTTAAACATTCATTCCCTTTAATTTTAAGACATGAAACCCTAAAAACTCAGTTTCCCCCTTTAAAAACATAATATTTAAAGCAGCTTTAAATGACTATTCTCATGATTTGATTCAAATGTATACAGATGACTCCAAAGACTGATTCGGGCTAAACCGACATGACATTTCATGTTATCCCGGAATTGCCCGATCAACCATTTAGTTGTAGAGCTCGCTTAACTAACAATCTCTGAGTTTTTACCTCCGAGTTATCTAATTTAGCTTAAATGGATTATAACTAAAATACACCAATCTAAAGTTGTGTGTACATTTCACATATTATAAGATTCACTCAGCTCACTGCGGGCTCTACATAACTTCAAATTCAACAGTTCACACTCAATTAACAAAATTATTAATCTTGCTAATTTAAAAAAAAAAAAATTACTCAATAACTATGCATTGTCCAAAGCGGCTTATCCGGTGTTCAGACAAAATGAAAAAAACGACAAAAACCCACCAAAACATGGTATGTCGAAATTTAATCGAACTGTTTATATTGACGAACACGTCGCGCATACATTAATCCCACCCACCAAAGTCTGAGGAACGTTGGAATAGTTGCAGCTGTTCGTCTTCTAAAAGTTCCACAAGTGAACATAGCGGGACATCATCATCATCGCTGTCAGTGTCATCACCTACGGGGACATTGGATCCAATTAAGCCCGCCTTCCGAAACACCTTTACGATGATACGGTTGTCTACTGTGTTCCACGCTGCGACGGCCCAGTTAACAACTTCGCCATAATTTGTTCTACGCATGCGCCCAGTTTTCGTGTATTTATGCATGCCCTCGCTCATCCAGGTCAGATATCTGGACGGAGGAACCGACCGAGGTCGATACCTGCGCCCAGGACAGGCGTGTGCTACAACAGCTTGCTCTGAATGTGCACGTTAAACAATTTTGGAATTGGAATTGAATCCAGCTCTATTTCCTGTCTTGGACAGAGATGCTGGCTGAGGCCGATACTTGTGCCCAAGACAGGCGTGCGCTACAACAGTTTGCTATGAATGTGCACGTTAAACATTACTCCACTCCAATCCAGTTATCCCATTGTTGGCGCACTTTCACTTTTAACAAACGATTAACAATCAAGTGGCTGGAGTTTTTTCGTAAGCCAACCTGGGATAATGACGATGTCAGTGTTCAGAACTTTTAGATAATTTTTAACGTTCTCCTAATTTTATTACAAATAAAAGTCACCTTCGAGTGCATACCTGCCTGTGTGGGCATCTCTATGAGTTAGCGAATCAACATGCTAAAAACGCTTTCAATGACACTAAAATAAATCTAAACATTAAATATAATTTCCATGAGTTTAGTCAATTGCTCAATCTCAATGTGTTAAATTCTGGCAATCGGACTGGGACAACAAAACTAGAATGTGCCACTATCTAATTAAACCCAAGGTTACTTCCGCTAGTCCCATATCCGACAATAATTAAACCACTAAAATCATTACTAAACTCCGTATAGGGGTAACCTTTGGCCTGAATGAAAGCAGACATAAATTAAACAATACAATTAATACTAAATGTGAGGCTTGCGGGAGGGTGTGTGTTAGTGTTGAAAATGGGCAGAATTTTGAAAAAAGCAATTAGTAAAAAAAAATATAAAAAAATTAGTAGAATAAAAAAAGTATAAAAAAAAGTTACGAGCCAAAAATAAAAATAATTGACTGCTCGGCCGAATATTTATATACTTTTGAGCATTTTAGATGGACAGTCCAAAAATAAATACGAGAAAGAAGAGAGGATCAGACTATTTAATAATATTTAAAAAAAGAAGTAATTTCGCCGTAAAATTTTGAAAGGAGGTCTAAAGTTTATGTCCTGAGAAAAGTTGTCGGCTCGGCATTGTCCGTGTCTGGCTGGATGGCAGGTGTAATGGCCTTGCGCTTCGCCGCAGCAACAAAAACAGTCCCTTGCCTGCTCAACGGGAGCGGTAGGTAAAGTTGACCGCTGCACCGGAGCAGGCGTGGAAGTCGACGCAGGAGGCGGTGGCGGCGACTGAGCCATGGCGGTGTTCAGTAGGCCTGCCGCAATCTAATTAAAATTAAATTAGCTCCACTATTACATGTGGATCTAACACCAGCCAGTTGGAGCTCATATCCACCAATCAAAACCTTACTTGCAAGAATCCTGCCAGTGATTTAAAAATAATTTGAAAACATTCCGAATTATCCTGAGGGTATACGATATGTTTCATGTGAATTACGAATGCCTTATTTAGACCAGTAGAACTAATTTTAATCGGATTGTTAACAACACTGCGTAGTCCCCAATGTCCAGGTAACATTTCGTCTGTAAATAATAATTTAAATATTGACCATTCGCACTTCGCCTTTTATAACGTTATTTCGGAGCACACAAATTCAAACAATATCGGACGAGTCTATTTTAGTGGCCGCAGTAGAGCGAACTATACCAATACGTACGGGGTGGGTTATCAGTCTTCAATTTTACATTAAAAATTATTTATTTATTTATTAAAAAAAAAAACTAAAAAACTAAATCAATCTTCAGTTTTACAATACAAATTATTTATTTTATAAAATAAAACATGTTTTAAGGCATTCGTAATTCATACGAATGTCGTATACCCAGCCAATCAGAAATAAATGTACTCTTACAACAGCCAATCGTTAAACGACAATGCCAGGAGGACATACGATTTAGTTATGACATACGAGGGAAATCGTACGATAAATATGACCCTCGTTATGCTGTATCTCGTAGGTAATAAAAATATATATTATCCATATGGTTCAACATTACCGAATTAATAATAATCATACGAAGCATGTAATAACAAGTGTAATGACGTAATTTTGGAAAGCGACGTCATAACATGACGTTGCTTCTCCAGTCCTAGCTCAGATTGTGCATTTGAAATGTGACGTCATTTCGTCATCTCCTTCTAGTTGTGGCTGAAACATTTTGAGTCGGGGCCTGTTATTCATAAAGGAAACAACAATAATAGTATGGATAATAAAGAAATAATTACACCCGTGTGTGAGTCGTACTGAGAAACTCATGTCAGGATTCTCGCTCGGGCAATGTAAGAATCCTGACACTCATTTCGTAAAATCAGTACGACACACAAGCTCGTATAATAATCTCTATAAAGTATTACACGTGTGCGTCGTATGATTATTATTAACTCGGTTATGTTGAACCGTGTGGATAATAAACAGGGAATAACTGGTTCTGTTTTAAGATATCGGCTTTATTCTGCGACGTTTAGAATGGCGAATGCAGCAAGGCTTTGTCATCATATCTTGCCAATGTATACAGTGGTTGCGGGATAAATTGAGTTAAATCAATTAACTGGATGTCAAACATTTGGTAATTTGAAGTATAGTCTGACCGTTAGTAGCAAGTGATCCACTGACAAGATTGCAAACACCAAGGTCAGTCGTGAAGCAGTTGCTAAAACGAAAAACAGACCAATGGGTCGACCAACGGGGACCGACACATCATCGAAAGAGATAAGTAAAATAAATCTACATTAAAGCATTTCACATGATGCCAAAGACGTATCCATTTGCTAAAGGTTAATGGGTGGGTTTTGAGAAGCAAACCTTCCACACAGCATACCACACATAATGATCTAGTTGTTTATGAAACTGTTAGTTACTGAAACACATACAATTTTACAATGTATAACACAAATCATATTGCCGTCTAGTATAAATAGGTTTATGAGATATACAAAGCATTTTAATATAGGCAACTGAAATAAAATATTACTTCATTCCATAAAACTACAGACAAATTAAACACAACATAAAACACACGCCCATTTTAATACAACTATTGCTGCTAATAATTGCACTGAGCTCAACAATAAAACACAATAATGTGAACAACGATAACAAAAAAACCCTCTAAAGTGCTATACATCTAGAAATCCTATTAAAATGGCCAAGACAATATAGCTCGCCGAACGGGCGCTTTTTCTCTTTCCAACCAGTGCACCACAATTGGTCAAAGGCCGTGGTATTTGCTTTCCTGTCTGTGGGAAAGTGCATATAAAAGATTACTTGCAGCATTAGGAAAATGTAGCGGGTTCCCACTGTTGACTACGAATTATCAAATGTTTGACATGCAGTAGCTGATGGTTGATTAATCGGTGTGCTCTAGTGGTGTTGTTAAACAATGGACACGTTATAACCATGCAGAGCACATTGTACGTTATCTCTCTTGCAACAGAAAAATACAAAAGGTGGTTTCTCAATCCGGCTTTGCCAAACTTAAGCTAGCGGTCGGATGATGAAATGGTGATTCTTGCAATTGTCATATGCCTGACACTGTGATTAAAGTAAGAAAATCAAATTATGTTGTAGTTCATTGCTGACATGTTTTATTGTTCTTACTCTTCAGGAAAATCGCGACTACAACACTAAAAACATGCAGATCGCAGACGTTAGTTCATTTTTAAAGGAGAAAGTGAACATAACTGTCCAAACGTCCATCTAGCTCTCGAACGGCAGAGAGCGATCATAGCCGTCCAAACGTCCGTCTAGCTCTCGAACGACAGATACCGATCATAACCGTACACATGTCCGTCTAGCTCTCGAACGGCAGAGAGCGATCATAACCGTACAAATGTCCGTCTAGCTCTCGAACGACAGAGAGCGATCATAACCGTACACATGTCCGCCTAGCTCTCGGACGGCAGAGAGCGATCATAACCGTACAAATGTCTGTCTATCTCTCGAACGACAGAGAGCGATCATAACCGTACAAATGTCAGTCTAGCTCTCGAACGGCAGAGAGCGATCATAACCGTATAAATGTCAGTCTAGCTCTCGAACGGCAAAGACCGACCATAACCATCCAAATGTCAGTCTAGCTCTCGAACGGCAGAGAGCGACCATAACCGTCCAACTGTCCGTCTAGCTCACGAACGGCAGAGAGCGATCATAACCATCCAAATGTCCGTCTAGCTCTCTGACGGTAGAGATAGATCATAACCGTCCAAATGTCAGTGTAGCTCTCGAACGGCAGAGAGCGACCATAACCGTCCAAATGTCCGTCTAGCTCTCTGACGGTAGCGAGAGAGAGATCATAACCGTCCAAATGTCAGTCTAGCTCTCGAACGGCAGATAGCGATAAATGTCAGTCTAGCTCTCGGACGGTAGAGAGAGATCATAGCCGTCCAAATGACCGTGTAGCTCTCGAACGGCAGGGAGCGATCATAGCCGTCCAAACGTCCGTCTAGCTCTAGAACGAACGACAGTGAGCGATCATAACCGTCCAAATGTCCGTCTAGTTCTCCAACGGCAGAGTGCGATCATAACCGTGCAAATGTCCATCTAGCTCTCGAACGGTAGAGCGATATCATAACTGACCAACTGTCCGTCTAGCTCTCGAATGGCAGAGAGCGATCATAGCATTGCAGATGTCCGTCTACCTGTTCAAGGACAGAAAGCGATCATAACTGTCCAATTGTCCGTCTAGCTCTCGAACGGCAGAGAGCGATCATAACCGTCCCAATTTCAGTCTAGCTCTTGAACGACAGAGAGCGATCATAACCATCCAAACGTCCGTCTCGCTCTCGAACGGCAGATAACGATCATAACCGTCGAAATGTCCTTACAACTCGAACGGCAGAGGGTTCGTGCTATTGACAGTTCAAGACCTCAACCGCTTGGTCACCAGGTAATAGAAATAAGGGGAAAAAAATATGTAGTCAGGAAAATTTACTGTCAGACTCTCAATTCAAATGCAATGCAACAGGTCTTTTATTAGCGTTTATACATATTTTAATTTCCTATTGGTTGGACTATACCAATTCAAATCCCATAGGCGACCAAGTTAACGTTTGTGTTTAAAAACACTATATGCAATATATCAACCAAACTGTGACCCATAAATATCAGTACTACAACCCCTACCTCAAAGTAGTAACTGCAGAAAATGGTACCTTTCATGGCTTATTTTCGGTATAACCAGATGTTTCTGCAACACCCCTAGTTTCGCACAAAATTTGAGTACTTTTTTTTTTACAGGTACCCCATACATGTTCCAAGCACAATGCTACTTGACACGGTGGTACTACATCAAATAAAATTGCATACATTTTTAGCCCAGATGAAACTATGTTTTTTTTTACAACCAACACACTCACATTTATAACCAATCACAGGACTTGTGGTGTTAACTTCTCTATCAAAAGTTCGATGCACCTCTAACTTCGACCCAGCCGGAAATTAATTGGTATAGTGCAACCTATTAGATTATTCCCCAACAACAATACCAATTGCTATGACTAAGGAACTGACACTTCTGAACATGCGGTATTAGAAATAACTATTGCCATTGAAACAGCATTCGTAGTTTCTGCGGATCCCATAATTTGTAGTGCTGGTAAATTCTGGCGTTTTCGTCCCACCTTCTCAGAAAAGCACACAAGTTTTCTCTTCATAATCTGGCGATAGTTTCGTGAACTTGCCATCAAGATGAAAAAATTCTGTCCGAAATTTAGCAAGTAGAATATGTGGAACGCTGGCCACAACCCGAAGCCTAGGGACACAGCTTTTGCGTCTGCTTCCAGAAGGTAGAACAGCTGAGAGATCGATTCTGAAACCGAGACGGGTAGCAAGGTCACGAAGGCCAGTATCGAGATTAACACCAGGGGGCGTGTTGAATTTTCGTTTGTAGACTCTTTCCTGTGCCTTGTGAAGGTGTTCCGAAACTCGTTGCTGCGTTTGATGCGAGAGGTGATGCCGATGTTCAGGAGGAGTATGATAACACAGGGTAGCAGTGATGACATTATCAGACGGAGAAACATGGAATAATGGAGTAACAGACCGGACGGTCTACATCCGTAATTCCCCAACTCCATGAAACCCAAACTGGGTAAACTTAACAGGATGGTTCCACCAATCATACATGAACAGACGACAATAGATTTCTTCTTCGTACAAAATCTTCCCCGCGTCAGCGGAAAACAGACGCATACGAATCTGTCGAGAGTAAGTCCTACCACTAGCCATGGCGACAGCAACATTGCGAAGACCTCGTAGCTGATGACAATTTTACAGAGGACGTTGTTGATGTCAGGAACCTTCGTTAATTTAAAATAGTATTCAGTCTGTTGAGCTATAGCATAGCTTAGGACGAGACTGTCAGAAACAGAAATGAATTTTAGGTACACGCTGTAGGAGAAGGGAGATAACTTGGAGTCGCTCATCATTATGAACTGCAGGATGTTGCCAATGGTACCTATTATGGCTATAACCAGAACTGTGGACCAGTGGCCATAGCCATATAAATCGAAACCTGGCCCGCCGTCTAGGAACGATTGATTATCATCATACATTATGAATTCTCCATCAGAATAGTTTCTGCTACCAACAAGGTCGAGATCATCAATTGACTCGGTAAAGTTGGATGTTTGGTTTGGTGACAGTGTTGACATGTTTCAGATATGGCGTCTTCAGAGTATCACCTGCAAAATAAGGTAGTAAAGGTAAATAAGGCAAACACACAAAGGCGCACACAGTTTTAATAAACACACAAGTTAGGAAGGAAATGTTTTATTTAACGAAGCTCTCAACACATTTTATTTACGGTTATATGGTGTCAGACATATGGTTAAGGAGCACATACATATTGAGAGAGGAAACCCGATGTCGCCACTTCATGGGGTGCTCTTTTCGATTAGCAGGAAGAGATTTTTTATATGCACCATCCCAAAGACTGGATAACATATACCACGGCCTTCGATGTACCAGTCGTAGTGCACTGACTGGGGCGAGAAATAGCCAAATGTAATAAGCTCACAAAGTAACCTCACCATATCATAATACCATTGGAATCATGCAATCATGAATCACTGTCAAAACAGTGATCACATCAGGTGTACTCGAATTGTGAGCATATCCTTCCCCACATGTGGCACCCGTCATGACTACAGCCACCACAGTTCACTTCGTCTAACACATGAGTACTACCACCACAGCTGTCAAGCCCTTTTCTTCATCAGCCATCAAGTTGCTCAGTGATACATGGTAGTTAGCAGATATAGTCTCCAAATGTCTACCATACAACGTTGAATGCCCTCATGAGTCCCCGATGGCGTTCCGTGGAATCTGTATATAATGAGCATGGCCTCAGATATCTTAGACATTGTGATATATAGACACCAACTGTTTCACATTTTACAGTGTTGTCAGTACCTCCCGTACCTTAATTTACCTTCGAGTTATTCAACTCTATTTAGTGCATGGTCAAATGACTATCGTCAAATATACGTATGCGCTATCTTTATGCTAAGAGTTGAGTTGTTCATAAAACTGTTTTGTTTATGTTAAAGGGACATTTCTGAGTTTGCTGCATTGTAAGATGTTTCCGACTAATAAAATATTTCTATGATTAAACTTACATATTAAATATATTTTCTTGTTTAGAATATCAGTGTCTGTATATTCAATGTGTGTCTGGTTGTCTTAATATTTGTAAGAAGCACAAACTGGGTTTTTTTTCTTCACATAATTTATTATGTATAAAAAAGAAAAACAATTTAGGAAGTAAAATGAAATGTAAACTAGTACAAATATTAGAACGATAAGAAACACGTTTAATATACAGCCACTGATATTGTATGCAGAACAATATATTTGATATGTAATTACAGTCGTTAAAAAGTCTCTGTTAATCGATAACATATTTAAAATTGCAGCAAACTCGGGAACATCCCTTTAATATTTTGGGCGGGACATTGCCCAGTAGTAAAACACTCGCCTGATGAACAATCGATCTAGGATCGATCCCCATCTCTGAGCCTTTTGGCCGTAGCATGCGCTATTCGTAGCATGTGCTATCCTGTCTGTGGAACAGTGCATACAAAATATTCCTTACTACTAATTGAAAACTGTAGCGAGTTTCCTCTGTAATACTGCATGTCAAAATTACCAAATGTTTGATATCCAATAGCCTATGATCAGTAAATCAATGTGCTAATGTGGCGTCGTTAAACAAAACAACATTAATTTTTAATTGTTTTGTGGGTTTTTTTTTGCTTGTGTTAATATTGGTCCATCCTTATTATACAAACCAACAAACAAATTATTAAAAGTCAGAAATTCTAATTTTTTAAAAAGTAACTGGATATTTTTTTTTTTGCCTTTTTCAGTCTATCTTTGTTTTTGATCTAATGACGTTTCCGTTGCAGCAAAGACATATTATGATGAGATGTATGCGTGTCACTAATAGGGCGAGTCCGCCTTACATCACGCCCATAAAATTATTCTAAATTACTGGACCGAAGTGTTTACGAGTATGGGGGCATTCTCTGAACAGGTGTTACCACACATTTACAATTAATGATGATGTGTATTTGATGCGTCGATGTTTTTTTGTCGGTTTTTTTAATTAATGTAATTGGCCAAAAGTCTACATCGATGCGAACTTGTAGTTCGCGCTTTAGGTTATCCGCTATGACGCAGAATGAAGATCTTGAATACACGCTCATATTTTTATTCTTTCTCTTACATCATCACTTTATTTGCATTACCATAGTTTGACACCCAATAGCCGATGTATTTCTCGTGCTGGGATGTCGTTAAACATTCATTCATTCTTTCTCTTACCGGCTTCGTTGTTATAGTGGTTAAGTCATCTGACTTAAACGGACATTGCTGCACTGTTTACGATGTTATCGACTAACAGATACTTTTTAACGATTGTAATTACATATCAAATATATGTTTCTGCATAAAATATTAGCGGCTGTAAATTAAACGTGTTTATGATCGTTCTAATATTTGTACTGGGTTAAATTTCATCTTATTTCCTAAAATATTGTTTTTTCGTACGTACAAAATTATTTGAAGACAAAATCCACTTTGGGCTTCTTACACCCCCCCCCCCCCCACCCCCCCCCACCCCCCATCGCCATACATACGGGTCTGGTACTAAGTATGGTTGTGAAATATGGGGATTTCATAAAGATACAGAAACATTGCATGTACAGTTTTGTAAACAAAAGTACCAGGAGTAGGTAGAGGCACATGTAATAGTTTATATACATTGGACCTAGGTGCTTTCCGATGCAAATAGTGAGGGAATTAAGCTTTGTTAAAAAAATTGATTAAAGGACCATTCCTTAGTTTGCTGCAATTTTTAAGATGCTATCGACTAACAGAGGCTTTTTCACGACTGTAATTACATATCAAATATATTTTTCTGTATAAAATATTAGTGGCTGTATATTAAACGTGTTTCTAATCGTTCTAATATTTGTAAAAAGGTTAAATTTCATTTTATTTCCTCAAAACGATTTTTTCGTACGTACGACATTATTTGAAGACAAAATCCAGTTTGGGCTTCTTACAAATATTAAGACGACCAGAAACACATTGAATATACAGATACTGATATTCCAAACAAGAAAATATATTTAATATGTAAATTTAATCGTAGAAATATTTTATTTGTCGGAAACATCTTACAATGGAGCAAACTCGGGAATGTCCCTTTAACATGTTATCGACTAACAGAGACTTTTTAACGATTGTAATGGGCGTTCGAGGTGCGCCAACTCCTCAATAGGTGGCGTTACGCAACAACAGGGTCCCACGTGACACTATGGAAAACAAGGAAGTAAACAACTTTGCGTCTATACCATTTTGTAAAAAGTTCTATAAATAATGCCTTCTTCATGTTTGTGTTCCTCAATACCACGGAAGAAGGAAACTTTCCAAGTGACAAGATATTGTAAAACAAAAGACGGGTTGTTGCTATGAGATAAGACAAATGACACTTGAAAGTCGACCGTCAGTGTTGTTTCTTTTACTATTTTCTCCTGTAGATTCTGTTAGAATATAATTTAGGTAATGCTAAAATATAAAATATTAATAACACGATGATATGATTTTTTTTTCTTTTTGCTTTAAGGCACACTATCTCTATCACTGATATTATCCGTTTGCATGTGCTATTTTTTCACCACTTTTACATTATTTAGGTCTAGCCTACTTGTCAGTTTTAAGTACACATGTAATTCATCGAATAATTAATGCAAGGATATCAAATTGTAATGTTCAGCCAATCAAATTGTAATACGAAGCCTCTCAATATTTTATATAGAGCCAGGACATGGACCAGTGGTAAGGCAATCACCTAATGTGCGGTAGGTTTAATATTGATTTCCGCAATGGGTCCATTGGGCTATTTTTTCATTCTATCCAATGCTCCACAACTGGTGTAACAGAGGATGTGGTATGTACCATCCTGTCTGTGGGATACTGCATATATAAAAGATTGCTTGCTGCCCATCAGAAAGAATAGCCCATTGTGTGGTGGAAGCAGGTTTCCTCTCTCATTATAAGTGTTGTCCTTAACCATGTAACCGTGCATACATGTGTACCATGCATATAATAATACAACATTTAAAACAATATTTGGATAGTGGGGGTGTTATCGTGGGGTTCTTTTTCTCAAATTACTGGAAGGATATACATGTATTATATTTGTTTGCACAGAATCATCCCCCCACCTCCTCCCGGCATCTTTATACTGATTCTAATAATAGTATTATACTATATAAATTATAATGTTATAGTTGTATAACATCTTTTATGATGCTGTTTTGCCCATGTTACCAATTTGCCCGGGTATTTCATATTTTGAAAATATTCATAAATAAGGAAAGAAAAGGAACAATAACACCCCCTCAACCCAAATATTATTTTAATATTAGTTTGTGTATATTTGATAGATGTTTGGCTGTGTAAAAGCTGCAAATTTCTTTTCTCACTAGTCCAATTGCCAGAAATACCATACATGTATGTCACATACTAAGTACTAAAGTACCTACACTATAGGATCTGCGGAGGCTCTTTAAACAGACATTCCTGTTGTTTCCTATTTGTTGATTTAAAAATAAGTGCAAAACATATTAAGCTTAGCTACATGAATACATTTGTATTATAATTAATTTTTGCATTGCAAGTACATAACTAGTACGGTTCCTTAAAGACTGAAGCTAGAAGATATTCCATGCTTGGTTTTATGGATATAACCTGATTTATTGTCTTTTTGGGACAGGACAAGCAGACTACAAAATGGAAACAA
The DNA here is from genome assembly GCF_016097555.1 of Gigantopelta aegis. Lineage (NCBI taxonomy): Eukaryota > Metazoa > Mollusca > Gastropoda > Neomphalida > Peltospiridae > Gigantopelta > Gigantopelta aegis. The sequence continues at coordinate 9,136,165 of NC_054703.1, forward strand.
TAAGAAAAGTGCCAGATGTTGAAGTTGTGAGATACAAGTGAATATGAGACTGTACTTGGAACATTGGGTACTGAAATTTTTGTTATGCTTTGAATGACTAAAAATTAGTCCACTGAAAGTTGTCATCCAATGTAAGCCATGAAATAATGGTAATAAAATTGATATGAAACCGGGTTTTTCTACCTAGACTATTATTCAGTAACATTTCACATGTTATTTGTATGAGTAAACCCTACATGAAATTGGGTTCTGGATAGTTATTATTTTTTAAATTTATTTTAATTGCCCCAGATCAAACAGACAATGTCATGGTTGGGGATCCTCGAATCATTTCCTTACAATGGTAATACATATTGTAAGGATGTGTCATGAATGAAAATCAAATATATACACAACTTCCTATAATATAAAAAATATACATTTCCAATGTTCTGCAACAGAGAAAGTGAAGTGTATCACATGCGCTTGAACGGTGTTTGGGGGTTTGTTTTACATAATTGTGATTTATATTTCTAAATTATGATTCTTTGCATGTTGTTGGTTTTATATGTTTAGCATTTATAAATGCTTTCTGTTTACATACATTTGGGTTCATACCCCCTCCCGCCAACCCCCCCCCCCCCCACACACACACACACAAATTCATTGCCATTAATTGGTTTTGATCTGGTGGAGGGAGATAGCGAAGAAGGAAACAGAGAGAGGGGGAGGGGTTAGCAGATGGAAGACCTGGATAGTTATTGCTGGGGATAAATACACTGCGAAACTAAGGATTGCTTGTCGACGTTTTTCTTGTTGTGTGCTGTATAACTGAACTTGCCCGAATGACGTGTGACGTCAAGACCATCCTTGCCCGAATGACCAGACAATTTCTGCCCGAATAGATACATTATCACACAACTTAGGAGGGGGGGGGGGGGGGGGCTACAGTCCCCCGGTCCCGTACGCCTATGCATTGGCCTATATTGTTTCACTACTGCAATCTGTATTCCAATAACAATTTAAGTGGAACATTTTATTTATTAAATGAAGAGAAGGTAAGGTGACAAAATGTTTTATAAAAACATTAAAGTATAGTTATTAGTGGTGTGAATGTATATTGTCCCAAACTATGACCCATGACTGGTATATAAAACCCCAATATTTTTGATGTCCTGTGCTGAAAAGTGTATACTTAGTAATAAGAAAGACATGCTTTATTTAACGACGCACTCAACACATTTTAGTTACGGTTATATGGTGTCAGACATATGGTTAAGGACCACACCAATTTTGAGAGGAAACCCGCTGTCACCACTACATGGGCTGCTCCTTCCGATTAGCAGCAAGAAATCTTTTATTTGCGCTCCCCACAGGCAGGATAGCACAAACTATGACCTTTGTTGAACCAGTTATGGATCACTGGTTGGTGCAAGTGGTTTACACCTACCCATTGAGCCTTGCGGAGCACTCAACTCAGGGTTTGGAGTCGGTATCTGGATTAAAAATCCCATGCCTCGACTGGGATCCGAACCCAGTACCTACCAGCATGTAGACCGATGGCGTAACCACGAAGCCACCGAGACCGGTACTACTTAGTAATAATGCTGCTAATGGAAAACCGTCAATTACCAAATGGTTGACATCCAATAGCTGATTAATGTATAAATGTGCTCTAGTGGTGTCATAAAGCAAAAAGCAATTTTAACTTAAAAGGCATTCACAGCATCCAGGTAAGTTTGAAAACTGATAATAACATTTGCAACGCCCCTCCCCCCCCCCCCCCCCCCCCCCCCCCCACACACACCTCAAATATGTCAAATATGTTCATCCCCAACAAAACAAAACAAACAATCCTATTCGCCCCCACTTGGGGTTTTGGTGTATCCGTGTTTTTAAAATATCGATAAGTTAAAAAAACACAATCAAAATTATGAAACATGACTACTTTTGTAGGTAAAATAGGTCATGTGATCACTAACACACATGTATATTAAGCAATGCTATCTTTACTGCCTAACATTAATATTTGGAGTGGGGCGAACCGACACATAGATGGGGGCGAACTGACTTGGAGAGGAAACGTCTGGTACCCAAACCATTGACGATACTTTGTTTTAAAAAGTCATCATAAAGTTTTATGTAAATTCACAGACATTGTACTCCACAATGATCATCACTTCTGAAAAAAATATGAATTAATGTTAGTCACGAAAAACCGTACAACACGTACACACCTTACCTACGTATATTAAGCCTACGGTACAACAAACAAGAAATAAAACAAAATTTCGATCTGCACATCAGTTTCTACTTATTTTTATTTCGTTTCATAACTAATGCAAGTTGAATACGCTGTATTTTGATGTTATTTGTTTATTTTTAATTGTGTACAAAAACGACTTGCTAGACTGGTTTCCTTTTTCACGTAGGCGTCGACTTCACGTCGAAGCCTCATTGCATATCAGATACATTTTTCTGCATAAAATATCAATGGCTGTATATTAAACGTGTTTCTGATCGTTCTAATATTTGTACTAGGTTAAATTTTATTTTATTTCCTATAAATATTTGTTTCCGTTCGTACGAAATTATATCAAGACATAATCCAGTTTGGGCTCCTTACAAATATTGAGATGACCGGAAACACATTACATATACGGACATTGTTATTTTAAGCAAGAAAATATATTTAAAATGTAAGTTTAATCGTTGAAATATTTTATTAGTCGGAAACATCTTACAATGCAGGAAATTCAGGCATGTCCCTTAAGTTATGTAACACTAATATTTGTATTGTGTGCGCTCTTTGTGTAGATATATCAGACAGGAATGTCAGACATTGACTAAACAAGACTGGTTTAAGTTATATATGGAATTTAGAAAAGTTAGATAATTATAGTTTACCATAATACAAGAAATATTACGGGATGTATTTATGCAGGAATGCTATAGAAGAATAAAAACAGCATCAAAAGGAAGTTTTAGCAATGTGTATTAAACGAATATAAGTTACATAACTATTTGAAAAACCTATAACAATATTTTATTGAAAAGAATGAGCAAATATTATAATATGTGGTCATATAGAATTTTGTAGATATAAAAATAATTAAAAAAATATGTACAGTTTGTAATTCCAATGGTGTGTGAGGTGATTTGTGTTTATTACTGTGCTACACCTCAGTTGTGTTAGGTTAGGTATGGTATGCTAATATATAATTGATATAATAAAATAAAAATACATAATACATTAGCTAAATGTATTAAATATAATGCACCTACAAGAAAGGGTTACATGTTCTGTTTGTTTACATCTATGTTTAACGGAAAGATTAGACAATGATGTTACACACTGCAAAACAATAATAACCTTGATTTAGTGAAACAAGCTATAATGGCCTTCACGTAGCCTCAGATCCCAATGTTTTGATATACAAATCACCTTAGTTATTTATATGAGAAATAACGTGCATTCAAAAGACACAGATATTTTTAAAAAGTGGAATTAAGTCACTTCGTGCATTTTATATGATGATTTGTATGTAAAACCTGTCGGGGTTTGGTTTTGTTTTCATGTAAATGCAAAGAAAACAAATATCGAATAGGAAATAAACGTAACATTTGCAAAAAACTTTGGGTCTAAATAATTGAACAGGATAATAGTGTCATGCCTGACGGCTAGCGATTTTTGTTTTGTTTCAAATGTTGCAATTAAGTCTATTTTGTAAATATGAATATCCTGCCCCCACCCTAACCCCCAATGTTAGTGTTTTTAAGCTTCTATCTCCCTCTTTAGGTGACATATCTGACTATTACTATTATTTAGTAAAATGGAATGAACTAAAAGTAAAGTAGGACTAGTTAATTGTTAATCACTGATCCCAAGGCTAGTAGCTGTTATGAACATTCTAGAAACCCTACAAGACAACCAATAGTTAAAGCGTATTATTACAGACGACGTAGTGTGTTTAAGCTAATCAAATAACCAACTACATGTTGATGTGTTCGTGTTTACTCTTTTAATCATCGTTATTGGGACGAAACAAAATGTATTATATCGTCGGATTCATCTCTGAGGTCAGTCCCTATTTTGGGAGGTTATTAGTCCCCTGCCGGTCCAACCAGAGGGGACTACAGGTTTCATATTCTTCCATCCGTATGTTTGTCCGTCTACCCGTCCATCTGTGCCACATATGTTTTCCGGGTGGTTTTTGCAGGTTTTGAGATATTGAGCTGACATTGTGTGTATAGTTTCATCATGTACTGCTACATATCAACTTTGACTTTCATGGCGAATTACCCATTTCAATGGAGTTATGACCCTTAAACGTAGGATATGTGAACAATTTTTTTTTTTTTTTTTTTTTTTTTTTTTAGAAAACCTTTAGATATTGAGCTGAAATGTTGTGTATAGGTTTATCACGTACTGTTACAAATTAAGTTTGACTTTCATGGTGATTTACCCATTTTTAACAGAGTTATGGCTCGTGAACTTAGGATATGTGGAATTTTGTTTTCTGGATTTTCGCAATCCCTGGAGATATCTAGATGAAATTCTGTATATAGATATATCATTTGTATATAGCTTTACAGATCAAGTTGAAGTTTCACCGTAATTTTAACCACTTTTCAGAGTTATGACCCTTGAATTTAGGAGATACGAAAAATTGTTGGGCCAGGTAGGGGACATGCATTGCTTTAGCAGTACTCTAAAAATGCTTGGGGTTTTTGTGTGGTTTTTTTGTGTGTGTTTTTACGTTCCCGTCAAAGATATTAGTGGGGGTTCGATGCAGGATCCGTACCCCCACTAATATCAGCTGTTGTGTGTCTGTGCAGTTGCATTAGAAGTGGGTGGTATTTGGAGTAAAAAAGGGGACAGCTGATCTATTCTAATCATGTCTGGCAAAAATATTTAAGTCCAAAATAAGGTAACGGTCGCCCATGCAAACATGTTCGGCGTAACGGAATTAATCTCTGTGATTGGCCAAAATACCTCACCGCGTCATTGGATTACCAACAGAGTGCAAGATATGCCCCAAGTTCAGCCAACTAACATTTCGCTAACGTTCGTGAACTATTTGACTGGTTCTCGACGATCCCATTTGGTTTACCGTGAAGTGCATAAAGCCAGTTTAGCGGACGTTTTTCTGCCCAGTCTGGCTGCACTTTGCTATGGAAATGCTGATGCATGTCCCATTAAAAAAATTGAAATAAATTGTGGTATGCAAATTATTGGAAAACGGTGCATGGAATCGTGGACAAAAAACCGTGACTTTCGTGAACCGTGATTAATCGTCCCATTCCTACCCGCCAACCGGAAGCCATAAAGATTCGCTTCAACGTAAACATTTGGTGTATATTAGATAAATTCAGTATTCAATGACGAAACTTACTACCATATCAAATATACAGCGTTTGGAACCGTTTATAAGCAAAGACACTGGACCTGTTACTGAGAATGAAAACAAAACTGAACCAAACTACAACAAAATCAAAACCTCTCAAAACCGGACTTTCTGGTTACCGGAATTCTTTCAAAACCGGACGTTTTTCGTGTACCCATTTTCAACTATCTATACGGAAGAGGACCTCTCTAAACCGGATAACTCTTAAAGCGATACTTTTTACTTGGTCCCGAGGGTGTCCGGTTTATATATATATATATATAGTTCTTACTGACCTGTTTCCAGCTGTATTTCCTCTGAGTAATTCCGAACTCTTGTTCAGTTAAGCGACGTCAAATTGTTTAACACAAACCTTCAGAACTGGCTGTGCGAGTCTCGGTAACATGTGTCGTATATATGGTGGCTTACAGACACAGAATAACCACTTGGAAACAGCTCTCACTTAGTATTTGTCCAGTTAAAGAACACGGCGACTGACGAGCCAATCACAATATCAGCTGTTGTGTGTCTGTGCAGTTGCATTAGAAGTGGGTGGTATTTGGAGTAAAAAAGGGGACAGCTGATCTATTCTAATCATCTCTGGCAAAAATATTTAAGTCCAAAAATAAAATTAAAGTGCTCGGCCAAAAAAGGTTTTAGTCGATTTGTTTTGCAATTTAGACGGGCTATCAAATTAACATAAAATATTGAACTACGGCCTAAAACAATTAAGTCCGACTAAGCCCAGTTACCTGGAGGCGAACGTTTTAGGAGGTTGACCTACGGCGAGCTGATGAGTGGAGAACCGGCAAAGGCGGGGGTGAAGTGCTTCCATCCGGCGAGCATGGCGATGACACTCCGGTAGTCGCTGCTTAAAAGGGCCTTGACGATCCTGTGGATGGTGTGGCTATCCACCTCTCTAACCAGGATCGTTTGTTCGTGGACACCTTTTAGGCCTTTTTCCGATCTGTACTTTCCAGACGGCTTCCGAGTCGGAGGGGGACGATGTTGGTGAAGGTGGATGCCTTGCCTTGTCAGGCTGGTCGCTCGGCCGAGCGGCGGCTTTCCACGTTACAATGGCTCCTGCCTGGACCGCCGCCTTCCGAACTGGCAATACTGGTGACAGTGACCTGTTACATGAAGACGGTGGCGTAGAGGAAAATGGCACATTGAGATCGTCCCAAGGAGTTGACGGCGGGTCCGGCTGAGCTGGTTCTGACATCTTGGGTCGAGCCGCCAGTTTTGGTCTCCCACCCTCCCCTGTGCCGCCCCTGGCGCACTTTTCCTCTTCCTTCATCTCCCCCTCTTCGTCTTCTCGACCTTGTTGCCGTATATAAAAGTCACAGTTGTCCGTGGCCAGGTGTAAGCGACGCGGTACTCGAGTAAGTTCTCGTAGTAAGTCCTCCCAGGTGGTGGGTGGGGGGTTGGGGTAATGCGAGTCAAACTGACGGCACGTCTAATCTCATCGTGAATCAAGCTGAGAGGCAAAACGTTTGAGAATGAGAGCAATCAAAAAGGAAAAAAGTTCTTCACTCCAAAAAATACACAAATCGTCATTTTATATACCACATTTCGCTAGGTAATGCTACAGTCACATATCCACCGATTAGGGATAAGGCGCACGTACGGGCCCAACTTTGGGGGAAAATTTGTAAACTCTCATGGCGGCCTCAGGGGTGGCTTGGCTATCACCGTAGGGCGCATCGGAAGCTCTTAGCGTGGAGTCAAAAGTTCCCGATGTGTCGTAGAATTTGTTATTTGGCGTAAACCCGTAGACACCTTGTATACAGCATCGCACGGACACCGCAATGGCCCAGTACGGTCCCCGCAACATTTGTACGGATGCCGTACGATTTTGGGACTAAATTTCGGGCTCCTCAAATCGTACGGCACCAGTACGATTTCCAAAATCATCGTACGAGTATCTTAAGATGTCCGTGCGAGTCCCTCACGAGCCCCATACGATCTGCGAAAATCGTACGGGGATCTCATGGCTCCCGTCAACTGCCGTGCAGCGTCCGTAGGATTATCCTGCGGTACCCTTGCAGCTTACCCACTGACGCCTCGCGATTGGAGTCGATACAACTTCAACTGGCACCGCTCGCGCCCCTCTGAATATGTGACTGCTACACACCGATGCCGCAGACCCCTGCAATACCTCCAATTTCCTGAAATCACAGAAATCCTACGTAGGTAGAAAAATTCGTACGGGTCACGGTGGATATGTGACTGTAGCATAAGTATTGGTTGTCAGAATGCGAATAAGTTTGAACTGAAAATTCCGAGTTTTAGTTAGTATCTATTGTGGTTTTTCGTTCGATTTCATAACATTGAGGCAGAATTATTAAGTTTTTGTGACCATTTGAAACTCATGTTAGACATAGATGACCGACTTTTATTCACATATATATTATATATGGCTTTACAGTTGTTAATGTTTTTCTCTTATTGCTAAAGGGCATCACATTTTTTTTCTCCTCTAATTCTATGTAACAGGTGTTTGGGAATGTACGTTTAATGGAAACGCCGGTCCAGGGATTCAATTACCCAGTTGCCAGTAATGTTAGAATTTAAACATGAATCATGCAGATAATACATTAACACAACCAGGAAGGTAATAAATAAAATGTGACATTATACATTTTATCTGCCAGTAAGATAATGAAACATTGTATGGTTGTTGTTTTTTAGAAATTTAACACATTTTTTCGTTAGCGACTCTCATTTTTGTGCAAAATCGCACTTCCATTTTCATTTATAATTATTATCCTTATTTTATTTGATTTTTTATTAATAATAATAATAATATTAGTAGTAGTAGAAGTAGTAGAATTAGTAGTAGTAGTAGAAGTAGTAGCAAAAGTAGAAGTAGTAGTAGTAGAAGTAGAAGTAGTAGGTAGTAGAAGTAGTAGTAGTAGTAATAATAATAATTGTTGTTATTATTATGCTTCTGTTTCTTCTTCATCCTCTTCTTATACTTCTACTACTACTTCTGCTTCTTATACTTCTACTACTACTTCTGCTTCTTATACTTCTGCTACTACTTCTGCTTCTTCTTCTACTTCTACTACTACTTCTGCTTCTTATACTTATACTACTACTTCTGCTTCTTATACTTCTGCTACTACTTCTGCTTCTTCTTATACTTATACTACTACTTCTGCTTCTTATACTTCTACTACTTCTGCTTCTTCTTATACTTCTACTACTACTTCTGCTTCTTATACTTCTACTGCTACTTCTGCTTCTTATACTTCTACTACTACTTCTGCTTCTTATACTTCTACTACTTCTGCTTCTTCTTATATTTCTACTACTACTTCTGATTATTATTATACTTCTACTACTACTTCTGCTTCTTCTTATACTTCTACTACTACTACTTCTGCTTCTTATACTTCTACTACTACTTCTGCTTCTTCTTATACTTCTACTACTTATGCTTCTTCTTATACTTCTACTACTTCTTCTACTTCTTCTTATACTTCTACTACTTCTGCTTCTTCTTAAACTTCTACTGTTTCTCTTTCTTCTTATACTTCTACTACTTCTGCTTCTTCTTATACTTCTACTACTACTTCTGCTTCTTATACTTCTACTACTTCTGTTTATTCTTATACTTCTACTACTACTTCTGCTTCTTCTTATACTTCTACTACTTCTGCTTCTTATACTTCTACTACTACTTCTGCTTCTTATACTTCTACTACTACTTCTGCTACTTCTTATACTTCTACTACTACTTCTGCTTCTTCTCATACTCCTACTACTACTTCTGCTTCTTCTTATATTTCTACTACTACTTCTGCTTCTTCTTATACTCCTACTACTACTTCTGCTTCTTCTTATACTTCTACTACTACTTCTGCTTCTCCTTATACTTCTACTACTACTTATGCTTCTTCTTATACTTCTACTACTACTTCTGCTTCTCCTTATACTTCTACTACTACTTCTGCTTCTCCTTATACTTCTACTACTACTTCTGCTTCTTCTTATACTTCTACTACTACTACTTCTGCTTCTTCTTATACTTCTACTACTACTTCTGCTTCTTCTTATACTTCTACTACTTCTGCTTCTTCTTATATTTCTACTACTACTTCTGATTCTTCTTATATTTCTCTACTACTTCTGCTTCTTATACTTCTACTACTACTTCTGCTTCTTCTTATATTTCTACTACTACTTCTGATTATTCTTATACTTCTACTACTACTTCTGCTTCTTATTCTTCTACTACTACTTCTGCTTCTTCTTATACTTCTACTACTATTTCTTCTTATACTTCTACTACTACTTCTGCTTCTTTTTATACTTCTACTACTTCTTCTGCTTTTCCTTATACTTCTACTACTACTTCTGCTTCTTATACTTCTACTACTTCTCCTGTTTGTTATACTTCTACTACAACATCTTGTTGTTATACTTCTACTACTACTTCTGCTTCTTCTTATACTTCTACTACCACTTCTGCTTCTTTTTGTACTTCTACTACTTCTTCTGCTTCTCCTTATACTTCTACTACTACTTCTGCTTCTTATACTTCTACTACTACTTCTGCTTCTTATACTTCTACTACTTCTGCTTCTTATACTTCTACTACTTCTTCTTCTTCTTCTTATACTTCTACTACTTCTTCTGCTTCTTCTTATACTTCTGCTACTACTTCTTCTTCTTATACTCCTATTACTACTTCTGCTTCGTATACTTCTACTACTTCTGCTTCTTCTTATACTTCTACTACTACTTCTGCTTCTTCTTATTATTCTACTACTTCTCCTGCTTCTTATACTCCTACTACTAATTTTGCTTCTTTTTATACGTCTACTACTACTTCTGCTTCTTTTTATACTTCTACTACTACTTGTGCTTCTTATACTTCTACTACTACTTCTTCTTCTTATACTTCTACTACTACTTCTGCTTCTTATACTTCTACTACTACTTCTGTTTCTTTTTATACTTCTACTACTTCTTCTGCTTCTCCTTATACTTCTACTACTACTTCTGCTTCTTATACTTCTACTACTACTTCTGCTTCTTATATTTCTACTACCACTTCTGATTCTTATACTTCTACTACTACTTCTGTTTCTTCTTCTTCATCGTCTTCTTCTGATCTTCTTATACTTCTACTACTTCGTCTGTTTCTTCTTCTTCATCATCTTCTTCTTATTCTTCTTATACTTGTACTACTACTTCTGCTTCTTCTTATACTTCTACTACTGCTTCTGCTTCTTCTTATACTTCTACTACTACTTCTGCTTCTTCTTATACTTCTACTACTACTTCTGTTTCTTATACTTCTACTACTACTTCTGCTTCTTATACTTCTACTACTACTTCTGCTTCTTATATTTCTACTACTACTTCTGCTTCTTATACTTCTACTACTTCTCCTGCTTCTTATACTTCTACTACTACTTCTTCTTCTTATACTTCTACTACTACTTCTGCTTCTTCTTATACTTCTACTACTATTTCTTCTTATACTTCTACTACTACTTCTGCTTCTTTTTATACTTCTACTACTTCTTCTGCTTCTCCTTATACTTCTACTACTACTTCTGCTTCTTATACTTCTACTACTACTTCTGCTTCTTATACTTCTACTACTTCTGCTTCTTATACTTCTACTACTTCTTCTGCTTCTTCTTATACTTCTACTACTTCTTCTGCTTCTTATACTTCTACTACTACTTCTGCTTCTCCTTATACTTCTACTACTACTTCTGCTTCTCCTTATACTTCTACTACTACTTCTGCTTCGTATACTTCTACTACTGCTGCTTCTTCTTATACTTCTACTACTACTTCTGCTTCTTATTATACTTCTTCTATTACTTCTTCTTCTTATACTTCTACTACTACTTCTGCTTCTCCTTATATTTCTACTACTACTTCTGCTACTCCTTATACTTCTACTACTACTTCTGCTTCGTATACTTCTACTACTTCTGCTTCTTCTTATACTTCTACTACTACTTCTGCTTCTTATACTTCTACTACTACTTCTGCTTCTTCTTCTACTTCTACTACTACTTCTGCTTCTTATACTTCTACTACTACTTGTGCTTCTTATACTTCTACTACTACTTCTGCTTCTTATACTTCTACTACTACTTCTGCTTCTTCTTCTACTTCTACTACTACTTCTGCTTCGTATACTTCTACTACTTCTGCTTCTTCTTATACTTCTACTACTACTTCTGCTACTCCTTATACTTCTACTACTACTTCTGCTACTCCTTATACTTCTACTACTACTTCTGCTTCTTATATTTCTACTACTACTTCTGCTTCTTATACTTCTACTACTTCTCCTGCTTCTTATACTTCTACTACTACTTCTTCTTCTTATACTTCTACTACTACTTCTGCTTCTTCTTATACTTCTACTACTATTTCTTCTTATACTTCTACTACTACTTCTGCTTCTTTTTATACTTCTACTACTTCTTCTGCTTCTCCTTATACTTCTACTACTACTTCTGCTTCTTATACTTCTACTACTACTTCTGCTTCTTATACTTCTACTACTTCTGCTTCTTATACTTCTACTACTTCTTCTGCTTCTTCTTATACTTCTACTACTTCTTCTGCTTCTTATACTTCTACTACTACTTCTGCTTCTCCTTATACTTCTACTACTACTTCTGCTTCTCCTTATGCTTCTACTACTACTTCTGCTTCGTATACTTCTACTACTGCTGCTTCTTCTTATACTTCTACTACTACTTCTGCTTCTTATTATACTTCTTCTATTACTTCTTCTTCTTATACTTCTACTACTACTTCTGCTTCTCCTTATATTTCTACTACTACTTCTGCTACTCCTTATACTTCTACTACTACTTCTGCTTCGTATACTTCTACTACTTCTGCTTCTTCTTATACTTCTACTACTACTTCTGCTACTCCTTATACTTCTACTACTACTTCTGCTTCGTATACTTCTACTACTTCTGCTTCTTCTTATACTTCTACTACTACTTCTGCTTCTTCTTATACTTCTACTACTTCTGCTTCTTCTTATACTTCTACTACTACTTTTGCTTCTTTTTATACTTCTACTACTACTTCTGCCTCTTCTGATACTTCTACTACTACTTTTGCTTCTTTTTATACTTCTACTACTACTTTTGCTTCTTATACTTCTACTACTACTTCTTTATTGTGCCTGTAGACTGTGGCCACTATTGTGTTACCGAAATGAATGGTATAACGGCCACAAAATACATTAACCACTATTTGTTTTTCAAATGTAAATGGACAGATGGATTGGCCATAACGGTTAAATGACATATGCATGTGTTGGCCTGTCTCGACAACGATATAAAGTCAGTTTTACTTAAATTGAAACAAAACAGGTACATTGGATTCCCAAACGCATTATTAATCGTATTTGCATCTAACATGTGTGTGATGTTGTTGTCGTTTGCAAGGCGACTTTTCATTCATTGCAGTAAAACCATCACCCAAATCAACACTCAAAGGCAGAGTATTCCAAAATGTGTGATTGCTACTATTCAGATATGACAAGCCATTTGCGGCAGTTTTCCACGGTGATTTTTTTTCAGACCCATACTGTTTTCTTACCTGCAACCTTATGCGTCAGTTGAGCTAATTCAATAGGTGTTTCGCTTATATTCGCTTATTTGAGATTTGTATTTTTTCCTACGTATCACCTGTTTGTAAAGTTTCCAGCTATCACCATATCAGTGAATACGTCCATTACAAGCCCAAGTCTATACAGCTTTTTACACTTGGTATACCTTACTGTATGTTAATAACACATGAAGACGTTTTCAAACACTGAATATGTTTTATTCTATATTTTGTATTAGACGATGACTGTAGACATAAACAAACTATATATATATATATATATATATATATATATATTTAAAATCGTAATACGCATGACGTAATAACAATGCTGACACAGTCGATATCATCATGTCAGCTAAATACACAAAACCAACACTCTAATACACACATCTAAAATAGTATATTACGTAATACCATAAAACTATGTGGAAATTAATAAATAAAATAAAATACTTAAACATGTTAATACTCTAATGGCACCGATATTTGAACATTAAAACTAACAATAATAAGAAGAAGACGAATATCTAAAGTTAAAAAAGTTTGTTTTGTTTAACTACTACACTGGAGAACATCGTTTATTAATCATCAGATATTGGATGTCAAACATTTGGTAATTCTGACTTGTAGTCATCAGAGGAAAGCTGTCACATCTTTTTTTCTAACGCAGCAAGAGATCTTTATATGCACTCTGCACATGCCACGGCCTTTGTACAGTTGTGGTGCACTGGTTGGATCGAGAAAAAACCCAATCAGCTGAATGGATCCACAGATGATTTTCGAAGCAAGCGTGTACTCGACCGACTAAAATAAATCCCGCTCCCAAACAACGACAATGACAGTGGCAACACAGCTCTAAAATCGGGCGTTATGAAGGCATATGGTTGGTTAGAGTAGAACCCCGCCGCTGCCATATAGGTTATTTATTGTTCCCAATGACAGGACAGTGCGTTCCTTTGATGTACCAGTCGTGGTGCACTGAATTGGACGAGATCATCCCCGAACAGTCCATGTCTGGTCAGAGAGTTTATCGTGCACATTCAGAGTAAGCTGTTGTAGCGCACGCGTGTCCTGGGCGAAGGTGTCGGCATCAGCAGGTTCCTCCGTCCAGGATCCGAACAGTCCATTAACGGCGATTATACCTATCTGAGCAGAGGCGGATCAAGGGGAGGGCATGCCATTCCCCCTCCCACAATGGACTTTCTGGATCCGAATGCGAACATAGGCGGATCTAGGGGGGGTGGGGGTGGCAGGGGCTCGGGACACCCCTCAATTTTGCGACAGTTATAATTTTATTATATATTAATTTCCATCCCCCTCCAAACCTTCCTCAAAGTCCCCTTGGCATTCCGCCTCATGTCATTGGGGGATTTTCTGGATCTTCCACTGCCGAGTGTTCTACTACTGAACTATATCCCGCCTAACCAAGATTAATTACGCGAAAGGTAATTGAACATGCTTCCTGAAACATCTTTCACAAAAACAACAACCACACGTTTGTTCGTTGAATTAAAGATAAATAGTTTAACATTTATTACAATAACGGGCGGTGTGCAAATAATCTAGCTATACAATTAAGTTTATTGCCAATGCCATTTATGTAAAGGAAAAACAGTACGGGGCCCAGTACCGTGCCTTGGGGTATACCAGCAATCAGCGTGCTATAGGGAACCATTTACAGGAACATTTGCTTTCCGTTTGACAAGTAATTTGTTATCCAATTAAGTATACGTCCACTAATATCTTAACGCATTAACCTATAAATGAAGTGTGTGAGCCAGACACAGAAATAATCATTAAATAATATCGTGTAGCATATAGTTCTATTAACTGGTATAAAGCGATATACAATGAGGCAATATGCAGATTGCAACTTATAAATTAGACTGTTAGATATAAAGAAAATAATTATAAAGATGTTTAAAAAACGATTCTTTCAGATGTGTTTTCCCCTCGCAGCTAATCAGTGGCGTTGGTCTAATGTTGCAGAACAGCTCTTGTCTCCGTTTAAAGTAGAGCTTTTGCATGAACTATTTTTCCATTTAGTACGAAAAGTCGATGGACAAAATTATAAATCATCTATTTAATACTAGTTGCCGTGCGCTATAGTTCAGTTCATTCCTAACGTGTGGTTTCTTTCATCGGGATTATTTGCTTTATTCGGACGTAAACGTTTAATTATGTGGACTATTTCTTCAACGGTTATATTTAATGAATCCATTTCATTCATGCATCGTATGTTCAAGTTAGAAAGTACTTTAATCGTATCGTCTGCCATGGAAATTAATATGAACTGTGTGTTTTACGCTTTCACTTTTACAAAGTCGGTAACTGAACAAGCATTCTGAGAGTACTGCTAACGCAATACATGTCCCCTACCGAATCTAAGAATGTTTGGTATATCCTAAGTTCAATGGCCATAACACCGTCAAAAATTGTTAAATTGCCATGAAAGTCAAACTTGATTTGTAACAGTACATGATAAAGCTATAAACACAATTTCAGCGTAATATATCAAGGCTTTCTGAAAAATATGTCCGGAAAACAAATTTCCATATCTCCTAAGTTCAAGGGTCATAACTCCGTAAAAATGGATAAATCGTCATAAAAGTCAACTGTGATCTGTAACAGTACATGGTAAAGCTATACACTATCGTGGTGCACTGGCTGGAAGGCGAAATAGTCCAATGGGACCACCGACGGGGATCAATCACAAATTGGCAGGGCATCAGGCGGGTGCCTTACCACTGGGCTACGTCCCACCCTACCTCCCAATAATGTAAGGGCGCAAAACCATTAGGACGACTTGACGTACAGAATATTTACAAACACTGAGTAAAACCATTAGGACGACTTGACGTACAGAATATTTACAAACACTGAGTAAAACCATTAGGACGACTTGACGTACAGAATATTTACAAACACTGAGTAAAACCATTAGGACGACTTGACGTACAGAATATTTACAAACACTGAGTAAAACCATTAGGACGACTTGACGTACAGAATATTTACAAACACTGAGTAAAACCATTAGAACGACTTGACGTACAGAATATTTACAAACACTGAGTAAAACCATTAGGACGACTTGCCGTACAGAATATTTACAAACACTGAGTAAAACCATTAGGACGACTTGACGTACAGAATATTTACAAACGCTTAACATTCCAAAAAGGAAAACGATATATATATATATATATATATATATATATATATATATATATATATATATATATATATATATATATATATATACGATGACAACAAGCTCAGGATGTACATACACAATTTATACAAATATATTAACCAATATATATTTTCCACTTGGCAAGCGGTCATACATGTTTTACGCATTCATTTATTTTAGAGAAGGACCTTCAACTTCAGTGTGAACATTGTGTTTCTGGTCATCTTGGTTTTTCTAATACCACAAAATGCTTTTTTTCATCCTTTTTAAAACGCACGTGCGTCTGAGAAGTAACGATTATGTACCGGTAGTCGCTTTTTTGTCTATTTTAAGGGAATTTCAATATCACAGACTCTTGTTTCACTCTGCTCTATCCAAATGTGTTGCCGGTTTGTAAATTGACCACACTTTGTGTTCATGTTTAGGTGTTGAAACTATGCTCTGAGTGAAAAATATGCCTTAGTGTTTAAAAATAAGTGTATGCCCCTTTACTAGACTCACAAATCTGAACAACGAAACCATAATCCGACATAAAATCGTATATCTGCACAAGTTAGAATTAAAAGGACGTTAGCCAAGTGGTGATTGCTTCCATGATCCTCTATCAGGTGCTCGTTCTGAAGGACTGCCACTTCATAAGGAGATACGAAACATGGCGTGTCATCCATTTTTATCTCTAGCTTAGAAGACCCGAACAAGAACAGGATAGAGTTCAATGGAATAAATATAGCTGTGATGACAACAGCCTTCGTACACCTCGGGTTTAAAAACATGTGTAGTAGTACATATACATGTAGTAGTGTTTGGATAAAGTGCTCCTACTGACAGTAGCTATTCCCTATTAGCACAGTTGGTAGAGCGCTTGATTCGTGTTCAGAGAGTCCCTGTTTCAAATCCCCTTAGTGGAGGTTGATTTTGCTGTTACAGTTGGAGCCGACGTATGGACCGAGAGTGTTCATAACAATAATGCAATTATAACCCAGTTAGGACCCGTAACAGTTCAACTTCCCGTGGAACGTATAAGTAGCTTCACGTAAGGGTGGAGTATGTAGTAGTGTTGGCAAAAAGTGCTCCCACTGGCAGTAGCTAGTGGGAATTTCCCTATTAGCTTAGTTGGTAGAGCGCTGAATTATCGTTCTAAAAGTCCGTGGTTCGAACCGCTGAGTGGAGGACCATTTTTCTGTTACATCAATATGCGTAGAGAACGTGGGGAGAGAACGGAGATGTTTCTACCACTTAATTCTGAAGATTATGTAGCACTGCCAAAACCCCCATCCCCATACACACATATACCAGTTGCTGGGATCTCCCGAAGCTTATATTTGTTGCGTAACGTTGAGTGTAGTCCAACACGGAAGAATGATATTGGATGGTAAGATACTACAGGGTTAAGGAATGTAAATATATTGATATCGTAGCTTTAATTAAATACCCTTGTTGCCATCGTCAAAACAGCCATAATAATAAATATGCTCATAGTAATACCAGTATTCAGATTTTGTTTTCTATTACATGTTTTATAGTCTACACTTATTTCCATAGGCTTAAATTTAGGTCTGACGTCTAGGGTTTGTGATAAAGTTAAAACAAAAATTAACGGCACCGCCAAAGCACATTG
>NC_054703.1:9154158-9176773 GCF_016097555.1 Gigantopelta aegis
ACATTTCGCCTTTTATAGCGTTATTTGGGAGCATACAATCGTGTGGTGGGGAATACAGTGCGTACAGCGATGTGAGCAGATACATTTCGCCTTTCACAGCGTTATTTGGGAGCACACAATCGTGTGGTGGGGAATACAGTGCGTGCAGCGATGTGAGCAGATATAAAATACTACCCAGGACAGTAATTCTTTAAAACAGTAGAGACTAATACGAGCAAAATAAAACGAAACTAAGGAGAAAAAGAAGAAATAACAAGAAAAGAAAAGAAAACACACACAAGTGCCTGCTCAATTGCTACCCTAAACAGTAATGCTAGAATATAAACGCTTCTCATTTCGTTGGCAAAGAAAACACGGTTCACACTGCAATACAGAACATGTAAACCAATTAGTTCCTTCTACTTCCCGGGACATTCATAATTCGGCAAACCGGTACTACACAAAATAGGATTTTCTACGTCCCGGGCCGACACCGAAAGGATGCTAGAAGCTGATTGGCGTGTATTTTAACGGTGGTTAGCGAAATTTATGAGTGGTTAAGACATGCTTTCCAGGAAAAATATTGATAAAAAAGAGAGAACATTTACTTGATCAAGGGGAGGGTTCGACTGCCGTAACCCACCCTGCACGACTGCATACACCTCGACTACAGGCTACTTACACAACAACAACATCCACATCCTACAGATCCCACTATGGCCTGCTAGAGTACCGGATTTGAACCCCATACAACATTTATGGGATGAGTTGGATAGTCGACGGAGAAAACATCAACTACAGCCACATATTTTCTTCACAGCTGACACTGACTCTACAGCAGAGTGGGCCACCATTCCACAAGGTGTAATTCGTAATCGTATTGCTTCCATGGGAAGGAGATGTCAGGCAGTTCTGGACTCGCATGGTGGACACGCAATATATCCACTGCCTACCATCATGACCTAAAAGTTTAACTTGTTTAAGTGTCAAGTCATCAACAACTGCCAACTGAGAACATGTGTGTAGCATTATGTTTGTTTTCTGTATATACATTAAATACGCCTTTACATTTTAAACAAAATCTACTAACGTCAGATACGTACTCTAAGACACTTGGGCCATGACCTTGAAACAACCAGGGGTGGGACGTAGCGCAGTTGTGAAAGCGCTCGCTTCATGCGCGGTCAGTTTGGGATCGATCCCCGTTGGCAGGCCCATTGGGTTAGTTCTTGTTCCAGCCAGTGCACCACGACTGTTATATCAAAGATCGTGGTGTGTGCTTTCCTGTCTATGGGATGGTGCAAATAAAAGATCCTTTGCTATTAATGGAAAAATGTAGTGGGTTTCCTCTCTAAGACTATATGTCAAAATTACCATGTCTTTGACATCAAATAGCCGATGATTAATAAATCAATGTGGTCTAGTGGTATCGGTAAACAAAACACAGTTTGGGGAACAACCAATCACATAATCTGTTGACGACAAAAATTACTTGCAAGGGGTATCCTCGTACCCGGGTGTGTAATTACGATCACGTGGCTCTTCTGTAATATGTTATGTGCATATGATATCAAGTTTGTTTATTTTGTTTAACGACACCACTAGAACACATTTATTTATTTATAATCGAGTATTGCATGTGAAACATTTGGTAATTTCGCCATATACTCTTAGAGAGGAAATCCGATACATTATTCCATCATTTTCCATATATGTTTCTGGGGTTATTAAACTATTTTTTTTATTACTTTTTTTTTTTTTTTTTTTTTTTTTTTTACATGCACAGACAAGAGAGCACATAATCACAACCCTTGATATACCAGTCATGGTGCACTGGCTGAAACAAGAAATAGCCTGGGATATTACCCTAGACCGACCGTGCATCAAGCGCGCACTTTACCATTGGGCTACGTCCCACCCCTGGTTATTCCAAGACCATGACCCCAGTGCACTAACCTAAACTTTATATCAGACTGTATTGACTCATCAGCCCTAATTTCGGGGCATGCATAATAAGTCCAATGCAATTAATAGTTCCGTTTTAAATATACTCGTGGAACAGTCTCCAAATGACATGAACAATGACATCACTCGTTAACAATTAGAACATTTTAATTGAAACAAAAAATCAAAACTACTGCATAACTTAAACACAGCTAATACTGAGAGAGAGAGAGAGAGAGAGAGAGAGAGAGAGAGAGAGAGAGAGAGAGAGAGAGAGAGAGAAGTGAGAGAGAGAGAGAGAGAGAGAGAGAGAGAGAGAGAGAGAGGAGAGAGGGAGAGAGAGAGAGAGAGAGAGAGAGAGAGAGAGAGAGAGAGAGAGAGAGAGAGAGAGAGTACCTAGTGAACTAGCTGAGAATACTAAACCCTTGATACCAGATGGACTAGCTGACAATACTGACAATACTGAGAGAGAGAGATACAGATGGACTAGCTGATAGAGAGAACTCCTGATACCCGATGGACTGGAGAAGAGAGAGAGAGGACTGGCTGACAGAGAGAGAGAGAGAGAGAGCTGAGAGGGAGAGAGAGAGAGAGAGAGAGAGAGAGAGAGAGAGAGAGAGAGAGAGAGAGACTAACTGACAGAACTGAGAGAGAGAGAGAGAGAGAGAACCTAGTGAACTAGCTGAGAATACTAAACCCTTGATACCAGATGGATGGACTAGCTGACAATACTGACAATACTGGCTGACTCTGTGAACCAGATGGACTAGCTGATAACCAGATGGACTAGCTGATAATACTTAACTCCTGATACCCGATGGACTGGCTCATTATACTAAACTCGTGATACCAGATGGACTGGCTGACAATACTGAACTAGTAATACCAGATGGACTAGCTGACACTACTGAACTCGTGATACCAGATGAACTGGCTGATTATACTGACAATACTGAACTCGCGATACCAGATGGACTAACTGACAGAACTGAGTTCGCTGACAATACTGAACTCGTGATAGCAGATAGACTAGCTGACAGTACTAAACTCGTGATACTAGATGGCTGATAATACTGAAGTCGTGATACCAAATGAACTAGCTGGTAATAATGAACTCATGCTACAAGATCAACTAACTGACAATACTGAACTCGTGAAACTAGATGGGCTAGCAGACAATACTAAAGTCGTGATACCAGATCTGAAGGACTAGCTGACAATACTGAACTCGTTGTGCCAGATGAAGCAGCTGACAATACTGGTCATATGATGTCAAATGCATTTTCGGACTATTAAAATCTAGTCAACGCTTGATACCAGCAGCTGACAAGAATACACGCACAATATCATATGGACTAGTTGACAATACTAGACACCTGAAATCAGATGGGCTAGTTGACAATTCTGAACTTGTGATGCAGACTGGATTAGCTGACAATTCAGTAAATTCGTCATGCCACGGGAAACAGCTAACAATACTGAAATTGGCATACTGGAAGCACTAACTAAGGATACACAACTCTTGTAAGATGGATCAGCTGACTATGCCAAACTCCGATAAACTACATACAAATATTGACAGCCTTATGGCATCAGACCACTCAAATATTTTAACTTCTTAGTCATGCCACAAGATAGGCCGGCAGTCATTCTTCAGTTCCTGCCCAGAGATAAACAAGTAATACTAAACCCAGACCCGCTAGTGTTAGAAGGAATATTTGTGGCCATAGCTTGATTCAGTTGATTTCCTTGATTCCGTTTCAAACTGCAGTAACTCAGACGCTTTCGAATAATTTGTCGATAGTTTGATGAACTTCCAATCAGGATGTAAAAGTTCTGTCCAAAATTTAAAAGATAGATCAGGAAACATATTGACCAAATGGTACCATTTAAGGCCAAATCTTTGTCCGATAGTCTTGTTGAAAGTATAACGGCCTCGGACAATGCCACTGGTATCATGGTGACAAAAGCCAGCAGAGACACTAACACCAGAGGGCGCGTTGAACTGTGTTGCTGACGATTGTCTGGATTAGTTGCTGACCTTGTAAACGTTTTTCGGAACTTGAATTTGAATAATTATAAGTATATTTAGTGCCAGAATAATCACACAAGGCAGAATTGAGGCAAATAATCGAATAAAAACGAATTAACCCCTAACTTATTCTGATGGAAAATATTGACCTCTTATCAGCTGAGAGTGAAAAGGAAAGGGCAAAATTAACACAACAGACAGGCCAAGCATAGTGGAGCAGACGATAGTAGCTTTCATCCGGGTACAAAATCTTCCCCGTGTTAATGGAAAACAGACGCATATATATCTGTCCACTGCAAGTCCAACGACCAGCCACGGCGATAGAACACTTAAGCTAAATAACAGAGAACCGAGGATTATCTTAAATTCTGCAAGTGTCTCTAGAAAGTATATTTTTTCAGACTCATCGATTAGCATTGTGATCAGTAACCAACTGTCAGAAATAGCCAAACATTTCAAGTAAACTGAATAAGACAGGGAACTCAGTTTCTTGTCTCCCATCATAATAAACACCAGGATGTTCTCGATGGTGCCAATGACAGCAATGCACAACTAAGTCCCCCAGAAAACGTATTTGTATGTGTACCTATCAGCCCACAGTTCAAGAAATGATGCATTATTGCGTTTTAATACCCCAGAAGAGTTGACACGATTTGTTTTTGGTATTTTTGTTTATTTTGTTGTTTTAATATCCCGCGGGTGTGTGATATACAATACGTAGTGTACTATTATACAGGCACATATTAATTATATGTGTTGCAGAATAACAGTTGACAAGATAATCCTGTCAGTTGCAGAGAAACAGCGTATCGGCGGGATGAGGGATGGTTTTGTTCCATCGGGGTATGGACGTAGCCCAGTGGTACAATGCACGATCGACAACATACGAGTTGTAATATAAACGGTCTCTCACGGGGACGAGAATAGTATTCTATGTATTACAACGCGCTACATTATTAATTTGAGTCGCCAAATATATTTTTTGTCTCTCACTAAACAGGACACTGAACGTAAACAAAACAGCGGAGTGATTCAGAGCGCATAACCCTTCTTTGCCTATGCACTATTTTTATACTATTAAAGTATTTATGTTTTCGCAATGTCATAGAGTCCCTCCATCCCGAAAATAAAAATAATTAAAACAAATAACACACACTAGTAGTAAACAGAATATTAGTTTAATAAACTATAATATAATAATCACTATTCAAAGTCCATCACTGAGTTTTTTGCAAAACGTTTAAACTTTCAGACTTCAAAGCGCGGCGGTCTCAGTGTCACGTGTGAGTTTTCGACGTTTGGGCTTGCTTTCAGTAGATTCAGTTTCATCGTTATTGTGTTTACAAAAGTTAATATTTATGGTTCCACCATACACTGGAGCAGAAAAAATTGAAGACAATTTGCCAAGAAGATTTGTAGAAGATGTAGTACAAGAATCAATCATTTTCGTTGAAGTTGTGTCTGTCGAGTGCATTTCCAAAGCACGTGACTGGTGTCCAATATCGTGTTACTGAGTATATGACTAATTTCACGGTGCTGTGTTGTGGACATGTGGCTATAGTTGTTGATGCTTTGTATATTTTTATGGCCAGAAATTTGCATTATGTGTGTTGGAGGGATATTTTTCTCAGAAAGTTTTTGAACTACGTATTTTCGTGCTGAATGGTTTGTTTAATTCTTGTTGGGAGCGAGTTCGGCTCATGATTGAAGATAACTTGTTTACCCCAATAGGCTGGCGTTTAAACCAAGGAAAAAATTCATAAGCTTCTTTTGTGTTTGTTGCTAAATAGAACGGTGTTTCAGGTTTGGTGAATCCGGATGGACGCAGGTTAGAGTAACGCTTGTAGAGGTCAACTGGACAGCGATCATCACCAGTTGCCCAAACTTTCGGTTGCACATCACGCATGGTTTGAGGATTATCCCCCTGACAGGTCTGGGATTGCCTCTCAGTAAACATCAGGAATTATTTGCCATCACCGTCAGTTTGTAATGTCACATCGCCCCATTTCATGTCGCGATGTGGTTTCACACTTCGGATTCCAAAATGTGTTGTGTTATTCCACCAGAGTGTTTATTATTGATTCTGGAGTGTGTCTACCTAACTGGCCTGACTGCCATACTTTTTCAATATCATTGTCATTCAGGGACTGTGCGCGGTGAGGTAAGTTTCCCATTCCCTCAGCTTTTAGAACTTTTTGTTTCGTTTTTAGAACAGTATTTAACTTCGCGAAGGCCGTGCCTGTAATCAGTGAAACACCATAATTTTAGGATTTTAAATATCGTTCAGAACTGCCCAACATTCCTCTGACTGTGGAGGGCTCGTACTTTGATCCATCAGATTTTTGTAAATGTATGAAGAACGAACATAGAATGTCACACAGTTCGGTTTCGTTTATTGATTCGATTGCGCGTGTGTCACCTTTAGTGGTCATGAAAGACTCTAATCGTTTAATGTCATATGTGGTCTTTCTCAAGGTATTTTGGTTTTCGTTTTCTTGAATAAAAGTATTTATTTCTGAATTATCGTAATGGGTACTTATCTGGCTTTCTGTGGGTTCAAACGCTTCGCAAAAAAAAATCATCCCAAAAAAGTTCATCGTTCATTTCTCGAGTTGCATCAGTTACGGATAGGTTGCCAACGTTGAGATTGGGGGAGGTATGTGAAGGGACAGTCTCCGCTACTTTCGTCAGCCGATATTTCGCAACTTGTCGCATGAGTCCGGTATCTGTTCTAATGTTAAACATCTTATAGCTTCCGAGTGGCTGTACAATTGAAATTACCCGTCCCCTCTCCTGACCATCGATTTTAACGTAGTCGTTTACACAGATGTGGCTAGAGTGTGCCATTTTAACGCTGCGAAGACACGTAAGCCACAGCAGACGTGAAACATTTCTTTTCAAATATTTTTGTTTATTTATTTAATAATGTAAACTATTCTTGTTTCATAACGAAAAACAAAGTTTTATATGTAAAATGTATTATTTTTTAAAATTTGTTTTCTTTTTATTAATTGCATCTAGCCACGAACGTAAAGTTTTAATGGCATGTTGTTTATGAATGAGTTAAAGTAGTTCCGTGGGTCATGTGATCGGAGGTCATGACCTCTCAAAACGCATATCTCACATTCTGGGATATGAAAAATCTCTCACGGGTATCCCCGTCACCGCGGTGTAATATATATATATATATATATATATATATATATATATATATATATATATATATATATATATATATATATATATATATATATATATATATAGACAGATACAGAGAGAGAGACAGAGAGTATACATGCATTTGAGGCGTTTCGGAGGCATGCTCACCCAGAATATGTTTATATATCACATGTTAATACAAAATATACAGAATAGTGAGATGTGGTGTGCCCATTAAGGCGTAAAAATAAATGCTTCTTGAAACCGATCCTACCTGAAGAAAAGGCTTACCATGATTATTTTTCCCTATTTTGTTTTCAGTTAAATAGAGTACAAATGTAGGTTTTTCGGGGTTTTTTTTTAAACTTTAGACTTGCCTAATATTTTTTAATCATGTTCCCCAATTTTTTTTTTAGGTACAAAGCAGAATACAATTTTATTTTCTTCATTTGATAAACTCTATATTTAATTGTTCCTTTGTTAATCTGTCTAGAGGGGGCCTACTAGTTGGGTATCTATTTTGTAAGATGTAATATGAATGTAAGATGCATTTTCATTTTATACTAAGCTTATCTGAAATCACTGACAAAAACACTACCAAACGATTCTGGTGTAAATAAATAACTCCAATGAAAGTGAAAATGCTGAAATTAAAGCAATTGGTAGGAGTAGCCTGTGTGGTGACCATGGCTTTACCGTATCAGTGTCAAGTGTCAAAACCATGGGTCTAAATTATGAAGGCTTTTTTCTGAAACACGGATGTTTAACACCAAATTTAAAATGTGCTGAGATGTTGTAATACAAATATTCATTTTCTTTTCATTACTGGTTATCCTATAGATTCTGCAGAGCTTGTTTTGCAATGTGAGATTTCATTAAATACTTGAGACATAACAGAACAGACTGTTTGGTTTTTGCTACTGACCCCAAAACAAACTGACCATAACAAAACACTTTCCAAATTATAATCTAGAATTTATTTACTTAGATATCCTGAAACTGGAAATGTTAATATTTGTTCAGTTTATTTATTACCTTTTAAAATAAATGTGTTTGTTTTGTTTTTGTTTGTTGTTGTTGTTTTGTTTACTTTTTTATGTTTTTTTTGTGTATTGTTTTTGCTTGTTTGTTGTTGTTTGTTTGGTTGTTGTTGTTTTTTGTTTGTTTGTTGTTGTGGGTTTTTTTTTTTTTTTTTGGGGGGGGGTGGGTGGTTTTTTTTTTTTTTTTTTTTTGGGGGGGGGTCTATTCTTTCTTTCTTCTCTGTTTTGTGCCTGTCACGGGGATAACTTCCCAGAGTCGGTATATTTCTCTTAGATGGCCAGACTT
Organism: Gigantopelta aegis; assembly: GCF_016097555.1. NCBI lineage: Eukaryota > Metazoa > Mollusca > Gastropoda > Neomphalida > Peltospiridae > Gigantopelta > Gigantopelta aegis. The sequence continues at coordinate 9,162,599 of NC_054703.1, forward strand.
ACTGTCGCCTAGTTCGCCAGAAACCACGGTCGTAAAACCGCACTACAGGAGGTATTACGTAACTACTTGCCACATGGCCTCCACATCTGGTCTGGGTGTGTATTAGGGGGTACGGTCGCGCGGAGGTATTACGTAACAAAGTGCCCACATGGTCTAAGTGCATATTGGGAACAGCTCGACGACCGTCGCGCGGGGGTATTACGTAACCAAGCTGCGCACAGCCCTCTAAAACAATTAACATCGCCACAGGCGAAACAGATAAGAACATGTTCCGTCACAGTGCCTAACTAGACTATTTTGGACAAATGTAGCAAAAACCCAACATTTTATTCTGCAGCGACTGTTAAGCCATATAACAATTATAATACTTTTACTTTTTGGAGGAGTATGTTGACTACATTATGATAAATTCTAGCATGCCATTGAAAAATCCCACACTGTTGGATTGAAAATGTAAATACCAGATAGTTATTATTTATATACTTATCAAATGCCGTACATGTACATGCCAAGCAAGTAATTGTGATCATATATTGAACATTAAACAAGCCATGCGTGAATACTGCATGTAATGCATCTCTTGAAATTAATGTTAAATGACCCATATGTATCTGTCCACTGCAAGTCCAATGACCAGCCACGGCGATAGAACCCTTAAGCTAAATACTAGAGAACCGAGGATTATCTTAAATTCTGCAAGTGTCCCTAGAAAGTATATTTTTTCAGACTCATAGATTAGCATTGTGATAAGCCACCAACTGTCAGAAATAGCCAAACATTTCAAGTAAACTGAATAAGACAGGGAACTCAGTTTCTTGTCTCCCATCAAAATAAACACCAGGATTTTCCCGATGGTGCCAATGACAGCAATGCACAACAAAGTCCCCCAGAAAATTTCTTTGTGTGTGTCCATATCAGCCCACAGTTCAAGAAATGATTCATTATTGCGTTTCAATGTCCCAGAAGAGTTGACAAAATCAGTAGACGACTCTATAAAGCTGGATGTTTGTTTCTCTTGCATCAGTGGTTGAATTGTGACAGACATCTTCTTTAGTGGTCGTCTTAAATTTATCTCCTACACAGAAATAAATCAGTCACCGTAATAGCCACGATAAAAACGTGTTGTGTGTATAGGCATTCATACACACACACACACACACACACACACACACACACACACACACACACACACACATATATATATATATATATATATATATATATATATATATATATATATATATATATTTTTTTTTTTTTTTTTTTTTTTTTTTTTTTTTTTTTTTTTTTTTTTTTTTTTTTTTGCTTCTTTGTATTATTATTATTATTACATTAAGACAATTTTGTTCAAATATTACATCTAGAAGAAAATATTCTAGGGTAAAGCTCAACAAAACACATTACACAGTTGTTGCTAAAATTATTATGTAAAACAAAACAAAAAAGAAATATGGTTTGTTTTGGTTTTATGTTTTATGTGTACTATTTGTTTTTGGTATTTTTGTCTTATTTTGTTGTTTTAATATCCCGCGGGTGTGTGTTATACAATGCATGGTGTACTACTATGCAGGCACATATTAATTATATTTGTTGCAGAATAACAGTTGAACAGATAATCCTGTCAGTTGCAGAGAAATAGCGTATCGGCGGGATGAGGGATGGTTTTGTTCCATTGGGGTATGGACGTAGCCCATCTTCATAAATCAAGGCTAATATTCGTTCCTCGTATTCAGCCTTGATACATGTAGTCAAGATTACTGATATCCACTACTAGCGCCCACTATTGGAAGAAAATTTGTAACACCGATTATGTCCCTTACACGATGACATCGCTGACCAATCACAGCATCGGTAACGTGAAATCTTGAAAGCAATATAAAAAATTAACCGCCGAAACCTTTTTTTTAACATATCGTGACAAACACGACACGTTTCCACGGACGCTGACGCTGCCATCTTTGTTTACAATAACAAGGGACTCTATAAGGAGCATTGCGATTTGTTACAATCAGATCTCATCGCATCCAATGAAATTTAAGCATTTTGTGGCACGATTTCTTGACGACATGTATCAAGGCTGAATACGAGGAACGAATATTAGCCTTAATTTATGAAGATGGGACGTAGCCCAGTGGTGAAATGTCCGCCTGATGAGCGGTCGGTTAGGGATCGACCTCCGTTCCAGCCAGTACACCATGACTGATATAGCAAAGGCCGTGGTATGTGCTATCATGTCTGTGAAATGGTACATATAAAATATATCTTGCTACTAATGACAGACTGTAGCGGGTTTCCTCTCCGAGACTACGTGTGACAATTACCAAATGTTTGACATCCAATAGCCGACCATTAATAAAATCAATATACTCTAGTGGTGTCGTTAAACAAAACAAACTTTTAACGTTTTGTTTCACTGGAGTATGAAATCACTGTTCCATTTAAAAGGGATTTGAAACAGGGCCACTCTCTTTCTTCATACGGGTCAGTACATGTGCGGAATTGTCTGTTGCAAGTAAAGATAATGGGTATATTATGATGATAAATATTAATATAACTATTTTATTATGCAGACGAAACCACTCCCACTCCTCAAACTCTTGATGAAGTGGGCCAAGACATAATATAATATTACACTGTTCTCTTGAAGCTGTTTTTAAAGCAATACAGGAAAGAGTGTCGTGATAAGGATTTCTTCAAGAATATAAATATTCTACTGAACCGTTTCTGTAAAGTTTATTTTGTTTAACAACAAAACTAGAGCACATTGATTAATTAATCATAGGCTATCCGATGTCACACATTTGGTAATTCTGAGTCGTAGTCATCAGAGGACACCCACTAGAAAACACGTACCAAGGTGTTTGGAACGGGAAAAAACAAACAAATCATCTGGCTGGATTGATCGAAGTGGTTCGATCCTGCGACGCAAGCACCTCAAGCGAGCACTCAATCGACTGAGCTAAATCACCCCCCCCCCCCCCCCCCCGCCAGCCCCCTTGCTCTATATTTTAGCTCAGTGTTCTAGTTTCCACACTGCGTCCGTCACCGACCGTATTACCTTTTGCATTATGTTACAATATTACATTCTGAGCCGATTGATTTGTAAATTGCACACACAATTTGTATTATTATTTCCAAAACACTTTTACGTTTTGTTTTTTCTTATGTGAAACGAAACTGAAACTCTTTACAAAAATAAAACAAAATATTTTAATAGAATGATGGGACGGACTATAGTTGTTCCATCTGTATTACGATTTGGCCAGTGTTTAGGGCCTTCGCATAATTGTTAATCACAAAACGTTTTTAACCTTAAATTATTTCTTCTCTGATCCATCACTGTCTGCAAGGGGAGGTCCTTAACGTCTTGGCGAACATCCACTTTCACGTCGGCAGTAAGCTGACATTGAATGGGGGTATACACAGGCGCATTTTAAAAAGTGCGTTTTGATACAATACACTAATGTATTAATCATCTGATATCTGATATTGGATGTCAAACGTCTGGCATGTGTCTTAGCAGATAGATTGGTTATATGCGTTTTCCCATTATTAGTGCAGTACAGCATATACCACGACCTTTGATAGTCAAGCCGTGTAGGACTGACAGGAGCGGGAAATTACTGAGTCAGGTAGCGTGTTCATCAATAAATATATCCAAAAGTTCAGACGAGCGTTTTACCGACTCTGGCAAACATATTTCGGTCACTTATAAATGAATCATGACTTTTATCAAGACATCTAAAATCACGTAACCTATGTATTTTCTTCTACTCGTAACGGTTTGGACGAATCTCGTTTTACAGATTCATCAAATATATGACACTTCGAACATTATTTGAGGACGGCATAAAACATACAATTTGGTCCCTCACCATTTCAGCTTAATCGTCTATAATAATTAAAACCTGTACATGTATGATTACTTTACCTATTAACATAGCTCCCGTTAGGTCGATATGTTTGAATAGTAACACGAAAGTAAAATGTATTGACTTAATTACGTACCTGCAACGTACTTAATTAATAATTCGCTAACAATCGTGTCGATTGAGGTATTGTAGAAGAACGATATTTCATTAGTATATATGTATCTGCCCCTTCCATGTGAACATTTTAGTTGCTTGCCCCAATCTTTATATACATATATTCATTAAAAGAACAAGTTATTTTTAAATTGTCTTGGTAGTTCGTTCCATATTAATTTACATCAGTTATGTATAAATCATTACAGTTCTAAATCAGTTTCAGTTTGAAAGAGGTTAAAACAAGAAAAAACATCCAGTGAATGATTTCGTGTAAACTTAGTTATTAGTTCTACAAGTATAATAAACAATCTTGTCCATTCAAATCTTGTAAAACACGTAAAATAGTCATTTAATCAATTGGGTTTTTAAAAATAAAATCAAAAGTCCAGGCACTTTCCAGATATATATATATATGCAGACCAATAATATACGACTGGTATATTAAATGCCGTAGCGTAAGCTGTTCTGTGTGTGGGATGGTGCATATAAAACATTTTTAAGGGTATCTCACCGTGTCAAAATCACAGACTATTGTTACACTCCTGTTATATCTTTATCCAAATGCGTCACAGTTATGTAGATTAACTAAACTTAGTGTCTATGTTCACGGGTTGAGACTAGGGCCCGCACCTTTAATATAAATGTTATATTTTATAAGCTGAACTTACTATAATCGAGAGTTTGAGATGTAATGCTCCTCACAAGTGTGATGTGTATCTAGTTCACGGGAATAACTTTGCTCTGGCGTGTGGGTTGTGGATGACCCATACGTAAGTTGATTCATTATTCTTTTTCTAAATGGCATATACTAAATGTACATTTAATTAACAGCAAAGCAATACGCATTAAGTTAATATGCTAAATAAAATTATGAAACCAAACAATAAGTTCATTCTTCAATTATTTCTGTCAAATCATAATGTCAAAACATGCATGCTATCAATCATTGTAAAGTGGAGGGTTACGCACCTTATACCCACCTCTGTCATGCAACACATACACTTTCATGGAATTAAATAGTCTGTTAACAGTAAAAAACACATTAAAATAAATGAACATATATAATTAATAGGTGTTTTGAATGCATTTGTAATACCACACATCAACGAGAGAAAACATAATTTAAAAATCCTTAAATTGTTCTTGCTCACTGCGTGCGATCAAGACGTGTGCCTCTCACATATTTTTACGGCCGTTTTCCGTAGAAACATCTTATACTCTCTATCGAAATAATTAAACCTAGTAAGAAATTACGTAAGCCAGCAAGCAAGTGGTGAAATAGTGCAATACTTACGCGTGTCTCTTAAGCTTCTTCTGCTAGATCTGATTTACAATCGTATTGCGTGTCTGTTTATAGCACCAAACAACCAATCGAATTTCATATTAGATACATTCGACATGGGTGTCATTTTTCTAGTTGACGAACCAATCGGATTTTACATTCGTTATGATTGACAAAGTTGCGCTATGTATAACCCACATGTTTCACAGAGTGAGTTACCTTATGTTCGTATAAAACTATATGCAAAAATGTGTACCGTACTTGTGTGTGTAAATATGTGAACATGTGTGCGTATATTTGTTAGCGTGTGTGCATGCATTTGTGTTTGTAAATATGTCAATGTATGTGCGTATGGACGGATCGATACGCATGTCTTGGTGCATATACATTATATATACGTTTTGCACCAAATAGTCGGATTTGAAAAATTGATATCTGTTTGATGGATACCTAAAGGCAGGCGCGTGTGTAGGAATTAGAGCAAGTGATTTAATCTAGATGAGCGCGGTTTCTATGGTGAGTCGGGTCATCTTGCTAGGGTAAAGGTGTGTGTGTGTGTGTGTGTGTGTGCGCGCGTGTGTGTGTATGTGTGTGTATATGTGTGTGTGTGTCTCTGTGTGTGTGTGTGTGTGTGTGTGTGTGTGAGCACAGAGAGAGAGAGAGAGAGATATATATATATATATATATATATATATATATATATATATAGAGAGAGAGAGAGAGAGAGAGAGAGAGAGAGAGAGAGAGAGAGAGAGAGAGAGAGAGAGAGAGAGAGAGAGAGAGAGAGGATATATTTTTTATGTCATACCATCCAATGAGGTACACAGTAACCTGAACCTGACTTGTCTGTGACGCACACATTAACTATAAACGCCAGGGCCGTACATGGGTTTTAGTTAGGAAAGGCGAGCATTGTTGCTTAATGCCAACGCTTTTAAATATACATGGAATGCAATTAATGAACTTTGGCCAGCCTCCTAGTATGACACTGGTAGCAAGGTGACAAGCGCCAGCATAGAAACAAACACCAGAGGGCGTGTTGAAGTATCTCGCTGACGATTAGGTGAATTACTTACTGTCGTTACAAATGTGTTTCGGAAGTTGCGACTGGATTAAAACCTATATTAGCTCTGCCATTTTCCTTTTGACCTACCGTTAACAATTGCGCCCAAATTCCTCAATCAAAATTTAGCACCTTTTTCTCTTTGGCATATTAACTGCTCCATTCAAAATTCAATAGCACCACCACCACCCTCCCCCGCCTTTTCTGTCATGGACAGGTGTGCGCTACAACAGCTTGTTCTGAATGTGCACGTAAAACCCTATGACCTGACCTAACCTGCGACTGGGTTGAATTCCAGCAGTTATAATAACGATTAGCATTTGAATAAGCAGACATGACAGGGCAGAGGCAAATAATAATCGATTAAAATATGAACAAGTTTTAAAACCAGCTTGAAGCTGAACGATATTTTGCAAGAAAACATCATTTCACTTTCCTTGTAAAGTTCGATGCCTAATAAGCAAAAGTCAAAATCGGCCAAAAACTCCAAGTACACGGCACAAGATAGGTAATTCAGTTTCTTGTGTCCCATCATAATAAACAGCAATGCGTCCCCAATAAGGTCCATCACAACTATAAATGCCACAACGCTCCAGTAACTGTATCCATAAATTGTTAAATATATAATGAACCGATTAAGAGCTGTTTCATTAAGAAACCTGTACCCCATAATCCATGTAAAGAATGGTTTATGTCGTTTATATTGTATATTTTATTATCGTGTACATAAGGCCGTTAAGGTGCACAGCTTGCAGGGACGAGATGGGCTGCATCCCGCCAAGAAAACCCCTAGATTGACAGTCAATAGACGTTGAAGGTGTAGTGCTGTGCTGAAATACAGATCTTGAGAAGCCGGATCCGTCTGAACAAGAGAGAAAGTATCAGACTAGGGTATAGTCCAGTCGTCATGGGTTGGTATAGTGGTGCGGACGGGCCCGACTCCGGAGGATACGAGATGGTATCACAATAAAACAAAGTAAAGTCTAGAAAAGAGTAGTAGGGGCCGACCCCGCTTCCTATTTGTTCTTAGAGTTGGGCGGTCACTCTTCCAGTGCTGCTAGGACAGGCTCGGGCATGTGTAGACTAGACGCGAACAACCGTGGCGTTCTGCAAAATGGTAATACGAGTGGTGGTGGTGCAGACTTTCGAAACGAGAAGCGTTCCAGCGTTCAATCAGTTCCAATGGCCGCATACATCCCACTTGAAAAATTCACAGCGCTGACAAAAACAACGAAGTGAAGGATCCCCAAGTCGAGCCGCGAAAGCACGTGCAGTGTGCACCAGCGAAACAAATACGTCTTACCGCGTCGAGCTCAAGACTGGCAATGTGATGATATGTGCCAATTCCATTTACTCTTAAACAAACTTTTAATTTAAAACTGCAAGTTAATTGATTATTTTGAATTGCAGCATAAATTATTAATTATGACCAGCATAATTAGTGAATATAAATTCAAAATAAGTACATTAGAAAGTTACACAATATTGCAACCACTTAAAGGTGCTATTTTAAAAGTTACTTATACATGTGTACAGATATTTTGTTTTGGAGAGGGATAAGGGTAAACCCTCATCAGAAACGGTCCCTCACATATTGTAACAGCAATGAAACTGACACATTTTGACAAAGTTTTGTTATAGTCTGTTCCAATAAAGTGCACAAAGTACCTGTATACAGACATCACTCTTTTAATTTCAAGAGTAAACACCATCTTGTACATCAATGAGAGCCAAAACAAGTAAATGCTAAATTAGGCAGACTATCATTAAACAGATATTTACAAAATATTTACTTGTCTGTTTAATATGTAAGAAATAATCGACGAAAATATTGTTTTATTATATTTCCGACAGTACTTTAGTCGAACACATATTACAATGCAGCAAACTCAGGAATGTCCCTTTAAAATCTATACTTACATACCTGATAAATACACGTTTTATTGATGTGTTTTAAGTAGTGGAATATCCTCGTAACTCTCCATTCCTGAAACATAATGGTACTCGGTCCTAGCGGGTCTTGTCTCCATTATTTCATAGGAATGGAGAGTTACTTGGACATTCTCTTATAATTATTACACGGTAGGGAAGAGTGATCTCAGCTTTAGGGTGTATACTACTATATCAAATCTCATAGACTACAATAGTAACATATGCGGCTAAAACTCCTACCTGCAGCGTATCAATCGACATAAACACCACGGGTATAAATACTACCACCTCTCAACCTTAAAGTGAATCAGAGAACACTGGGGTGAAGCTGCTCATTTGCGAGATAACGGGTATCGTCTATGATTACCCTAGTTCCGCACACAATTTGAGTACTTTTGTTTACAGGTACTCCGTGCATGATTCAAGCACAAGACTGAATGATAATAAGCTTATACATTAATTTATTTTAGCAACAGAAGCATTTTAAACGGCGACGATTTGACTAGTTAGGCCTTTGCATGCACAGATAAATTCACCGTGTCTCCGTGGATGGCATCCTCCGAGCTATCATGACCATCAATCGCATGTTGCCTGGACCAGCTGTCCACTAAGTCGTCTAGAACAGTCAATCACACGTTGCCTGTACCTGCTATCCACGAAATTCAGTATAGCACAGCCAATATCATGTTGCCAAGACCTGCTATCCATGTAAATCAGTCTAGAACAGTCAATCAACGTAAATCAGTCTAGAATAGCCAATGACATGTTGTCATGTCCTGGTATCCACGCACGTCAGTCTAGAACAGTCAATCACATGTTGCCTGGACGAGCTATCTACGTATGCCAGTATAGGACAGTAAGTCGCATGTTGCCTGGACCAGCTATCAAGATAAGTCAGTCTAGAACAGTCAATCACATATTGCCTGGACTAGATATCCAAGTCCAAGTCCAATATAGTATACATGTTCATATACCACTAGAGTTTCGAGCATATCTGTCCCGGGTCCCGTTTCTGGCTAGCCAGTGACCGGACCCGGGTCAGAATCAGATATTCACGTAAGTCAGTCTAGAACAGTAAATCACATGTTGCATGGACCAGCTATTCACATGGTGAACCTGAGAAACAAAATGGAAGGCGCTGAAGAAACGGCCACACACTGGTATGGCATCTTCCAACACGACTCTCAGATCATGGACGGTGTCAGCATGTTGACGCAGTGTCCAATACCGGCCTACTCGTCATCCCAGTACAGGTGAGTAACAGTAATACAAATGATTTAAATAGATTCGTTAGAACATCATCTTGATTATCTCAAAACACGAAACTTGCAAGAGGCTATATAAAAAAAACCAAAAACCCCACAAACAAACTAGAAAGAATATTTTGCTTAATTCATAGATGAATTTGCACTTTGCCACAGACAGGACAACACAAACCACGTCCTTTGTTATACCAGTCGTGGGGCACTTGGCGCGACGAGAAATAAAAAATAAAACTATGAAAGAAATGGTCCACTGAGGGAGTTCCTGCGACCAGAGCTCCGGGGTGGGGTGGGGGTGGGGGGGGGGGGGGGGTGGGGGGCGCTCTGCCGATTTGAGCTAGATCCCGTCTCTATATTTGAGTTTATCCGACGCCATATAACCGTAAATAAAATGTGTTGTGTGCGTCGTTAAATAAAACATTTCCTATGTATGAGTTTATTTATGTACACACTCTATAGTCTGATTAGCTTCGTAGATGAAAATCAGTAAATAATTTAATTGTATATCAAAGTAATACTATATCAAACCGGCCGTGGTAGTGTAGTGATTAAGTCATAGGACTCAAAGATGGTAGATCGTGAGTCGCATCCCATAACCGTCTCTCACCCCGACTGAGTTCTAACGACTCGTTATGGGAAGTGTAAGGCCTTTGCATCGACTTCTCTCTCAATAAACACTAATCACGAAGCCTTAACATCCTGTCCTGGACAGACAGCTCAATAGGAGGGATTGTTGTCCAGGACAGCGTGTTTGAACCTTAGTTGGATATAAGCAGCAAAATAAATAGCATAATAACAAACCACCAGCACCATCAACAAATCAAAAACAGATGTGCGATTAGAGGAAACTTTATTTATAAACTCGCCTGCTTAGTAATATATCTTTATTCATTCATTCATTCATTCATTCATTCATTTCAGCTTATTTTCGTGCTTATATCCAATTAAGGTTCAAGCACGCTGTCCTAGGCACACACCTCAGCTGTCTGTGCTGTCTGTCCAGAACAGTGGGTTAGTTGTTAGTTGGTTAGTGGTTAGTGAGAGAGACGATGGTGTAGTGGCCTTACACCTACCCATTGAGCCCGTAAGAACTCGCTCTGGGATGGAGCCGGTACCGGGCTGCGAACCCTCTACCTACCAGCCTGTAGTCCGATGGCTTAACAAATGCGCCATCGAGACCGGTTCTCTCTATGCGATATTTCTCTAAAGGATTGGAAGGGGGCGAGATTTAGCTAAGTCGGTTGCGTGCTCGCTTGAGGTGCTTGCGTCGCAGGATCGAACCACCTTGGTACAACCATTCAGCTGAATTTTTTTTTTCTCGTTTCAACCAATGCACCGCAACTGGACAAAGGCCGTGGAAAGTGCATATAAAAGATCCTGGCTGCATTAGGAAAAATATAGCGGGTTTCCTCTGATAACTACGAGTCAGAATTACCAAATGTTTGAAATCCAATAGCCGATGATTAATTAATCAATGTGCTGCAGTGGTGTCGTTGAACAAAACAAACTTCTGAAGGATAGTGATCGTCAAATCTGAACGACAAATATGTAATACATGATTACGGCGGTATCTCTGCACAATGCAGAGTCGACAGCATTTGGCAAACTAATGGTTCAGTCAATGAATCTCTGTCTAGTGCCTTGTCTGTTGGAAGGAAATGTTTTTATTTAACGACGCACTGAACACATTTTATTTACGGTTATATGGCGTCAGATACATGGTTACGGACCACACAGATATAGAGAGAGTGAAAACCCGCTGTCGCCACTTGATGCGCTACTCTTTTCGATTATCAGTAAGGGATCTTTTATATGCACCATCCCATAAACAGGATAGTACATACCACGGCACTGGCTGCAACGAGTAATAGCCCAATGGGCCCACCAAGGGGATCCATCATAAACCGACCGCGCATCATGCGGACGCTTTACCAGTGGACTACCGTCCCGCCCATGTCTGTAGGAGGACATCCACTCCCACATAGATTCTTTCATGGAGATGGCATCCCTCTTGCACAGTTCAGAATGTCTGGAAAATTTTTTTAAATTTTATAGACAAAATAAGAAATCCACATGTATATGGTTTGTTTTTTGTTTGGTTTTTTGTTTGTTTGTTTTTGTTTTGTTTTTGTTTTGTTTTTAGTTGTTTTTGTAGTTGTTGAAGAAGTCAGAGTGGTTTGTCAGCTTCCTGTTTGTTTGTTTGTGGACTGCTGTTGTTTCGGGGATTATTAATTGTTTTGTTATCAAAATGATGAAAACAAGTTTATCTTCCATGTCAATTTGTCTAATGAATAGTTTGGGTTCTTCCTGACATTCTCTGAAAAGAGACGTTAAAATGTTAGGTATTGCCCCCTTTATAGCCACAACGAACATCATAACGATCAACACCGCATTTTTTTTTTCTGCGTTGTTTTGGGTTTGTTTGGTTCTGTGTTGGGTTTTTTTGGGGTTTTTTGTGTTTTGTTTGTTTGTTTGTTTGTTGTTGTTTTTTGTTGTTTGGTTTGTGTTTTTGGGGGTTTTTTTTGTTGTTGTTTGTTTTGTTTTGTTGGTTGTTGTTGTGGGTTTTTTGGGGGAGGGCGATTTAATCAAAATGATGAAAGCAAGAGTTTATCTTGCATATCAATTTGACTAATGAATAGCATGGAGTCTGCTTGACATTACCTGAACAGAAACGCTGACATGTTAGGTATTTCCCACGTTGTAGCCGCAGCAAGCATTCTAACGATCAACAGCGTATTTATATGTGTTTCTTATTCCGTAAAATGTGACACAAACCCTGTGCAATTTACTATCGTCATCTTAACACTTATTTGTATGAGACCTGCCTTTTCCGGATGATTATATATGATCACCGCCTTTAACATTTGGCATTTGGCTAATTTGGCTAAATTAACCACATTTTACACATTATCAAGAAAATACTCTACATAACTACAAATTGGCTAAATCAAAATTGGTTCCATTGTGAACCCTGCTTATACAGAACATGCTTGATCTAGCGGTGCTTATTTCTTTCATTTCATTTCAACTTATTTTCGTGCTTATATCCAATTAAGGTTCAATCACGCTGTCCCGAGTCCACACCTCAGCTGTCTCAGATGTCTGGGCTGTCTGACTAGGATAGTGGGTTAGTTGTTAGTTGCTTAGTGGTTAGTGAGAGAGAAGAGAGTGTAGTGGCCTTACACCTACTGATTGAGCCTTTAAGAACTCGTTCTGGGTTGGAGTCGGTACCGGGATGGGAACCCTATACCTCCCAGTCTGTAGTCCGATGGCTTAACTACTGCGCCACCGGGTCCGGTACGGGTGTTTAAATGTCCCTCGAACATAAAAAATAAACAAGGTCAAAACGAAATATAACGCAAAAACGAAGAAAGGTAAACAAATACATTGTATTGTTTAAATAAATATGGCGGGCCAAAATGCTTAATACAAGACACGTTACTTGATTTTATATAGTATGTTTTTCTTGTTTATCTTTTGAGGTCGAGGTACGTATCACAAGTTCATGGACCTGAAAACGAATAAAACAGCTTACAAGCCAAAAGCCGTCTTCAGGGTGACCAAGGGCCAGAACTATCAGTTTCGGTTCATCAATCCGGGTATAATCGAATGTCCCATCCAGATTTCTATAGACAATCACCAGCTGAAGATGATAGCATCAGACGGAGTTCCATTCCTAGCAAAGGTTGTTGAATCGTTCATAATATTCGCCGGAACCTGCAGTGCCTGTCAAGTAATTATCCCCCATGTGGGGGTCGTACACTCGGGAGACACCCCCATAATCGTACCCGTGAAGTGGGTGAAATGATGGGTATTTGATCCTACACTTCCTCCAGCAGTGGCGTAGCGTGGGTTGCCAGCGCACTGGGCAAGGTAAGTATTGCGCCCCCTAACCAGTTGACCGTTAGCACTCCCCGAGTCCCTTCCACCAGTCTAGAATTTTGCGCCCAGAGAAACCTCACCGATGGCCCCGCCTACGCTACATCGCTGCTCTCTAGTGAGCCTAGCAGTGTACTCCCTCTGGGTTGGAGCCGGTACTGGAATCCCCCCTCCTCCCCCCCCCCCCCCCCCCCCCCCCCCGGCCTTGCCTCATGCGGGAAACGAGAAATTTGTAATCTAAAACTTTAAAATTATTATTTAAAAAATAATAATTTTCTGAGTGAGCAGTTGTCCGTGCCTGGGTTCGATATAAAATGGCGTTTGTTTAAGGGTTAAGCATGATCTTGCAAACACAATTTTTTTTCTAAACTTTGAATTCTCAGTTCTAAGGCATCTAAGGACTCCAATGTCCTTTATTATGACTAAAAACTATGTGAAGAAAGTATTATGATATCTCAAAAGTCGCATTTTTTAAAAAAGATAAAGAATAATATTGTTTTATCACGTACTGCACACAGCAAACAGTTTATTTGGACATGACTGTATAGGTGAAATCAAAGTCGTTTAAAACAAAGTTTTGAAGTTTCTATATATAATAAATTGGAACGACAGTGAACTGTGCAAAAAATAAACTGAAGCTTGTGTTAATAAGTGGCATGACACATTGAAATTGTGGTTTGCAGGTTGCAAGTACCGTACATGTATGTATTACTTAGTGATAAATCAATT
>NC_054703.1:9176973-9184473 GCF_016097555.1 Gigantopelta aegis
GATTTTGTTAATGGTCGGCTATTGGATGTCAAACATTTGGTAATTTTCACATGTAGACTCGGAGAGGAAACCCGCTACAGTTTGCCATTAGTAGCAAGATATCTTTTATATGTACCATTTCACAGACATGATAACACATACCACGGCCTTTGCTATATCAGTCATGGTGTACTGGCTGGAACGGAGGTTGATCCCTAACCGACCGCTCATCAAGCGGACATTGTACCACTGGGCTACGTCCACACCCCAATGGAACAAAACCATCCCTCATCCCGCCGATACGCTATTTGTCTGCAACTGACCAGATTATCGGTTCAACTGTTATTCTGCAACACATATAATTAATATGTGCCTGCATAGTAGTACACCATGCATTGTATAACACACACACGCGGGATATTAAAACATAATAATTTTAGCAAAAACTGTGTAATGTGTTTTGTTGAGCTTTACAACTGTGTAATGTGTTTTGTTGAGCTTTACAACGGTGTAATGTGTTTTGTTGAGCTTTACCACTGTGTAATGTGTTTTGTTTTACATAATCCTTTTAGCAACAACTGTGTAATGTGTTTTGTTGAGCTTTACAACTGTGTAATGTGTTTTGTTGAGCTTTACAACTGTGTAATGTGTTTTGTTGAGCTTTACAACTGTGTAATGTGTTTTGTTGAGCTTTACAACTGTGTAATCTGTTTTGTTTTACATAATAATTTTAGCAACAACTGTATAATGTGTTTTGTTGAGCTTTACAACTGTGTAATGTGTTTTGTTGAGCTTTACAACTGTGTAATGTGTTTTGTTGAGCTTTACAACTGTGTAATGTGTTTTGTTGAGCTTTACAACTGTGTAATGTGTTTTGTTTTACATAATAATTTTAGCAACAACTGTGTAATGTGTTTTGTTGAGCTTTACAACTGTGTAATGTGTTTTGTTGAGCTTTACAACTGTGTAATGTGTTTTGTTGAGCTTTACCCTAGAATATTTTCTTCTAGATGTAATATTTGAACAAAATTGTCTTAATTCAATAATAATACTACAAACAAGCAAAACATTTTTTAATAATAATAATAATAAAAATTGTGTGTGTGTGTGTGTGTGTGTGTGTGTGTGTGTGTGTGTGTGTGGTGTGTGTGTGTGTGTGTGTGTGTGTGTGTGTGTGAATGCCTAGGCACACAACACGTTTTCGTCATGGCTATTACGGTGAGTGATTGATTTATTTATTTGTAGGAGATAAATTCAAGACGACCACTAAAGAAGATGTCGGTCACAATTCAGCCACTGTTGCCAGAGAATCAAACATCCAGCTTTATAGAGTCGTCTACTGATCGTGTCAACTCTTCTGAGGCATTAAATCGCAATAGTGAATCATTTCTTGAACTGTGGGCTGATATGGACACACACAAAGACATTTTCTGGGGGACTTTGTTGTGCATTGCTGTCATTGGCACCACCGGGAACATCCTGGTGTTAATTATGATGGGAGACAAGAAACTGAGTTCCCTGTCTTATTCAGTTTACTTGAAATGTTTGGCTATTTCTGACAGTTGGTTGCTTATCACAATGCTAATCTATCAGACTGAAAAGATATACTTTCTAGGGACACTTGCAGAATTTAAGATAATCCTCGGTTCTCTATTGTTTAGCTTAAGGGTTCTATCGCCGTGGCTGGTCGTTGGACTTACAGTGGACAGATACATATGCGTCTGTTTTCCATTAACGCGGGGAACATTTTGTACCCGGATGAAAGCTACTATCGTCTGCTCCACTATGCTTGGCATGTCTGTTGTGTTAATTTTGCCCTTTCCTTTTCACTCTCAGCTGATAAGAGGTCAATATTTTCCGTCAGAAGAAGTTAGGGGTTATTTCGTTTTTATTCGATCATTTGCCTCAATTCTGCCTTGTGTGATTATTCTGGCGCTAAATATACATATAATTATTCAAATTCAACGAAGCAGCAAGTTCCGAAAAACTTTTACAAGGTCAGCAACTAATCCAGCCAGTCGTCAGCAAGACAGTGCAACACGCCCTCTGGTGTTAGTGTCTTTGCTGGCGTTTGTCACCATGATACCAGTGGCATTGTCGGAGGCCTTTATACTTTCAACAAGACTATCGGACAAAGATTTGGCCTTAAATGGTACCATTTGGGCAATATGTTTCCTGATCTATCTTTTAAATTTTGGACAGAACTTTTACATCCTGATTGGAAGTTCATCAAACTATCGACAAATTATTCAAACGCGTCTGAGTTACTGCACTTTGAAACGGAATCAAGGAAATCAACTGAATCAAGCTATGGTCACACATAATCCTTCTAATACTAGCGGGTCTGGGTTTAGTACTACTTGTTTGACTCTGGAGTCTCTCACATCTGGTGACAGGAACTGAAGAATGACTGCCAGCCTATCTGGTGTCATCACTAAGATGTTTGTTTGAGTG
The DNA here is from genome assembly GCF_016097555.1 of Gigantopelta aegis. Lineage (NCBI taxonomy): Eukaryota > Metazoa > Mollusca > Gastropoda > Neomphalida > Peltospiridae > Gigantopelta > Gigantopelta aegis. The sequence continues at coordinate 9,179,407 of NC_054703.1, forward strand.
GTCTGATGCCATAAGGATGTCAATATCTTTACGTAGTTCATCTGAGTTTGGCATAGTCAGCTGATCCACCTTGCAATAGTTATGTATTCTTAGTCAGCGCTTCCAGTATGTCAAATTCAGTATTGTTAGCTATTTCCTGTGGTATGACGAATTTACTGGATTATCAGCTAATCTAGTCTGCATCACAAATTCAAAATTGTCTGCTAGCCGATCTGGTTTCAGGTTTGTAGTTTGTCAACTAGTCCATGTGATATTGTGCGTGCAGTCTTGTCAGCTGCTGTTATCAAGCGTTGGCTAGATTTTAGTAGTCCGAAAATACGTTTGACATTATATGACCAGTATTGTCAGCTGCTTCATCTGACACAACGAGTCCACTATTATCAGTTAGTCCTTCAGATCTGGTATCACGACTTCAGTATTGTCTGCTAGTCCATCTGGTTTCACGAGTTCAGTATTGTCAGTTAGTCGATCTTGTATCATGAGTTCAGTATTGTCTGTATAATCAGCCAGTCAATCTGGTATCGCGAGTTCAGTATTGTCAGTTAGTCGATCTTGTATCATGAGTTCAGTATTGTCTGCTACTTCATTTGGTATTATGACTTCAGTATTATCAGCAAGTCCATCTGCTATCGCGAGTTTAGTAATGTCAGCTAGTGCATCTGGTATCACGAGTTCAGTATTGTGAGCGAGTTCAGTACTGTCAGCTAGTCCACCTGGTATCACGAGTTCAGTATTGTCTGTATAATCAGCCAGTCAATCTGGTATCGCGAGTTCAGTATAATCAGCCAGTGCATCTGGTATCGCGAGTTCAGTATTGTCAGCTAGTCCATCTGATATCTCGAGTTCAATATTGTCAGGTAGTCCATCTGGTATCATGAGTTCAGTATTGTCTGCTACTTCATTTGGTATTATGACTTCAGTATTATCAGCAAGTCCATCTGCTATCGCGAGTTTAGTAATGTCAGCTAGTGCATCTGGTATCACGAGTTCAGTATTGTGAGCGAGTTCAGTACTGTCAGCTAGTCCACCTGGTATCACGAGTTCAGTATTGTCTGTATAATCAGCCAGTCAATCTGGTATCGCGAGTTCAGTATAATCAGCCAGTCCATCTGGTATCACGAGGTCATTATTGTCAGCTAGTCCATCTGGTATCACGGGTTCAGTATTATCAGCTAGTCCATCTGATATCACAAGTTTAGTATAATATGCGTCCATCTGGTTTCACGAGTTCAGTATTGTCAGCTAGTCCATCTGGTACCAAGAGTTCAGTATTGTCAGCTAGTCCATCTGATATCACGAGTTCAGTACTGTCAGCTAGTCCATCTGGTATCACGAGTTTAGTACTGTCAGCTAGTCCATCTGGTATCATGAGTTTAGTATAATCAGCGTCCATCTGGTATCACGAGTTCAGTATTGTCAACTAGTCCATCTGGTACCAAGAGTTCAGTATTGTCAGCTAGTCCATCTGGTATGACGAGTTCAATATTATCAACTAGTTAATCTGGTATAATGTGTGCAGTATTATCAGCTAGTTCATCCGATATTACAAGGTCAGTATTGTCAGCTAGTCCATCTGGTATCAAGAGTTCAGTACTGTCAGCTAGTCCATCTGGTATCACGACTTCAGTATTGTCAGCTAGTCCATCTGGTATCACGAGTTCAGTACTGCCAGCTAGTCCATCTGGTATCACGACTTCAGTATTGTCAGCTAGTCCATCTGGTATCACGAGTTCAGTACTGCCAGCTAGTCCATCTGGTATCACGACTTCAGTATTGTCAGCTAGTCCATCTGGTATCACGAGTTCAGTACTGTCAGCTAGTCCATCTGTTATCACGACTTCAGTATTGTCAGCTAGTCCATCTGGTATCACGAGTTCAGTACTGCCAGCTAGTCCATCTGGTATCACGACTTCAGTATTGTCAGCTAGTCCATCAGATACTCTCTCTGTCTCTCTCTCTGTCTCTGTCTCTCTCTCTCTCTCTCTCTCTCTCTCTCTCTCTCTCTCAATATATTAGATGTGTTCAATATGTTGTGCAGCAGTTTTGATTTGTTGTTCAATTAAAATGTTATAATTGTTAACGAGTGATGTCATTGTTCATGTTATTTGGAGACTGATCCACGAGTATATTTAAAACAGAAATATTAATTGCAGTGTATTTATTATGCATGCCCCGAAATTAGGGCTAATGAGGCAATACAGTCTGATATAAAGTTTAGGTTAGTGCACTGGGGTCATGGTCTTGGAATAACTAGCGGCGGGACGTAGCCCAATGGTAAAGTGCCGCTTGATGCGCGGTCGGTCTAGGGTAATATCCCAGGCTATTTCTTGTTCCAGCCAGTGCACCACGACTGGCATATCAATGGTCGTGATTATGTGCTCTCTTGTCTGTGGGATAGTGCATGTAAAAAAAAAACAAGAAAAGAAACAAAAAATAGTTTAATAACCCCAGAAACATATATGGAAAATGATGGAATAATGTAGCGGGTTTCCTCTCTAAGAGTATATGTCGAAAGTACCAAATGTTTGACATCCAATACCTGATTATAAATAAATAAATGTGTTCTAGTGGTGTTGTTAAACAAAATAAACATACTTGATATCGTATGCACATAACATATTACAGAAGAGCCACGTGATCGTAATTACACACCCGCGTACGAGGACACCCCTTGCAAGTCAATTTTGCCGTCAACATATTATGTGATTGGTTGTTCCCCAAACTGTGTTTTGTGTACCGATACCACTAGACCACATTGATTTATTAATCATCGGCTATTTGATGTCAAACATATGGTAATTTTGGCATACAGTCTTAGAGAGGAAACCCACTACATTTTTCCATTAATAGCAAAGGATCTTTTATTTGCACCATCCCATAGACAGGATAGCACACACCACGATCTTTGATATAACAGTCGTGGTGCACTGGCTGGAACAAGAACTAACCCAATGTGCCTGCCAACGGGGATCGATCCCAAACTGACCGCGCATCAAGCGAGCACTTTCACAACCGGGCTACGTCCTTCCCCTGGTTGTTTCAAGGTGATGGCCCAAGTGTCTATAGTACGTATCTGACGTTAGTAGATTTTGTTTAAAATGTAAAGGTGTATTTAATGTATACACAGAAAACAAACAGAATGTTCACGTGCTACACATATTCTCAGTTGGCAGTTGTTGATGACTTGACACTTAAACAAGTTAAACGTTTAGGTCATAGCGGTAGGCAGTGGACATCTTGCATGCCCACCATGCGAGTCCAGAACTTCCTGCCATCCTAAGATTACGAATTACACCTTGTGGAATGGCGGCCCACTCTGCCTGTAGAGTCAGTGTCAACTGTGAAACAATTATGTGGCTGTAGTTGATGTTTTCTCCGTCGACTATCCAACTCATCCCATAAATGTTCTATGTGGTTCAAATCCGGTACTATAGCAGGCCATAGTGGGATTTGTAGGATATGGATGTCGGTGTTGTGTAAGTAGCCTGTTGTTAGTCTAGGTGTATGCAATCTTGCATTTTCGTGCTGGACTACAACGTTGGCGTTATTCATATTTGGAACAACGTGTGGCTGCAAACTTTAATATCGATATCTCTGTGCCGTTAAGTGAATCAGGTTTGTCCGGTCAATGTGTGAAATCGCTGACCACATCATCACACTGGCACCATCGAATCTGTCTACTTCGTGTATGCAGTTTGCAGCATAGCATGCACGATGACGTCTGTGCCAATCACCATCTTCCATCAGCGCGACTAAACAAAAAACGAGACTCGCCACTAAACGACCCATTTCTCCATCGCAGTTGACATCAAACTCTGTGGACATGACACTACTGACGTCGTTGCCAGACCATTGGCATTTCACAAGAAACCTTACCTGCCTGGGGCCAATGAACACTCAAAAGGACGATCCCTGTTGTCCACCTCATTTTCACGTTATATCAATGTAAACAAACACACGTGGACTAAGGGACCGAATCACACCCATTCCTGTTTTCATGTGCACGTAAAGGAAACTAATACTGATCAGGTGTATTAAAGGTTAAAATGGAGATGTGTAGGGCATGTTCCGGTGAACACAACAACAGGTGCACAGTCCTAATAATTCAAATCCTGCTCAACTTGTTTTATCATCCATTAAAGGCTTTTGTAAGAGATATCGCTGGCACTATAATTTACGATATCTCCAGCCATATTCTCCTAGGAGTTATCGCTTCCTGTAATCTTGAATGATCAAATTTTAATCACAAGACATTATTTTGTTACGTCACTGTGAATGTTTCAGAGTTTAACCCATCATTAGTGACGTCATGCCACTGTCGTTCTGCTAGTTAAGGAGTCTACCGCTGTCTAATATAATGACTTTCAACCCACATTACTGACAATCAACGCAAATGAAAATAATGATAATGGATGACAAAAAGAATACGCACCTCGTGTGTTGTGATATCATAATTTATCAGCATTCGTTGATAAAAATATAACTCGTGTTGATAAATATGATATCACAAGACACTCGGGGAGTATCTTCTATGTACTTGCAATAGACTGCATAAACGAAAGTATGAGAAAAAGGCGTTCCCTGTGGGACGGACTATAGGTAGGTATGTTTTTAACCGATTGCATAATGGAAAGTATGAGAAAAAGGCGTCCCCTGTGGGACGAACTATAGGTAGGTATGCTTTTAACCGACTGCATCATGGAAAGTATGAGAAAAAGGCGTTCCCTGTGGGACGGACTATAACCGACTGCATAATGGGAATTAAGATAAAAAGGCGTTCCTTGTGGGACGGATTATAGGTAGGTATATACCCGAATGCATAATGGAAATTATTAGAAAAAGCGTTTTCTGTGGAACGGACGATAGGTGGGTACATTTGTAACAGATTGTATAATGGAAATTATGAAAAAGGCGTTCACTGTGGGGCGGACTATAGGGAGATATATTTGAAACCGATTGTATAATGGGAAGTATGAGAAAAAAGCGTACCCTGTGGGACAGCCTATAGACATGTATATTTATTTGTAACCGATTTTATAATGAAAAGTATAAGAAAAGGCGTTCCCT
>NC_054703.1:9189473-9195685 GCF_016097555.1 Gigantopelta aegis
TTTGGCTTGGTGTAGAAGACACTTGCACTTTAATCGCCGTGACTGGGCGGGTATACTGTTTACGGACGAGTCCAGGTTTCACTTGGACAGCAGTGACGGCCGTTCAAGAGTGTATCGTCGTGTTGGAGAACGTTTTAGTGACGCCTGTGTTGTGGAGCGACGTGCATTTGGCGGAGGCAGTGTCATGGTTTGGGGTGGCATCACGTCAACTGGACGAACACCTCTTGTTGTCATCGATGGCAATTTGAACGCTGTACGCTACCGTGACGACATTATTCAGGCTCACGTCATCCCATTTGTGCAAGGACAGCAACGTCACATCACGCTTCAGCATGACAATGCAAGACCTTACGTCGCCCGGGTGGTAATGGATTTTCTAGCACAGCAGAACATCGATGTGTTGCAGTGGCCTGCGGTCTCACCCGATCTTGCACCAATCGAGCACGTCTGGGATGAGATGCAACGTCGTGTACGTGCACTGCCTAACCAGCCGCTGACGTTGAGAGCGCTTGGTCAGACGTTAGTACAGATCTGGAACGGCATTCCCCAGGCATTCTTCAACAATTTGGTAGGCTCTATGAGGCGACGGTGCCAGGCCTGCATCGACGCAAACGGTGGCCATACGCGCTATTAACTTTGTGAACTGTTTTTTTTTACCCCCCATGTCTTTCATCCCCAATACCGATGAAATGACGGATGCTGTGACATTTTAAATGAATTGACGTTTTGCTTAATTGCCTAATAAATAATACTATATGATCATTTTATCGTTTTATGTCTTCAAATTATGTTTTTATCAACATGATAACCATACACAGTTACTTTTTTCCACTAGTAATACATACAGTGATAGTGTACGCAAATGTATTTCATAGGTAGTTTTAGCCATTAAACTGTGTTTTATGTCTGAAACGTGTTACAATATTAGCAAACTCAGAACGGACCCTTTAAGACTGTTCATAATTAAAGAGTTAAATGTATTCACATATTTTATTTAATATGATAAGAAAACATCTTACTTCTAAAATGCATTACTCTGTGGGACTGTTGTTATCGGACTTTTAACTAATTAACAATTTAATTATGTAGCAAGGGTGAAAACAAATCAATATATTTGATTTTATATATGCTACTATTCAAATGTACCTACGTAATGGCAGCCTGGAAACATGCACATCTGGGTTTGATTAATGTATACGATTAAACCGAAATCGCAGATTACAAAATGGGATCTTTCTTATTATTTTCGAATAATTTTCGAATGGATCGGCAGCTTACGAACTCGCTCAAACGAAGTCTGTCCAAACAGTAACGAATCGCCCAAGAACAGCTGTAAGAAACGTCATTTTTACTGATCAGTGAATATGGAAATGCATGAAGATGGGACATAGCCCAGTCGCTAGAAACTTTAGATCTATCTATGGAATTTTCTGGGATGGATCCTAGACCGACCGCTCTCTAACGTTGAGCTACAGGGATATAACCGAATCCGTAAAAATTATTCTTGAACGAATTTAATTTTCTTCCCAAAACACGCGTTTTGTTTTAGTTTTATAGTCTCCACAAAAGGAACAATATAATGTGTCTTTACCCTACTATATCACGTTGTTTGGGGTGTGACTGTGGTGTCGTATCCGTATTAAAATATCTATATGTATTGTCATAACATACCTACTGACTTAGCTGCAAAAAGCAACAATTCAACATATATACTAAACCAGTTTGTAGAAAAGGGATCGGCTTCTTTGCAGCCTCTTTAAAACATCAGAAGTCATTGAATCAATACTATTATATACTTCTTTTCTTTTTTTCGGACTATACACTTTCTGACAGTCTCCTTGGATGAAAGGTCTTTCTAGGTTTGCGTTCATATCCAAATAATTAAATTCACGTTACATTCATTACAATATAACGTCATCCCATTGGTTCGGGAGTGTTTTCAATTCTCGACGAACGAACAAAATTACGTCGTCAGGGAACGTCATAGCTGTTGATGTCGTTTTAAATGGGCAAGTTGTCTTATTGAGCTTTAAAATAATTCAAATTAAATTATAAACCTTTAGTGCTATGATTTGCAAGTATGATTCAAATTTAGTTATAAGTATTGTCTGTTAATTCGTTTACGTTCATCTGAGTATGAACAATTAAAATCATCTTCAAACTTATGTTAGAAAGGCTTCGCCGATTCACACAGTTTACGGATGATTTCACCCAAATGAACATAACATAAATAACAGACAATCCTGAAATGTTACGATAACGACATGACGTAATGGCCAAAGAAAAAAAGTTTGCTTTGTTTAATGACACCATTGATTTATTAATTATCGTCTATTGAATGTGAAACATATCGCCATTTTGGCACAGTCATAGAGAGGAAACCCGCTATATATTTTTTAATAGAAACATGGAGACAAATGTGCAAGGGTTGAGTAATTTGTATGATGGTGCTAAAAAGGTGGGTGATAAAAATAAAGCGGATATAGATCAGATAAAGTGCACTCTTAAGAACACCGGCAATAGTAATGAAGATTACAAAACGGAAATGGATGCACTGAAAAGAGACAACGATGAACTGAAAGATTTGCTAATTGACCTGCAATGCCACTCAATGAAATATAATCTGATATTCACCGGCCTTGCTGAGAGTCTTAATGAATCACGGAGTATAAGTTAAGAGAAATCCTAGAACATGAACTTGGATTAGACGTGGATTTCCAGTTTGGAAATGTTCACCAGTTCGGAAAGAAACGCGTTGGGGCATCTCGACCCATCGTGCCCAGATTTTTATTCCAGCGTGACATAACTTTAAAGAGAAATCCGTACGGTATTAGTGAACAGTTTCCGTACGTCATCGACGAACGCCGGAAAAAACTCTATCCTGTGGCTAAGAGATTGAGACAAGCTGGGTATAAGACAAAACTGGTCCGGAGCAAATTATTTGTAAATGGGAGACCTTATGATGTAAAAAAAAACCCATCGTAATGTAGTACAGAACACGATGAGTCTACGACCCAGCCAGACCCACGGGCGTGATACTAGACCGTCATCGAAACCTTCGTGGGTTACTGTCGACACGCACCACCACCCCATACCACGTGATGCGGACGAACCCGTAAACGTGACTGCATAGGACAAGTCGGATAATGTGAATGACTTACTACACTGCATAGCTTGGAACGTGCACGGGGGCTTCCGTGAATAACTATGTGACAATACTTTCAAAAATCATCTTTTGTTATACGACCTAATTGTTCTAACAGAATGTTGGCTGGAACGAAACTTAGCCCAATGGGACCGACCGTGCATGAGCCGAGCGCTGTACCACTGGGCTACGTCCCGTCCCACGGTCGTCTCAAAGACAGGAATATACTGGAAAGGAAGAACAAATCCAGACTGCATATTGCCATAAAATCCACTGGGGTGGCGCCATCACCACTTTGCACTCAGTATTAGAATATTTTATCATCGGGTAATAACGACGATTACTGAAGGAAACACAGATTACAATGATGCTTAACCCACTCTATTCTGGATCCAATAGCCGATTATTAATAGCTCAATGTGCTCTGGTAGTGTCGTTAAACAAAACAAACTTTACGGACGAAAACGAAAACAGTCGACTACTAATTCGTAATAGACACGCGTGTTGTTGCAAACGAAAGTGTTCTTGTTGTGCGAGGGATTTTCTTTTTAAAGCGGCAGTATCCGGAATAGTTTTATTATTTTAGCATATAGAACAGAAAATCCAATTACGTTTGGTGCATATATGACGCCGCACTCCACATTGGATTCACTACGTTGGCTTATCAAGGTCAAAAATAAAGCCAGCATTTCGAATGTGAGACATTTTGACGGACTCCTACCGATCTCGGTTTTCATTGGCTTATCACAAGTGCGGAATTCCCCGACAAAAGATCACGTGAGATTTCGCAATTTTTGAACAAATTTAACTCTCTTGATTGAGGGGTCGTCTCATATCTCCAAAACATATTTATATCCATAGAGGTATGGTACAACGCCTTTCCAGGGGTCGGCGAGTGTGGGATTTGCCTTGAAATGTTTACAGTGGCCAGCTGTTGACACACGCGTTACATGTAAGGGGGTGTTACTAATTACGTAACGGTCTAGTGGTAGAGGAAGAGGGTACTGTGTTCGATTTACGTAACATTTTTCAAGACTATATGGTATTTGTATTCATTACTTAGACCTAAAAAGGTGTTTTTGGGAAATGCGCGGTTAGTCTAGGATCGATCCCCATCGGCTGGTATATAAAATACAATGGTATGTGCTATCCTGTTTGTGGGATGTTACATATAAACGAACCCTTGGTACACATTTTTTTTTTTAGCGGGTTTCCAAGGCGCGTGTGCAGGGATTTCAGCGGGGTTGGGGTTATAGACTGTGTTGAGCGAAGTTTATATGGGGTCATGCTCCCCCCAAAAAAATACATTTCAATTTTTGGTAAGCTTGGGCAAGTAATGGTTTCGACCTCCAATACCTTCCCGCTGCACATGCACCCGATTCCTCTTTAAGATTATATGTCAAAATTACCAAATGTTAGACATCCAACAGCAGATGGAAGGAAGGATAGGATATGTTTTATTTAACGACGCACTCAACACATTTTATTTACGGTTGTATGGCGTCGGATGATTATTAAATCAGTGTGCTCTAACTTTGATGTCGTTAAACACCCCCCCCCCCCCCCCCCAACTTTACCCTTTCTAAACGAAAGAATATTTATTTGAATTTGTCGATTTTAACACGTAAAACTAAGAAGTGAAAAAATTCATTGTCTACTTTAGTATATTTTATTTTTAAAGTATATACATGATTAATGTGTTACTAGTATACAAACTAAACTTTGGAAGTTCTATTAACATTTTATAAAATATTAATTCTGAAATAGGAAGGTACGATAGTCGATTGTCCATAATACGTTGTCAAGATCAAACCGGTTTTAACGAAATACTCTAGTACCGTATCCTCAACCGAACGTTCGTACAGCGCAAGATTTATCTTTTAATTTTTTGAGACGAACCCTACAATTTGAAATCGGCAAACGCACGTGTTAACTGAAACTGACAACAGGCTGTCGTTTGTGCTTTGCCGAGCTATGGCGCCAAAGGCGATGAATCAAGCGTATACTTTTGACGATCTCCGTTCATAGTACATTTGAGCTTGTATTTCATATTTGTACATGATGTTATAATATGGTAACCAGAGACTGTAACTTTAAAGAGGAAGAAAATGGCTATTGTATTCGTACAGGATATAACAGTTTATTGCTATCATTTCTTAATTTGTGTCACACACAGCATCAAATTTGAAAGATATCTTCTAGCACGTAAGTGCTAACTTCTATATAGCGCTAATGGATTAAATCGTATACATGACATGAGAGATACGATGAGAACACGGGCGCACTGACTGACACTATCATGATTATGTGCTATGTAGTGGTTTTGGTTACTTGATGCTTTTTTGGAGGAAAAACACTCGCCCACTTCAAAAAACATAAACAAAAAAACCCAAACAAACAAACAAACAAACAAAAACACCCCCCACAACCCCCCACCCACAACAACAACACAAAAACAACAACAAAAAAAACAAAAACAAAAAAAACCCCGCGAACTTCAACAACAACATTACACATATAACTGATAATTAGTTTAGATATTTTGACCAGTGTAAACGCGGCTAGAAGAAGCAAGCAACCCTAGTCTTAAACAGCATTACCAAACGGCGTGTTGCGTATCTTTTAGTAGCATCTATACGAAACACGGGCGAGACGTAGCCCACTGGTAAAGTGCTCGCTCGATGCGCGGTCGGTTTGGGATCGATCTCCATCAGTTGACTCATTGGGCTACGTCTCGCTCCAGCCAGTGCACCCCGGCTGGTACATCAAAAGCCGTGGTATGTGCTATCCCATCTATGGGGTGGTCCATATAAAAGATCCCTTGCTGTTAGTCGAAAACAGTAACCCATGAAGTGGCGACAGCGGGTTTCCTCCCTTAATATCTGTGTGGTACTTAACCATATGTCCGACGCCATATAACCGTAAATAAAATGTGTTGAGTGCATTTTTCAAGATGGCCGCCGTACTATTCTACTAATGTTCATTATTGAGAAGCATTGTAATAGAGTTTTTCGATATTAGTCATTTTATGTTATTATTGTATGTTTAGAACAGCTGAATCTAACGT
>NC_054703.1:9195885-9211911 GCF_016097555.1 Gigantopelta aegis
TCGGTCTACGGTCGATTCCCGTCGGTGGGCCCATTGGGCTATTTTTCTTTCCAGCCAGTGCACCATGCATATCAAAAGCCATGGTATGTACTCTCCTCTCAGTGGGATGGTGCATATAAAAGATCTCTTGCTACTAATGAAAAACAAATAGCGGGTTTCTTCTTTAAGACTACAATATGTTAAAATTGCCAAATGTTTGGCATCCAATAGCCGATGATTAATAAATCAATGTTCTCTAAACAAAGACAATATAATAGGATGTAAGAAAATAAAATTGTTACAGAATCAGCCATTGGTTTTAGTACGTACTAAATGGGACTGTACAGTAGCTCCATTTGGTACAGTAGCTCAGTTTGGTACATTCTGTACAATTAATGGGACTGCACAGTAGCTCCATTTGGTTTGGTTAAGATCGTATTTACGTCTGTACAATTAATGGGACTGCACAGTAGCTCCATTCGGTTTGGTCAAGACCGTATTTACGTCTGTACAATTAATGGGACTGCACAGTAGCTCCATTCGGTTTGGTTAAGATCGTATTTAGGTATGTACAATTAATGGAACTGCACAGTAGCTCCATTCGGTTTGGTTAAGATCGTATTTACGTCTGTACAATTAATAGTAGCTCCATTCGGTTTGGTTAAGATCGTATTTACGTCTGTACAATTAATGGGAATGCATAGTAGCTCCATTCGGTTTGGTTAAGATCGTATTTAGGTCTGTACAATTAATGGGACTGCACAGTAGCTCCATTCGGTTTGGTCAAGACCGTATTTAGGTCTGTACAATTAATGGGACTGCACAGTAGCTCCATTCGGTTTGGTTAAGATCGTATTTACGTCTGTACAATTAATGGGACTGCACAGTAGCTCCATTCGGTTTGGTCAAGACCGTATTTACGTCTGTACAATTAATGGGACTGCACAGTAGCTCCATTCGGTTTGGTTAAGATCGTATTTAGGTATGTACAATTAATGGAACTGCACAGTAGCTCCATTCGGTTTGGTTAAGATCGTATTTACGTCTGTACAATTAATAGTAGCTCCATTCGGTTTGGTTAAGATCGTATTTACGTCTGTACAATTAATGGGAATGCATAGTAGCTCCATTCGGTTTGGTTAAGATCGTATTTAGGTCTGTACAATTAATGGGACTGCACAGTAGCTCCATTCGGTTTGGTTAAGATCGTATTTACGTCTGTACAATTAATGGGACTGCACAGTTGGTTTGGTTAAGATCGTATTTCGCATTTGGGTACATAAACGGACACATTTTTTAATTAAATGTTTTCATTATATATCGTTATACTGAAATTTATTGTTTTCCAGGTCCGAGTTCGGGGTGCGACAGCAAATGCCTAAAGCTGCGATTGGTGGATACGTGTGACATTGGACCAGTGTATCATAATAGACTAGAGCAAAACAGAATAGAATGGAATACATGTTTATCGACACCCCAGCACGAAACATACATCGACTATTGGGTGTCAACCTATGGTAAAGGCAAAACATTAAGTAACACTGGACCAGTGGTTGTCTGTGCAAATACGATGATATACTATGTTCGCCAGACAGTATTTTACACTACACAGTAAACATAATTACCACTTCGGGAACCAGTCAGAATAGTTTGCAAACGTTAGCGAAAAACGGGTGTCTGAACTTAGGCCTGGTCGATAGAGTCATACCGTCCAACAACAAAAAAAGCCGAACAAAGTTTGTTTTGTTTAACGACACCACTAGAGCACATTGATTTATTAAACATCGGCTATTGCACGTCAAACATGGTCATTTTAAAAAGTCATGGAGAGAAAACCCTCTGCATTGTTCCATTAGTAGCAAGGGATCTGTTGTATGCACCATCCTCAGACATGATAGCACACACCACGGTCTTTGATATGCCAGTCGTCCATACCGTGCGAAATGGATTGTTCTATGACGTGTGAGTTAACCTAAAATTGATTGCAGTATGACGCGTAAGTTATCTGCCGCAAGGGTACCGTAAATATGTTTTAGTAAAACAAAATAACGACCTGTTTGAGGACGTGCAATGTTAGGTTCATACTGTCAACTACCAGCAGAAAGTTGGCCAACTCGACGGTTGCGTCATAATTTCCCCAACTCCCGACTTATACGGGTGCGCTCAGATTAACAACTACAGAAAGTGTCACTTTTATATCCCTGCACAATTTCGCTTTTATTTATATATAGAAAACTAAGTTTGGTGTCTTTATCGATACCTTATTAATAATATCACCCTGCCATGGCATTTTGTTTTTCTCTGGTAATCAGCTTTGATAGCGATTTTATTCTGGATTAGGGGAAAATGGCATTGATGTTACCTGTCCCAAGCACAACACTATACATATCATACACTGTTAAAATATATAACAGAATACATACCACTGAATAATTGTAATGCAATGCCTACTGATGGCTGACTTACTAACTAAAGAAGGAATTTTGTAAATATTTCCGTATTCAAAATATGGTGGACAATATAAGCTTGTTCCTGAATTTTTAGGTTATTGGTGTTACTGTATATGAGAAAACAAAAGAAAATGAATGCTCTCTGGATGAAACATTCCACCAGTAGATATCGGCTATCAAGCCTATTTGTTAAAAGCAACAAACGTATGAAGAATTGTGAGTTGTTTTGTTTAAATCTAATGAATGAGTTGTCAAAAAAAAAAAAAAAGGTTTATTCACAGTCACTGGTGTACAATCGTATTTATGTAATGGATAATAATTTTAAGAAAATCTTTTGTACGTTATTATAGACATAGTATTTCTGCTACAGCATGTACTTTTTCAGTTCTCTAAACTGTTTCTTTAGAGAGCACAAAAATAATTATTTACTTATTTTATTATTGGTGTTACCTTTCATTCGTGTTACCAGGTACTGATAACACCAATGACCATTAGTAACACCAATGCCAATGCGTTTTAATAAGATACCGTTTTTTCACGCTTAGCATATTTTTAAAGATGATTTGAAAATTAAAGGGACATGTGCAGCATCATAGCTACATAATGGCACTTTGGGTAAAATAAATGTTTTGTTTGAATATAAAGAGTTTATCGTCAACGTCCCTAACTGCGTTATGCTTCTAGCTCTGATCGGTTTTTTTTTTTTTTTTTTTTTTTTTTTTCGAAAACGGTTCGCGCAATTAACATACTTATTTTTGTCGTCTGCTTATCATTCATTTGTGAGGGTTTTTTTCACAGTTAGTGAACATTTCCATTAACAATAAAGTTCAGACAAGTAGGCATCTAAATACAAAACTTTACAAACCTCTACTAAAACCATTAAGTTTGCCATATCGTTGTTCTTTATTCCTTAAACTTACCGATATCGGGTCCACTTGACTCGTAGGAATTGACTTAAATTAAAGGAAGATGAGTTAACATTTGGCGCGTGTCACATGACCTCACAAGTGCCAAATCAATCTTCTTCTTTTTTATGATTTGTAAGCCCCCTAATTTTAGAATTTTTTAAATTATTATATTCAATCTGCAAAAGGTATACTACATTTTTGTACCTCGACTGTAGTAAATAGTAGACACATAATTCATTCGTAACAATTGTAAATAAGTTTGAGTGTATAAATTCTGTTAAGTAAGAATCAATTCATTAGAACATTGTTATTTTACAACCTACTCACTGGTATGAACATAATTTCTATCTGTATTAACAACAAGTGTTGGTAGTGATGAGTGTTGGTAAGACACGGACCGGAATGGAACAAACGACAAACTGAATGTTTCCTTTTAAAAATATTAAACGAAGTGTTCGTCCACTGTGCATAGTTGAAATGTACCTGTCATGTAGCTAGTTGTTTTGAAAATTGAAAATGACGAACCGCGCATGGGTTGAAAGGTTATTTTTTCAAAATGTATGTGTCTGAACGCAATTAAACTGCCAACCTTTACAGTTTAAGTGTTAAAGGTTAACTTTATGATAAAGGAAAGTTAAAATCATACAGAAAATGTATTAACAAGTGTAGTTAGAAATTACATTGCATATGTTTTCATTTCCAATAAAGACTATTTAAATTTTATTTTTAAAAACATTGAAAATCCTGCGTTCAAATTGTTGTTGTTTTTTTTGCTTAAAAGGAAAAAAGGACCAAGAGTTAACTCCTTTGAATAATGACGCAGTTCGTATGATTTATTTCTTGAATTGCGACATAATTTGTTTGCTTTTCTGTATAGTGCATGTACTGGAAATATTAAAAAATCGTCTCATATTTATAAGGCGTTTTTGTTTTCGGAAAACAATGGGACATTTAGCGTAGATTTTTACAGCGCTTACGTGAAAGCAAAGTAGGATTTTTTTTTTTTTTACTCGTTATGGGGAATAAAAAGTATACAGTGAAATAGATTTAACCATACCGCTTGTAGTTCATACTTTTATTATGAAGTTAATCTTTAAAGAAAGATATGGAGGTCTACAAGTGACAGTCCTTTGTTGTATGGTCTACTGCTGGTGTATATTTGAACACAGACCTGGACTAAGTTATGTTTCTCGATACCTCATTCAGAAAGCTGATGTGTGGGTTCAGGACAGCGTGCTTGAGCCTTAATATAAGCACGAACATAACTACATAAATACATGAATGAATGAATTTTTAACATAGTATTTAAAAAAAAAAAAAATTCAGTTTCTGAATATAGTCAATTTGTTTTTAAACTGTGCGACCGGCCGTATCTAACTTTTATCAATACGTTCCCATAAACACACAGTTAGTTTAATAGGTCTTAGTTGGCTGGGGAAAAAAAAACAACTAAAATTTAAGGAAATATTAATTACATACTTTTGCTAACAAGTAGTGGTAGTCTCAAGAATAACACTGTTTCAAGGATGCAGTCTTGAATGTCATTGGTGTTACAACTTGTCATTGGTGTTACTTTTTTGTCATTGGTGTTACTCAGGAATATTTTAACTGTCTTTTCTCAAGAAGCTTTATTTTTTAAATTTAAATTGTTTATTAAGGGAAAATTAGCTTCTACCTTTATGACTTTGGTGAAATTTAAGTCATATAATTTAAGTCATATACAGAATAGCCGTGTTATAATGCAAAAATACACCCTTAGATACTTTTTAATGCTAAAGTTATTCTAAATATGTTATTAAGGACACCCAAATAGCACATCCATGTGCCTTGATCACTATAAATCAATCGAATCACACTGCTGAATATTATCCTACTTGTCCGGTAACACCAATGGCATAATGAGCTTGTTCATAGAGTAACGTGTGTCTGCACGTGCAGGCCGAGTACAGTTCTGCTTGACCAGATATCATTTTATGTTTCTTTGTTCATCTAGCTTCCAAAGTTAACAATACAATTGTATATCTTTTAATAGTTTTATCTTGAATTTGTATTTTGAAAAGTGGTGTTTTCTGTAGAATGCCTGTTATACAACGATAATCAGGTTGCAAGAACGCTCAGACTAGCAACTGGACAGTCGTGGAAGTAGTGACAGCAGAAAGTTGGCCAACTTTCTTCAGGCAGTTGGTAGTCTGCACCTAGCATAAGAAACTGAATACTACATTCGTGTCCGTTAGATACCATTTATCCTAAAACACGTTTAAAACGTATTCTACGTGTTAAATACGTTTTTTAAACAATTCGTTGAAGATAAGTAATATCCAACGATCCACTCATGTACTATTCTCTATATTGCAAATGAAAAAAAAAACTAGCTACAAAGAGAATGAACTCGTCAAGGTGAACAACAAAACAACTTTATACTCACTTGTGTCTGTTGAGGATTATTCCAGACGTTTGCAAAATCAGGTTTACGATAATCTTTTCTATGATTTATAGCAGGCAACAACCAATCAGGAAGCCATTGATATGAGTTTGATTTTTCCAGTTGACGAACCAATCAGTGTTTGCTGCTTGAGATTGACAAGGTTATTATAGTTCTAGCTGATGAACCAATCGTGTTTCACATTGGTTCTAAGTGAAACGAATGCTACTTTTCTATTATTGATGTATCTGGTAAACTCTCTACCCTTTCTACTGTATGCGTCATACATGACGGACATCTTCAATACTATTTTCGCAGTCATGTAGATACGATATATAGCCCAGTGGTAAAGCGCTCGCTTGACGCGCGGTAGGTGTAGGTTCGATCCCTGTCGGCAGGCGATTTGGGCTATTGCTCGTCCCGCCCAGTGCACCGTGACTGGTATATCAAAGGCGATGGTATGTGTTACCATTGCTACTAATGGAAAACAAATGTAGCGGGTTTCTTCTCTAAGACTATGTATCGAAATTACAAAATGTTAGACATCCAATAGACGATGATTAATAAATCAGTGGGTTCTAATCGTGTCATTAAACAATACAAAGTTTAACCTTTCTTAAATAATATCTTCGCCGAGATGTGCTCATCTAACGTTCGTTCGTTCTAGGGTCGATGGGACCATCAACGGGGATCAATCCCAAACCGACCGCGCACAAAGCGAGCGTTTGACCACTGGGCTACGTCCCGCCCTCGATTATTGAATACCAAACAATTGTGTTATTCTGACAGGTAGTCACCAGTGGAAACCCACTACATTGTTCTTAATGCAGCAAGGAATCTTTTATATGCCCTTTGTCACCACCCGGAAAACTAAATCCACGGCCTTTGACCAGTTGTGTTACACTGGCTGAAACGGGACAAACACTCAGTCAGTTGAATGGATCCACCGCGTAGTTTGACACATTATTTGCTGTCTGCATGCTCTATCCTTCCTGTGTGATGGTGCATACACAAAATTCATTTTACTGTTTTTCGAAAGGCATAATATCTGTGTGATCCTTAACTGTATGTCCGACGGCACATAACCGCTATTATAATGTGTTGCGTGGGTCGTTAAATAACATATGTATTTCTTCTTATTCTTCTTCCTCCTTCTAGTAATTCAAATCCAAATCAGTTATGTATTTCTGACACAGAACAGAGACACATCGACGTCTGCGTTTTGTGTAGTAGTTTCCTCTCAGTTAAAGCGATATCCAATGTGTCTTTCTAGGAGACTGGCTTAGCACCCTGGTACCAGTTGCCATCCAGAACGAGGTTTAATGGTTCTCTGCCGGTCTCGGTGGTGTCGTGGTTAACCCATCTGACATAAAGCTGGTAGGTACATGGGTTCGCAGCCCGGTACCGACTCCCACCCAGAGCGAGTTTTGACGACTCAATGGGTAGGTGTAAGAACACTACACCCTCTTGTCTATCACTAACCACTAACAACTAACCCACTGTCCTGGACATACAGCCCAGATAGCTGACGTGTGTGTGTCAGGACAGCGTGCTTTAAATTTAATTGGATATAAGCTCAAAAAGAAGTTGAACTGAAATAATGCACAGTAAACATGACCCAGGGTTTAACCCAGGTTTAACCCATATGTTTCCAAAACCCACCGATAAACCAGACGTGTGAAATGCACAGTAAACATGACCCAGGGTTTAACCCAGGTTTAACCCATACGTTTCCAAAACCCACCGATAAACCAGACGTGTGAAATGCACTATAGGTAGTGCTAAACCAAATAACTTCCGGCTGGGTCAAAGTTCGAGGTGCACCCAACTTTTGATAGAGAAGTGAACACCACAAGTCCTGTGATTGGTTATAAATGTGAGTGTGTTGGTTGTAAAAAATAATAGTTTCATCTGGGTAAAAAAAATATGCAATTTTATTTCATCTAGTACCAATGTGTCAAGTAGCCTTGTGCTTGAAACATGTATGGGGTACCTGTAAAAAACAAGTACTCGAATTTTGTGTGAAACTAGGGTAGTCATAGACGCTACCCGTTATCTCAGAAACGAGCAGCTTGACCCCCATTTTTTTTCTGATTCACTTTAAGTGTAAGGGGTGGTAGTATTTATATCCGTGGCGTTTATGTCAGTTGATACGTTGCAGGTAGGAGTTTTAGCCACATATGTTACTATTGTCATCTATGGGATTTGATTTGGTAGTATACACCCTATAGCACATATTCAATGCATAATAAAACATATTATGATTTTGTCATTTTATTTAATTAAACTATACTGGTTGATTAATTAATCATCACTCGCTCATGCAAGTTCACAATGACCTTGACCTTGACAATAATCTCTGTACATGGCTCTGAATGGAGTTTGAATCAAAGTTAGCACTGAAGAAAAGTTGGTTTTGGCCTATAATTCATACTGTAAAGATTTCAATAATTTCTTTTTACATGGTATTTGACTTGCCATATACAACTGCTCTTAAATATGGTATTATATATAGGCAACCTGAACTAAGATTTTAATAGCAATTTATTTTTATATTAAAAATAGCATGTGCCATTAGTGGGTTAATGTCTTTAGTTTCCATTAACATTGTTAATTTTTTATGTATGAAATTCTGAAAACTCAAATTTGTAAAGAAGTTGATTTTTATTGTCATTTTGACATATTTATAGGGTGCTAAGTTATATTTTAGACAAATTTGTAGTTTTATGCAAAATTTAAAGTAAATTTGAAGAAAAACTTTACCAAAAACATAATTAAATTTGTTGTCACTATTGTGCCTTCTGTTCTTATTTGTACAATAACAATCAGGTTGTTAACCATATACTTAGATCTCCAGATCATTTTTTTTTTAATAATCACTTAGTTAGCTCTCATGAAAAGCATTTTGAGTTTATACTAGATTCAGAACCAGTTTTTTCAGATTTGATTATCTGCCTTGGATTAAGTTGATAATTTATTTTATTGTTAAAGCTGTATTACCTAATGTTACTAGCTAAATAAAATGCTGGATTACAGATTGTAGGAATACATCTAATGTACATATTGTACATGTTAGAAAATAATGCAAGAAAATAGATGTTCGGGTAATTTTGTCATTTAAAAATAGTTTTTTTTTTTCAGTAATTAATCAAAAATAAATGTGTTAAAGCTGCATGATTATTCCAGATATCACAGCTATTAAAACCTCCAACTACAGTGGGCTATAAATAAAATATAGTCAGGAATATTGGTGGCTGCCAATAGTTTTGATGGTTCATTATGAAAATAAGCATGGCCGATGGATTTGAAGTTCCCACACCTGGTAACTTGAAGACACCCACACCCAGCATACAGGATTTCCTCCCAACAGTAATGTTCAGGACATTAAGTCATTACTTCATACAGGTACAGTCATGTTTGTGTTTCCTTCCTCAGACAGTGTATTTTTTTTAATACTGATATTTCTTTGATGTGCCTGTTAAGGTCTTCATAATCTAGGGGTCAATCAAGTGCATGTGTTTAATGGAATTCTTTAAAGGGGTAGAGGTACTCTGACTATCTGTGTTGTCTCTACATATATACCTGAGTCCACACACCCAACTGAAAGTAAATATCTTCAGGAGTTTTATTTTAAAACATTTTGTAGTTTAATATGACATGTTGCATTTGTAAAAAACTATATGCAATATATATGCTTTTTGAGGTGTACATTATATTAGGTTGCACTCTAGAAACAACAGTTTCAGTGAGGCTGTTACTTTATGTCAGAATACACCAGATCCTGGTTGTCATAAAGACACATAGCTGGACACTTTTTGAAAAATGTATGTTATCAGTATAGGTAGTACTAAACCAAATAACTTCCGGCTGGGTCAAAGTGCGAGGTGCACCCAACTTTTGATAGAGAAGTGAACACCACAAGTCCTGTGATTGGTTATAAATGTGAGTGTGTTGGTTGTAAAAAATAATAGTTTCATCTGGGTAAAAAAAATATGCAATTTTATTTCATCTAGTACCAATGTGTCAAGTAGCCTTGTGCTTGAAACATGTATGGGGTACCTGTAAAAAAACAGTACTCGAATTTTGTGCGAAACTAGGGTAGTCATAGACGCTACCCGTTATCTCAGAAACGAGCAGCTTGACCCCCATTTTTTTCTGATTCACTTTAAGTGTAAGGGGTGGTAGTATTTATATCCGTGGCGTTTATGTCAGTTGATACGTTGCAGGTAGGAGTTTTAGCCACATATGTTACTATTGTCGTCTATGGGATTTGATTTGGTAGTATACACCCTGTAAACATGACCCAGGGTTTAACCCAGGTTTAACCCATCTGTTTCCAAAACCCACCGATAACCCAGACGTGTGAAATGCACAGTAAACATGACCCAGGTTTTAACCCATATGTTTCCAAAACCCACCGATAACCCAGACGTGTGAAATGCACAGTAAACATGGCCCAGGGTTTAACCCATATGTTTCCAAAACCCACCGATAAACCAGACATGTGAAATGCACAGTAAACATGGTCCAGGGTTTAACCTAGGTTTAACCCATATGTTTCCAAAACCCACCCATAAACCAGACATACGAAATCGGCCCACAGAGTTCAAGCGACAGACCCTATTTTATAAACACTACGGTGTTTGTGCGTGCGTGCGTGAGTGTATGTGTGTATGTGTGTGTGTGTGTGTCTGTCTGTGTGTGTGTGTGTGTGTGTGTGTGTGTGTGTGTGTGTGTGTGTGTGTGTGTCTGTCTGTGTGTGTGTGTGTGTGTATGTGTGTGCCTGTGTGTGTGTTTGTGTGTGTGTCTGTGTGTGTGTGTGTGTGTCTGTCTCTCTCTCTCTCTCTCTCTCTCTCTCTCTCTCTCTCTCTCTCTCTCTCTCTCTCTCTCTCTCTCTCTCTCTCTCTCTCTCTCTCTCTGTGTGTGTGTGTGTGTGTGTGTGTCACTATTATAACCTTGTTTCATTACTGAAATTAGTTAATCCATTCCCGTAAATCAGAAATGCGACTTTTAAGTTGTTTGCCGTCTTCTTATATCTGCTGTAGATTTATGTTGACCAATACTATGCAATTACTAGCTACATAATTTGCTAATAAAATCCATTCGTCAGAGACCCACTGTAATACACAAATCATAACGATTGCTCATCTTCAGTTGCATAATGCCACGGCAAAATCCTTAATTGACATAGAGACATCGATCCGAAGAGTTACACGTCAACGGTTATTGGACTATATTGTTACTGTACAATCATATAAAAAAAAAAAAAAAAAAAAAAAAAATAATAATAATAATAAAAAAAAACATAATAATAATAATAATAATAATAATAATCGTTTCGTTGTAGTTGTTAAAAGCGAGGCGGGACGTAGACCAGTCGAAAAACGCTCGTTTGGTGCGCGGTCGTTTTGGGACCGATCCCCGTTGGGCTATTTCTCGTTCTAGCCATTGCAGCACAACTGGTATATCAAATGCCGTGGTATCTGATATACTGCCAGAGGGATGAGGCATAAAAAAACATCCCTTGCTATCAATGGAAAAATGTAGGGGTTTCATCTCTAAGACTCTACGTGAAAATTACCAAATGTTTGACATCCAATAGTCGATGATTAATAAATCAATATGCTCTGGCGGTGTCGTTGAACAAAACCACCTTCAACATTGTTAAAAACACCAAAATACGGTTTACTGTGAACTATCTCTCTCTCTCTCTCTCTCTCTCTCTCTCTCTCTCTCTCTCTCTCTCTCTCTCTCTCTCTCTCTCTCTCTCTCTCTCTCTCTCTCTCTCTCTCTCTCTCTCTCTCTCTCTCTCTCTCTCTCTGTATGTCTCTCTCTTTTGTCTCTCACACATGCACTCAGCTACTCACAAACGACTGATATATTAAAGGCCGTGATATGTGCTGTCCTGTTTGTGGGATTATGCATATGAAATATGATTACTAATTAAAACAGATGTAGCGAAACAAAGAAAGGAACGATTAAAAAAGGGTGACTATAATAATTTATTAATTTGGTGGGATTTAGGTACAAAGAGAATTAAAACTAACTATTGATTACTGTAGGGAGAAACGTAGGGCAGAACGGAGATACATAAAAGACTTGAAACACATTGAACAGCATTTAACACAATTAGCAGAACAGGAACAGTTGGATAATGACGTAGAATTAATTAGGGTACAGAATAAAATTAGAGAGTATGAACAAAAACAATTACAGGGAGCTAGAATCAGGGCTAAAGTTGAGGAAATTGAACAAGGTGAACGATGCACGTCTTATTTTGTTAACTTAGAAAAACAAAACGCTAATAATAAGTTTATGCATTCTTTATTAACAGACGACGGGAAATTAATTGAATCACAAGAAGATATTCTAAAGAGACAACTGATTTTTATAAACATTTGTATCAATCAGAAAAGACGGACACTTTGGCACAAGATTATTTGTTAAACAATTTGACAAAAACTATAACTGAAGAACTCCGGGATTCAAATTGAAGGGGAGATAACTTTTGAGGAAACTTAAATCGCTATTAAATCCTTTGCCAATGAGAAATCACCGGGATGTGATGGATTGACGGCAGAGTTTTATCTAACCTTTTTCAGCGTAATTGGCAACGACTTAGTCGAAGTTATTAATGGCAGCTTCAAAAAAGGGGAGTTAAGTGTAACCATGCGCCGTGGTGTCATTGTTTTAATTTGGAAGGGGAACGACAAAAGACTCTTAAAAAACTGGCGACCGATTTCCTTATTAAATTGTGATTACAAAATTATTACTAAAATTTTGGCCTCAAGAGTTCGGGACATTTTACCAAATATTATACATCCAAACCAAAAATGTGGTATTAAAGGCCGATCAATTCATGACGGAGCGGCACTGATAAGGGATTTAATAGATTTTGATAACTACAATGATCTTCCAGGTTTAATTATTTCATTAGATCAAACAAAAGCTTATGACAGGGTGGAATGGGATTTTATTTTTAAAGTGTTACGAAAATTTAACTTTGGGCCTAACTTTATAAACATGATAAAAACGTGTTATACCAATATTGAATATTGTGTTAAAGTTAACGGGTACACTTCTGTCTATTTCAACATATCGCGGGGAATCAGACAGGGTTGCCCAATCAGCACTCTTTTGTATATTTTAGTCGCAGAAACTTTAGCAGAAGCTGTTCGGGTGGAACTAATGGAATTAAATTACCAGATGGTTTAGAAAGTAAACGGGTAGGATATTCTGACGACGGAAACGCAACACTTTCAGATTTTAATTCAGTAAAAAATTATTTTTACTTCTAGAAATTTATGAACGTGCATCAGGAGTTAAAGTCAATCTCGAAAAAACTCAAGGGTTTTTAATGGATAAACTTAGGTACGAGAAAGACACTCCACTTGATATAAGATGGACCAATGAAAAAAATCTAAATACTTGGTTTTTATTTCGGCAATATTGATGTTTCTAAAGATAACTGGGAGCCAAAAATAGCAAAAATTAAATTACTTTTAAATATTTGGAGTAAACGAAAACTAACACTACATGGTAAAGTAACTGTTGTAAACTCACTGGCTACCAGCGGAATTTGGTATTTATCAAACGTAATCGAACTACCAGAAATATATGCTAAACAAATTGACATAATGATTTCAGACTTCATTTGGTCTTATAGAAAACATTTTATATCAAGAGAGCAACTTCAACTACCTAAGGGGTTAGGTGGGTTGGGAGTTGTAAATGTTCGGTTAAAAATCAAAGCTCAAAGAATTTAATTTATAACACGGCTACTCAGTTTAGAGGGGGATGGGCTTTGGAAATCACTAGCCGATCACTTTTTAGGGCAGTATAAATATATAAATATCGAAAGACACGCTTTAAAATGTAACATTATCAACAGAAAACAGTATTTTAGATCAATGCCGAACATTTACAAGCAAATGTTACTAGCTTGGACGGACATGCACTTAAAACGTGACACAGAGAGTGTTCAGCAAATCTTGGACGAACCTCTACACGACAATAAGTACATACCACAAAACACGACTAAGAGCAGACTGATAGGAGCACGATTAAATTTAGTTAGGGACATTTGGGACATACGGACGAAAGACTTTCGACAGCTGGATGTCTTAACATCCAGCGCGATTTTTAGCAGACATTACACAGACATAAAGGAACATTTTCCTCGACAATGGCTACGGACTCTACAAACCGCAGACCCTGACGATGGTGAGTTAGACGCCATCTTTCTACTAGAAACCGACGAGACGCTCGCCGACGTACAGTTCGCGACCACGAAGGACTTGTATACGGTCATGCTAACGAAAACATATAAAGACGTATTGTGTAAGGCCAAATGGGGAAAAACGTTTGGTGAAAACTTAATTTGGAAAAATGTTTGGAAAACCATTCATTCTGGGTTAATTGAAAATTGGGATTTTGATATAATTTACAAAATAATTCATAACGTCATTGCAGTAAGGAAACACCTTTGTGATTGGAAGATTGTGTCCTAGCCAGTGTGTCTTGCATGCAATGACGTCGACACAGCCTTACACGCCTTTTTCCATTGCTCGAAAACAAAACAATTTATTAAGGATGTGGAATATCTTTTTCAAAAACTTTTTGGAACTAATTTCAAGTTAAATGCATTTATAATTGTATTCGGTATATGACATAAAGTTGGCATTAATGCGTCGAACTTGGAAATTTTTCTTTGGAGTAAAGTATTAAAACAATTTGGGCCTCTCGTAAAATGCTAGAAGAAAATAAGCCATGTAATGAAATGACACTTTTCAAATGTTATGTCAAAAATCGTCTAGGAACTGAATATTCTGCTGCAGTTGAGCAGCCATAGAGAAGAGAAAAATTCCTAAAATATTGGCGTTACGAAGACGTCCTTGCAACGTGCACGGATGCCTTCGAATTACAAATGCTATTATAAAATGAAGATGTTTCAAATTAACCGGGTATAAAATTATTATTACTCTTAAATCATACACACGTATGATAATAATATCTTTTATTTTTTTCCTGTTTCAAAACTGATTTTACCTGTATATATATATATATATATATATATATATATATATATATATATATATATATATATATATATATATATATATTACATTTTATTTCAATGAGACCCGGTTAATTTCGTCAAATAATTCGTTTAATGTATACAGAATGTGTGACGTTGTTTTGTAAATAAATGGGGTACCCGGCATGTTCGGGTGTGCCCGAAACATAACAAAAAGAAGAAGAAAGGAATGTTTTATTTAACGACGCACTCAACACATTGTATTAACGGATATATGGCGTCAGACCTGTTTAAGGACCACACATATATTGAGAGAGAAAACTGCATGAAGTGGCGACAACGGGTGTGATCCATAACAATATGTTCGACGCAATATCACCGTAAATAAAATGTGTTGAGTGCGTCGTTAAATAAAACATCTCTCTGGGTGCACCTCGAACTTTGTCAGAGCCGGATGTTATTTGATTTAGTACTACCTAAATGTTCACGTTTCATGACTACCTGTTGTTTGCAGATATTCTTGAGGACATTCCATCACAACTGCCAAAATGTCTTTTGAGCTATAGGTTACCGGAAATAAGGTTTTGTGCCTGCAATTTCTCAAAAGAGTCTTGGAAATGGTCAGTTGCGTTGGCAGATATTTATCCATGGATGGGCAAAAACTATGACAAGGGGGTTTACGAAAGTGAAGCTAACATGATTCGCGAACAAACGACCATACGGTTTAGGCCCAGGGGGTGAAAGTGCTCCCCCTTGCCCCCTATCTACAGACGCCCACCCAGTCATTCTGAAGTGATTTCATTGACGTTAAAACGAGTTTTGAGGTTGGTTGAGGAAATAACAAGGAAAGACATTGAACAACATTTTGTTAATAAGAAAAACAAAATCTAAACGGAAGTTTATTTATATTGGATATTTTTATTTTCAGTTTATCAGGCAAAACAAAAGAAACAAACACAAACAAACAAGCACTAAGCAAACAAACAAAACAAAACAAAAAAAACAAAAAAAACAAACAAACAAAAAACAGTTATTTATAAGCATGCATATCATATTAGTACACACTTCAATACCCATATCAAACATATGTAATTTAATAATTGAATACATTTTTTTTAACAAAATACGGTAAACATTAATTAAGATTGAGATAATTAAGTCATATCCAATTAGCTGTTTTGAATTACTAATGTAATGTTGAAATCGGGTTTTTCCCGACCCAACCAGTGC
>NC_054703.1:9212111-9242611 GCF_016097555.1 Gigantopelta aegis
GAGTATCGGCTGGACGTAGTCCCGGTACTGAGCCTTAAGTTTCTCCAAGGCCAGTTGCCAGGTATGTACGTCATCCTCCGGGGGTGTCGTCTGCCGGACAGGCTGGCCTGCAGGAGATGTTGCTTTCCTCTTGACGGCCGCCGTCGCCTCAAAAACAGCAGGGCGCTTCTCAACGGGAGCGGTCTGTATAGTCGACCGGAGGCGCTGGAGTTGAAGTTTATCGAGGCGGCGGCGACTGGGCCATTGCAGTGTCCAATAGATCGCTCGTCACCTCCGCGGTCGATTCCGCCGGTGGCGTCTTCTTCCTCTTCGGTGGTGAAGCGGGGGACGGCGACGCAGACGGAACTGCCAGCTTTGGTTCCCCCTGAGCCGCCCCTGCAGCGCGGTCCTTCCTCCGTCCTCTTCTTATTGGAGTCCGCGTCCCCGTACACCAAAGTCACGGTCACCCGCGACCGGGTATACGCAACGCGGAATATCAACAACATTCCAAAGCTTGCCATAAGTCCCCAGGTAGGGGGTGGGGGGGAGAGACAAGTTCAGAACGCACGTCGACCCGTCTAGCTTCATAGCTGTCTCTCAGTGGAATCCGAGGGATTTAGAGCCCGTGGAAGAATCGGGCGAATTTCATGTCTGCGACGTGTGCCCCCCACATATTAGACGGGGCCCGGGCGGTGCCCTTTGAACATTGAAACGCAGTGGAAACAATGCGGCCGCCAGGGCGTCGGCCGGACGCCGCTAGATCAAATAACAGATCGGTAGGCGTCCTGGCGGAGCCCGGCCGAGCGACTGGCGATTGATGTCGGGCTTCCCTCCGCCGCCCGCGCCTCTAGTATATATAGATGCGTTGTATAAAGTTGTGGGAGCAGTTTAGAAGCCGCCGGGGGGCCGGTCGGGACCAGCAGGGCGCCCGGCCGATGATGTACAAATCGCACGGGATCCGTGGGGGGGGGGGGGGGGGGGGGGGGGGGTGGCTGTGAGGCTATCGTAGGGTGGCCGTGAGGAGCCCGTGAAAATCCAACGGCGACCGGCGGATTTTTTTTCAATAATTTTCGTCAAAATCTTCAGGCCGCCGCCAGATCAGCGGTCGGTTTCCGGCAGGGGCCCTAGCGACGTGTCTACAGGAAAAGAAAGGAATGTTTTATTTAACGACGCACTCAACACATTTTATTTACGGTTATATGGCGTCAGACATATGTTTAAGGACCACACAGATTTTGAGAGGAAACCCGCTGTCGCCACTGCATGGGTTACTCTTCCCATTAGCAGCAAAGACACAGGCAGGATAGCACAAACCATGGCCTTTGTTGAACCAGTTATGGATCACTGGTCGGTGTAAGTGGTTTACACCTTCCCATTGAGCCTTGCAGAGCACTCACTCAGGGTTTGGAGTCGGTATCTGGATTAAAAATCCCATGCCTCGACTGGGATCCGAACCCAGTACCTACCAGCCTGTAGACTGATGACCTGCCACGACGCCGGTGAATGAATGTTTAACGACACCCCAGCACGAAAAATACATCGGCTATTGGGTGTCAAACTATGGTAAATGTAAACACAATGTGATGATCATCATCAATATAAAAATTCAACAGTTAAATAAAAACACAGTGTAAAGGACTGTGTAAAAATACAAATATCACAAATATATCAAATTAAAATTTAAAATAAAATTTAGTATCGCGTAAAAACTGCAATAAAAGTTCTGGATGGAATCGAAATGATTCCATCACATTTTTTTGTCCAAATAAATATTTACGAGTTGCTGACAACTGCTTACACTCCACCAAAATGTGTCGCACAGTCAGAAGACACCGACAGTGCTCACACTGAGGTGCAAGATCTTTATTTAAGATAAATTAATGGGTCAAGTAAGTATGACCGATGCGGGCACGACACAATACTATTTCATCCTTCCTGCACTGTCTATAGCAGGACTGCCACTATCCAAAGACTGGCTTGATAGCACGAAGCTTGTTCGCAGTCTCGCCGTGCCAATCACGTTGCCACGTCGAAAAGATAAATTGGTTGATATTAAGTTTAAAATCAGTATAAGGTACACCAACCCTGGCATGAGGCAAATCCAAATCTGACTTTTCATTACCCCTGATGCCAACATGGCTGAGTACCCCACAAAATACAACATGTTTATTGGCAATAGATAGAAAGACAACACTTTCGTATCACCATCCCAATTAAGGGATGGTCCATCTTCATATTGCGTAAAGCTTGGAGACACGAAAGTGAGTCAGTAAAAATTATAAATGTGGATGCTATTGAATCTTTGATTTCTTCTAAGGCTTTAATGACTGCCCAAACTTCAGCACTAAAGATTGATGCCGAGTGAGGCAGTAGCATGGAAATGATAGTGTCTGATGGAAAGACTTTAGCACAAGCCACATAATTCCCATCCCGTGATCCGTCTGTATACACAGGAATGTAATCACGGTACCTGTCTTGAATGTCCATGAAAAACTGTTTATATACAACAATATCTGTACGATCTTTCTTCAGATGCACCAGATCAAACACAACTTTCGGTGGTGTAATACATCAGGGTGGTAAAACAAAATATGAAGGAGTTTCCAAAGTGTCGGTTAAATCAATGTTGGAAAGCGACAAAAAGCGCTTAATGCTAAGACCAACTGTACGAATAGCATTTAGCCTTGCATCAAACAACTTCATATACTTGTTATCAAACACCGCATCATGTGTTGGTTGTTTTGGTAACGATTTAATCTTGGCAGCATACTGCAGAGAAAGCGTGGCACGTCTAGCACCCAAACAAGGTTCGTGTGCATCAATGTATAAACTCTCTACAGGAGATGTTCTAAATGCACCAAGACAAAGCCTAAGTCCCTGATTGTGTATAGGATCTAGCATCTGCAAATATGACTTGCGTGCCGACCCATACGCAATGCATCCATAATCAAGTTTTATCTCACAAGAGATCGATACAGACGGAGCATAACCTTGCGGTCTGCTCCCCATTCCGTATTACCAATAACCTTTAAAATATTGAGAGCTTTTAAGCCCTTTTTTAACATATTTAAGATGGGGCACAAAAAATATCTTCCTGTCAAATATAACCCCCAGAAATTTAGTTTCCTCCACAACTGGATTGGATTTTTGTCAAAAACAACTGTGGATCTAAGTGAAGACCTCTTTTCTGGCAGATATGCATACAAACCGTTTTTGCCTTTGATAATCGAAAGCCATTGTCAGTTGCCCATTGATGAAGTTTATTCAAACAAAGCTGCAACTTACGTTCAATTATACTGATAGTGGACGATCTATAGCAAATCTGAAAATCATCACTGGGTGATGCTGTTAATTTTCACAGAAAATAGAGTTACAGACAGGATACTACCTTGAGGCACACCCATCTCCTGTGGGTGAATGTCGGACAAAGTCGACCCCACCCGGACTTTAAAAGATCTATCTCTTAAAAAATTGAGAAATAAAAACAGGAAGTCGACCTCTTAGGCCCATGCCATGGAGGTTGTTTAAAATCCCATACTTCCACGTGGTATCGTAAGCTTTCTCCAAATAAAAAACCCCCACTCAAACCAAGTGCTGATTATGGATGAAAGCTTCCCTACAAAACGTTTCAAATCTAACAAGATGATCAACCGTGCTACGTCTAGATCTGAACCCACATTGCACGTTAGTGAGCAATTTGTGAGATTCAAGATACCAGACAAGTCTACGATTGATCATGCGTTCCATGTTTTTACAAATGCAACTTGTCAAACCGATAGGGCGATAACTAGTAGGATTAGTTGGATCCTTACCAGGCTTGGGAATAGGAATGATACTTGCTTTCCTCCAATCAGAAGGAAAGTCTCCAGAAATCCAGATGTTATTAAAACTATTCAAAAGAACCAACAAAGATGATTCAGGTAAATGTTTTAATAACTAATAATGAATTTCATCTGGCCCTACTGAAGTATCATTGGCTCTACGAAGAGCATCCTGCAATTCCTCCATAGAGATGAAAAATTAATGGAGTCGCGCGGGCGCCGCGAACGATATGTGAGGGCCGCTTTACAGAGAATAATTGCAACCATTATCTAATCTTCTGATCTGTCTGGCCACGTCATGGAAACTCCGAATGGACAAATACGGCATTAATTCGTTTTATTGTTCTTTATTTATTGCTACATGAAGATTTTTGCTCATTGTTATTGTCACGGGGATCCTATAATACCCGTAACTGAATGAAACACGATTATCCAAATATCTCTCTGTAACAGGCAGTTATACCCGCTGGCTCGTCTAGGTATGATCAGAGATAAGATCTATATATAAGGTATATATTATTATAGCACGTTTAGTTCACTAGAAAACACAACAAAAACACAATACACTTTGGAATCTGTATTAACCTACGCTGACAAATGTACTGCCGCAGTAGTTAATTAACAACAACAAATAATAACAACCCAGAACTGATCACTTAATTAGTTAATCTCTAGGTGTCTATTTACACAATATGCTAATCACTTCACCGTGACACAACACCCACACGTGTGATAATTGAGAAACGCTTCCAGGAGAACTTAATTAATAAAGGAATTACAACTCTATTCCTAACTGGTTAATTTTTAATTAACCCTTACTACTCGTTCAGTAACGTGTGATAATTCAGAAACGCTTCCAGGAGAACTTAATTAATAAAGGAATTACAACCCTATTCCTAACTGGTTAATTTTTAATTAACCCTTACTACTGATTCAGTAACCTTGTGACACAGAATTAATACTGGTACCTATCACATTAAAGACAATAACTTACAGTTTACCTAGGTCCTCTAGGATGACTGGTTAAGCTTTTTATAATTATTTAGGACAGTGAGCCTACAAATTACTGCGTCAGATGACCGGCAGCACCGTCTAAATAATATTGGTATAATACAGTATTAAAATATTTAAAGTCACATCAATCACACCAAGGTTATACACAGAGCAGGAAATATAATATTTACCAGTCCGGACGGACAGCGATCCCCTGAGGCCTTCCTTTTGTTTCTCCCTGATATCTCTAAAAATCCTAGCTATTTATTCAAAACTCTCAGAGACAGCGAATATCGCCTGGGGGCACAACGCGGTACCTCACCTATCATCTGATATTTCCACCTCTCCCAGAGTCGGTATATTTTCTTAGATGACCAGACATTCTGTCGCCAGTCGCCAAAATCACGGTTGTAAAAACCGCACTCGCGGAGGTATTACGTAACTACTGGCCATATGGCCTCCACACCTGCGCTGGGTGTGTATTAGAAAAGCTCGACGACCGTCGATCAAAGGTATCACGTAACAAGTTGCCCATCTGGGCTAAGTGCATTTTGGAACTACACACGGCCCTCTAAAACAATTAATATCGCCACAGGCGAAAAGAAATTAAGAGCATGTACCGTCACAGTTATATAAACGTAATCCAGCACCAGACACCTGGGAAAACTGCATATTGTTAGAACGCTTGTCATCAGATTCTGACGAGTTCCATTTGATAGTGTTACCCTGCCTTGTCCACATGCATGGCAAGACAAACGAAACACCAATCGGGCTTGATATATATCGCGACAGGTGAAGATAAAACGCACTTTTTGCAACCATATCCTCAAGTGTCGTTACACAAATATTCCTTTCCCTTACTACTTTACCTTTCAGAACGTCTGTCGCATACGGTTAATGCCCTAAGTAACAGTTGTTCAGTGACGTCATAGCAAGCGTGATGCGACTCGTTTACCTTTCTATATTTTCCCACTAAATTGCGTCTAACTAACGGGTGATATCTAATCGAGGGCATATCGTCAGTATCAATACGAAAAGAAGCACCTGTTTTAATGAACCTGATGGTATAAGCGCTTGTTGTCTGAAACTTTACCTAAAATTGACTTATTTCATGGAAACGAAAACAAGTAATTTGACAGTAAAGCCATATATTTTGTAGCCAACATTGGAGACAGAAAAGGCAACCAATTAACCTAACGAGAGAGACACGACTAAGTGTTGGTTATTAAACTATAATGAAGTAGGCTAATGGTAGGGTTTCTAATTGCGGCGCCTGTATGATATTACGTTCTGACGAGAATATACGAAAACGTGCATTACCAGTGGCAATTACTGATTGTAACGTTTTCGTTCAATATCCGAACTTTATTTCATGTTCAATTATCCTGTTTGTATCCAATTCATATTTTGACGGCACGGCACATTTTTTGTATGGAGTTCCATCACCTCAAAGAAACTAAAAACTGTATTTGGTTAAAAGAAATCTGATGGGATCCTTTCCATCAATAACTTTTATTACAATTTTTACGTAACACTGACTTTTGTTCTACATTTTAATTTTATCTGTCTGTGATATTTGTCTTTTTGCACAGTTATTTACACTGTTTTAATTTAACTGTTGTATTTTTATCTTGATGCTGATCATCACATTATTGTTG
The DNA here is from genome assembly GCF_016097555.1 of Gigantopelta aegis. Lineage (NCBI taxonomy): Eukaryota > Metazoa > Mollusca > Gastropoda > Neomphalida > Peltospiridae > Gigantopelta > Gigantopelta aegis. The sequence goes on from NC_054703.1 coordinate 9,218,563, forward strand.
CTACGTATGACATTATTTGAAGACAAACTCCAGTTTGGGGTTCTTACAAATATTAAAGGGACATTCCTGAGTTTGCTGCATTGTAAGATGTTTCCGACGAATAAAATATTTCTACGATTAAACTTACATATATTTTCTTGTTTAGAATATCAATGTCTGTATATTCAATGTGTTTCTGGTCGTCTTAATATTTGTAAGAAGCCCAAACTGGAGTTTGTCTTCAAATAATTTCGTACGTACGAAAAACATATATTTAAGAAAATAAAATGAAATTTAAACTAGTACAAATATTAGAACGATCAGAAACACGTTTAGTATACAGCCACTAATATTTAATGCAGGAAAATATATTTGATATGTCATTACAATCGTTAAAAAATTTCTGTTAGTTGATAACATCTTAAAAATTGCAGCAAACTCGGGAATGTCCCTTTAAGAGGACAGGAAACACATTGAATATACAGACACTAATATTCTAAACAACAAAATATATTTAATATGTAAGTTTAATCGAAGAAATATTTTATTAGTTGGAAAGATCTTACAATGCAGCAAACTCGGGAATGTCCCAATGCAGCAAACTCGAGAATGTCCCTTTAAGAAAAAGCCTCACTATTTTCAACACGAACAATATTAAAGGGACATTCCTGAGTTTGCTGCATTGTAAGATGTTTCCGACTAATACAATATTTCTACGATTAAACTTGCATATTAAATATATTTCTCGTCTTAATATTTGTAAGAAGCTCAAACTGGATTTTGTCTTCAAATAATTTCGTACGTACGAACAAAAAAATATGTTAGGGAATATGAAATTTAACCTAGTACAAATATTAGAACGATCAAAAACACGTCTAATATAGAGCCGCTAATATTTTATGCAGACAAATATATTTGATATGTAATTACAATCGTTAAAAAGTATGTGTTAGTCAATAGCATCTTTAAAATTGCAGCAAAGTCCGGAATTACAAATAGTATGGCCGGTGCGAGCAGGGCATACTACTTCATCCTTCCTGCACCGCCTGCGGGATGTCTGCCACTCTCCCAGGACTGGCTTCACAGAATGAAGTTTGTTGGCGACACCACCTTTCGCAGTTGATGTCATAAATTTGAAAGTTTTGTAGCAGATAGAGAAATGTATGCTTGTGGGTACCCAACTGAAGACTGAACATACTCTACGCTATTGAACCCGCTTGATGCGCGGTCGGTCTGGGATCAATCCCCGTCTGTGGAACAATCGGGCTATTTCTCCTTCCACCCAGTGCAACGTGCTCTAGTGGTGTGTTTAAATAAAACTGCTGCGTTTCCTAACGTAATGCGTTACACAGTGCTAACACAGTAAACGCTATCTGAACAAAATCTAGGTCAGCTGCGTTTCCTAGCTCGATGCGGTCAATGCGTTCCCAATAAACGCAAAGTACTGCATTATCTACATGCACTGGACGCAATGTAGGTCACTGTTTCCTAACACAATGCGTTCCCAATAAACACAAGGTACTGCATTGTCTACATGCACTGGACGCAATGTAGGTCACTGTTTCCTAACACAATGCGTTCCCAATAAACACAAGGTACTGCATTGTCTACATGCACTGGACGCAATGTAGGTCACTGTTTCCTAACACAATGCGTTCCCAATAAACACAAGGTACTGCATTGTCTACATGCACTGGACGCAATGTAGGTCACAGTTTCCTAACACAATGCGTTCCCAATAAACACAAGGTACTGCATTGTCTACATGCACTGGACGCAATGTAGGTCACAGTTTCCTAATACAATGCGTTCCCAATAAACGCAAGGTACTGCATTTTCTACATGCGCTGGACGCAATGTAGGTCACTGTTTCCTAACACAATGCGTTCCCAATAAACGCAAGGTACTGCATTGTCTACATGCACTGGACGCAATGTAGGTCACTGTTTCCTAACACAATGCGTTCCCAATAAACGCAAGGTACTGCATTGTCTACATGCACTGGACGCAATGTAGGTCACTGTTTCCTAACACAATGCGTTCCCAATAAACACAAGGTACTGCATTGTCTACATGCACTGGACGCAATGTAGGTCACGGTTTCCTAACACAATGCGTTCCCAATAAACACAAGGTACTGCATTGTCTACATGCACTGGACGCAATGTAGGTCACGGTTTCCAATGCGTTCCCAATAAACACAAGGTACTGCATTGTCTACATGCACTGGACGCAATGTAGGTCACGGTTTCCTAACACAATGCGTTCCCAATAAACACAAGGTACTGCATTGTCTATATGCACTGGACGCAATGTAGGTCACGGTTTCCTAACACAATGCGTTCCCAATAAACACAAGGTACTGCATTGTCTACATGCACTGGACGCAATGTAGGTCACGGTTTCCTAACACAATGCGTTCCCAATAAACACAAGGTACTGCATTGTCTATATGCACTGGACGCAATGTAGGTCACGGTTTCCAATGCGTTCCCAATAAACACAAGGTACTGCATTGTCTATATGCACTGGACGCAATGTAGGTCACGGTTTCCTAACACAATGCGTTCCCAATAAACACAAGGTACTGCATTGTCTACATGCACTGGACGCAATGTAGGTCACGGTTTCCTAACACAATGCGTTCCCAATAAACACAAGGTACTGCATTGTCTATATGCACTGGACGCAATGTAGGTCACGGTTTCCTAACACAATGCGTTCCCAATAAACACAAGGTACTGCATTGTCTACATGCACTGGACGCAATGTAGGTCACGGTTTCCTAACACAATGCGTTCCCAATAAACACAAGGTACTGCATTGTCTATATGCACTGGACGCAATGTAGGTCACGGTTTCCTAACACAATGCGTTCCCAATAAACACAAGGTACTGCATTGTCTATATGCACTGGACGCAATGTAGGTCACTGTTTCCTAACACAATGCGTTCCCAATAAACACAAGGTACTGCATTGTCTATATGCACTGGACGCAATGTAGGTCACGGTTTCCTAACACAATGCGTTCCCAATAAACACAAGGTACTGCATTGTCTACATGCACTGGACGCAATGTAGGTCACTGTTTCCAATGCGTTCCCAATAAACACAAGGTACTGCATTGTCTACATGCACTGGACGCAATGTAGGTCACGGTTTCCTAACACAATGCGTTCCCAATAAACACAAGGTACTGCATTGTCTACATGCACTGGACGTAATGTAGGTCACGGTTTCCTAACACAATGCGTTCCCAATAAACACAAGGTACTGCATTGTCTACATGCACTGGACGCAATGTAGGTCACGGTTTCCTAACACAATGCGTTCCCAATAAACACAAGGTACTGCATTGTCTATATGCACTGGACGCAATGTAGGTCACGGTTTCCTAACACAATGCGTTCCCAATAAACACAAGGTACTGCATTGTCTATATGCACTGGACGCAATGTAGGTCACTGTTTCCTAACACAATGCGTTCCCAATAAACACAAGGTACTGCATTGTCTATATGCACTGGACGCAATGTAGGTCACGGTTTCCTAACACAATGCGTTCCCAATAAACACAAGGTACTGCATTGTCTACATGCACTGGACGCAATGTAGGTCACGGTTTCCTAACACAATGCGTTCCCAATAAACACAAGGTACTGCATTATCTACATGCACTGGACGCAATGTAGGTCACGGTTTCCTAACACAATGCGTTCCCAATAAACACAAGGTACTGCATTGTCGACATGCACTGGACGCAATGTAGGTCACGGTTTCCTAACACAATGCGTTCCCAATAAACACAAGGTACTGCATTATCTACATGCACTGGACGCAATGTAGGTCACGGTTTCCTAACACAATGCGTTCCCAATAAACACAAGGTACTGCATTGTCGACATGCACTGGACGCAATGTAGGTCACGGTTTCCTAACACAATGCGTTCCCAATAAACACAAGGTACTGCATTATCTACATGCACTGGACGCAATGTAGGTCACGGTTTCCTAACACAATGCGTTCCCAATAAACACAAGGTACTGCATGTTCTCTCATCCTCGGGTATATGGAACAGAGCTAGCCCATGAAAGAAAGCCATGTAAGAAATTTCTGTCCTACATGGGATATCACGCGCGTTGGTAATATATGACGTGAGGTCATTAGACACAATTTTAAATTAATATTTTGTTATTAAAACCTTCATTTTTAAAAACTATCTTGTAAGTGTTTGTGCATTTAACACATGAAACAAATACGGTAAATACGATCGAGTGGTTTATTTTTGATAAAATGGTCAAATAAAAAAGTTACTTGTTCAGCCATCTTTGTCCGTTCGTGTAAAATAATGGTTTATTTACCGAATGAATGAGAGAAAAAGACTCCCATCATAATTATGTGGTCATGTGGGATAGAAAAAGTACACCCTCGGTGGTGAAAATTTCGACCTGGGACTATGCTTGCAGTCCCAGGTCGAAATTTTCACCACCGAGGGTGTACTTTTTCTATCCCACATGACCACATATGATGGAGTCTTATACTCTACATGCACTGGACGCAATGTGGGTCATTGTTTCCTAACGCAAGATGCACTCAGTAAACGCAAGGTACTGCGTTCTCTACATGCACTGGACGCAATGTGGGTCATTGTTTCCTAACGCAAAATGCACTCAGTAAACGCAAGGTACTGCGTTCTCTACATGCTGGACACTATGTAGATCACTGTTTCCTAAAGTAAAGTCCACTCTTTGACCTATACTTCCCACGAAGAATTGCTGGTTTCCAATCTGTGGTTGCTGTCTTCTGTGTCTGCTGGAAGCGCAATCCAAGAACAACTTTGTGTCTCATGACGTCAAGGAAAATTACGTCATTACTTTCAGAGTTTCTCCGAAGACACGTTGGCAGGCGACACCAAAATACCAAACCCAGAAACTGTTAAATTCACAATTAAGATCCAACCTTAACTACAATTCTAAAATAACTTGTAGAGTGTTTGTTAATTTAAATCCTACATTTTTACGTGGAGATACTGTTGTCTTTGAATTTATACACATCAAAATATTTTAATTCTTCGCATCGCTAATGCCAACGTGTAAACTAAAATGTATAGTCTACGACAAATAAATTAGCCTATTTTCTTGATAATCTTTACACGTTTCTAAAAATGCGAAAAACGTCAAAAACCCCACACAAAAAACAAAAACTTAATAATAATAATAAAATATTACTGATAAAATAACAAATATATGATTATTAAAAATTTATAATTCAATTTACAACTATTTTATTATAAAGAGAACAGTACTCATTTTTAGAAAATTTCACCGTGCCCCGAATTCAATTCAAACCACCATTATAGTCCCGTCAGCAGCTTTTAACCATAAACACGCACCCACACACGCTCACATACACACGCGCACTTCGTTATGTATAGAAACACGAAAAAAACACTATTGTGAGGCGTTGGGTCGCAACATTACCCCACCTCTCTTTTGTCGCGTCCCCGAGACAAGAAAATCCAAAAGGAATTCAGGAAAGCCGTAAAGAAAACCAACCTTTATCTCGCCTTCATGTAAAATTCTTTAATCTCATTGGTTGTTTGCCGTTGGACAAATCGCTTATACCCCTTGTGGGCGGAGCCAAATTCTCTTATACCCCGTCTGTAATTTCCAACAGTTTCCAGCCACCCCAGTTAATGCTAAAGCAATAATTAGATTATAATTATTATTTTTTTTTTTTATTATTAATATCTGTTTCAGACAATTTCGTATTACAAACATTTGAAGTTAAAAACTCGTTTATCGATGGAACTATTTTTCGTCACTGGCAAGTGATTTCGTTAATAAATTGTTAACAATTATTGTCTGGCGTTATTTTGCTTATTTGGCTATATGGTTTAACATGTCGGCAAGATAAATTCGTCGTATAAGCATTTCTCGGGGTATATGGCTTTTTATGTACCCTCTGTGTGCTCTTTTACCCCCTCGCCTTCGGTTCGGGGTAAAAGAACACACATATAACTTTTATTGTCGTCGGGAGAATTCTTATTATTAAAGAACACAAACACAATACGACCATGTAAAAATGCAAACAAAACGTACCATATTTAGTCCAATTTAAAGGCGCTCTATCACGGATGGTTGACCTAATTATTGACCCAACAAAGTATTATATGACAATATATACATTTGTACCTAAAAGCACTTTATTGAACCATCTACATAACCAGTATATTCCACTTATTATTGATATTTTATAAAAATAATTTAATTATGTCAACAGTCCATAATTCCGAGAAAAATAACGGCTATTTGGAGAGCAGAGGTGTGACGTATTATTTTGAGTCACGTGACGGGCATCCCCCGAATAGCCGCAGTGTCAAAACGATTTACCTAGTTCGTGTAACGAGAACGCTTTACCGTCCTCTGCGACGTATGGTAAATAGACAGAAAAAAAATACAATGGAAATAAGTTAATAAAAATAAATAAAAACATGTACTGAATAATAATAAGCTTATACATTAATTTATTTTAGTAACAGAAGCATGTTAAATGTCGACAATCCCGACTAGTTTGGCCTTTGCATCTATAGGTAAATCCCCCTGCGCGTGCTGTAACATTCTCTTTGAGAATGGCCGATACAGCACAATTGAAATTTTTAGTAAAAGTCAGTATCTATCTGTGATATTTGTATTTTTGCACAGTTCTTTACACTGTTTTTATTTAAATCTTGAATTGTTATATTGATGTTGATCATCACTTTATTTGTTTGCATTACCACAGTTTTGACACCCAATAGCCGATGCATTTTTCGTGCTGGGGTGTCGTTAAACATTCATTCATACATTCTATAGGTAAATTTATCGTTAGTCGTATGCAAAAAAAACCACCTTCATTTTCCACCTTGTCAAATTAATTTTATTCAAAATATGCCATAACAACTGATTTGGATTAGGATTGTTACATTTTAAAAGAATACTCTGAACTAGACGGTTATTATATACGATGTGACTATATATACGACGGCCGTGTATATAGCCTCCGCTAACGAGGGCTGACTCTATTCACAGCAACAATGTACATAGGCGATAAATAAGTAGTTGATTGATTCATATTACCGAACCTTATGGAACAGGATAAATGCATACTAAATACTGTACAGTCAGGGGTTGAAATTAAACTTTTTTACCACTATCCCAAAGGAATAGTGAATTTCAAAAAACACTATTCTGTCTAAACATGTACTATCCCTTCAATTATTAATGTACCACTACGTCGCCCTGTACAACATTGTGTCACGAACAATTGATTATATATCAGTCTATGCATTGTTGCGTACTAGCTGGAATTACAAATGAACTCCAAACATTAGTCTCGATCAAAAAGACGTTTATTTTGTACCGGTAAGTGCATGAGAAAGGTCTTAATAGCGCGAGAATTTGTTCTGCGGAAACATGTAGCTGAAGAAAAAGCGTAAGCGGAATAGTCGCAGGCGATTTTAGATATTTCGTGCTTTATTTTCACTTTCATGACGGAATATTGGAAGAATTGTTTTACTGTTCCGTTTCAAAATTTACTATTTGCGGAATAGCGTAAAATTGGAAGAATTGTTTTACTGTTCCGTTTCGAAATTTACCATTTGCGGAATAGCGTAAAAATCGACCCCTGACAGTGCGTTTTCTGAACAGGGGGGTGGGGGAGGGGGGGTACATGAATCGTAATATTGCCCTTACAGTACTAACAAAAAGTTAATAATAATAAATAAATAAATATTAAAATATTTATCAGCTGCGATGTACATTATATGAAAGAGAAACTAACTGCGGACAGTGCACAAACTAACAACAGGGCTTGAAGTTAAAGGTTATTTTTCCTGTATTTTGTCATATTTCAAATGCGCAAAATTGCAAGGGGCAATAAAACTCGAAATACATATTTTTTATACCAGTAACGCTGAGACCACTACCGGGTCTCCCTCTAAATTTATGTAATGTTTCTGTACCAACCGCCCCCACCCACCACATCGCGACGTGATTTTACCAACATTATAATGCATCTAATAATAATAATAACAACAATAGTGTATTATTATTATTAATTATTATTATTTGTATTATTATTATTATTATTATTAGACTACTAGTCTATTACCTTTTTGGGGTGGAGGGGGCGGTGTTTTATCGGGGTGGGGGTATATAAAAATGCATGTTAACCGTGCATGCACACACGCACAAACGACAGGCTGAACTTGTCCCTGCATGTAAAACTGGGTTAAGTAATAATTAAGCCAACTTTTGGACGGAACAAACATGCGACAGTATGCCCCTATACTGTTTTGTTTTGTTGTTTTTGTTGTTGTTGTTGTTTTTGTTTTGTTGTTTTTGTTGTTGTTTTTGCTGGGGGTTTTACGCTGTACATTAAACCGAATGACCACTTTGCGAATCAGTCAAAATAATTTGCAAACATTTAACGAAAAACGACTGGCTGGTCGTATGCTACATTTCTCCGACGCCATATAACCGTATATAAAATGTGTTGAGTGCGTCGTTAAATAAAACATGTCCTTGCTTCCTTGTATGCTACATTTGTGACGCTGGAAAACATGTTATCCGTTTTCGAACCAAGCTCTATAGCACTGTAACCGTCTAGACTCTCTCCCCTGCTAAATTCCATGCACCGCGCTTGATAATAATAATAATAAATGGTGAGTTCATATTCCGACTGTTTGTTATTTTATTTCAGTGTATTCGCAGTTATTCTCGTCATGAAATAATATATATATATATATATTTATTTTTTTATTATATAGCCGACCCTTTTATGACTTTTCACAAGAAGACTTCCAAATTTTAAAAATGAAGCGTGTCATGGAATTCCTTCGATCGTAGTTCAATTACAGTGTTTTGGATCATACAATAACTAGGTTTGGTATTCCAAATGAATGTAATTTCCATTTATTATCTATACTTCGAGAAATAACGCGCACTAAATCCGTGATTGAGCGCCTTTAACTCGTCCGTGGCTATCTGGATGATCAGACTGCGTGGCAACGTGTATCTGTCGTCTGTACGTCTGAGTGGACGCGCTTGCAGTTTGTCGTGGATTTCGTTTTGTGTCGGTTCCTCTCACAACGGAGCCGAGTGGTGTAGGTTTGACGGAGGCAGTCAGAGACGCCGAGGAAAGAGGAGGTGACGGCGCCCCTTTTTTTCTACTTTTTGTCAGAGGAGAGAGAAGGTGACGGTGTCCCCTTATGTGTCAGAGGAGAGAGGAGGTGACGGCGTCCCCTTATGTGTCAGAGGCGAGAGGAGGTGACGGCGTCCCCTTATGTGTCACAGGAGAGGAGGTGACAGCTTTCCATTATGTGTCACAGGAGAGGAGGTGACGGCTTTCCCTTATGTGTCCGAGGAGAGTAAGACTCATCCAACTGCGGGACCGTTCTCCGTCTCATGGTGTGTGTGGTGGGGGGGGGGGGGGGGGGGGGGGGCGTTCTCTTCGAGGTGTCCTACGGGGTGTCCTGCTGGTCCTTGTACCAATACGTCCGATAGGTGTTCTACTTCCATTCATATTCGTCGGTCATTGATAGTTTATACTTGTAAATGTTGAATGCCGATGCCGTTATGTCCCCGAAGGTCGAAGGCTCTGTTAGTTTGGTACGTGCACAGTCGGCAGCGCAACATTGTGGCGTCTTGTCACTCCCATGTTGTAGGTCACTTTTCAATGTGGATTGCTGGACGAATTCAAACCAAAGAGGGTGACTAGCTTGGGGGGTACTTGCTCTTAAGGCATAGACCACGTGATACATATCGCAGTCGTCTCACCACTAGCCGTTTCCGCAAACGACAAATAAATTAGCCTATTTTGTTTATAATCTTTACACGTTTCTAAAAATGTGAAGAACGTAAAAAAAATACTTAAAATAATTATACAAATAGCGAGAAATCGAACCCGTGTGAGCGTTATGTCATCATTAAAATTTACACAAATTTAGACCGTTTTTGTTTTCTTTTTGATTTTGCAATAACAACTTAAATACGAATACCAGTCAACAAAATACACTCAACGTGTTCGATTGTCATTCTGCTATGCTCTAGCGTTCACAGACTCCAGATAGATAATCACTATGAATGTTGACAGCTGTGTTTACGAAGACCGCTAATTTCCTTCACAACTCATGAGTTTAGTGTTTTTCCCTTCAATATCCGGGGGCGGGACGTAGCCCAGTGGTAAAACGTTCGTTTGATGCGTGGTCAGTCTGGGATCGATGCCCGCCGGTGGGCCCACGGCGGCTGTTTCTCACTTCAGCCAGTGCATCACGGCTGGTATATCAAATGCCGTGGTATGTGTTATCATGTCTGTGGGATGGTGCATATGAGATCCCTTGCTGCTTATCGAAGAGTAGCCCATAAAGTGGCGATAAGGAGTTTCCTCTCTATATCTGTGTGGTTCTTAACTATATGTCTGACGCCATGTAACTGTAAATATAATGTGTTGAGTGTGTCGTTAAATAAAAATTTCTTCCTTCCCTTCCATATCCCTACTGTTTACTTTTTTGTGAAAAAAAAAAAAAAAAAAAATATATATATATATAGAGAGAGAGAGAGGTTATTACCAGAGTGTTTTTCGGTATCGTCAATATGATATAATATTATCAGGAATAAAAAGTGTATAATACATTATTTTTATTCCTAATATATGATATTGACGATACCGAAATAGACGAGGGTAATAATCTCTTTATCATATAAGCTCAAGCTTAATACAACGTGTTTTTGTAAACTGTACACGCAACTTTAATTCCAGTCCGCCATTACTAGATATTCCAATGACGTCAGAATATGTGGCGCGGTGTATTTTTGAATGGAAATGACGTCATTTTGGATGTCCTTACATCGAAATAAAGTTATGCCTAACGTTGTTTTTTTGTTTTTTTTCTTCCGAATGCTGGACAGCTTTCAGTGTCAAATTGCCATTGAAATGTTTTTATTTGATTTATATGAATGCATACGTCAGTCATGGAGTGTCACCCAAGTACGTTTGCCTAAATGTCAATAAACCTAGTCCCGAGACCTCGACTAATTTACATCTAATTTGCAAAGTTATCAAATTCTTAAAGTATGCGATCTGAAAACGATATTATATGATAAATACGTCCAATTAGATTATTCTTGTATAACAGACATATGTAGCTGTCCACATTGTCCAGTTATTACTTCTATTTTATTAATCACTTACCAGTAATACGTAGGAAACGGCCTACGCCATACGCGTCTTAGCGGGCCTATACCACCAGAAGAGGGCCGAAAACACAGAATTACGTATACGCCCATGGGCTATATAAGGCTTTTACTTCCGGTATAATTGTTCCAGCATGTTACCTCCTGGAGATTACACCGCTTCGTTGTGAGGTTTTCTAATAAAGGTAAGTTTACTTGCTATGATATAAACTGTTTTTGGAAAGAATACATTTCAATTTATTTCCGAAGCGAATGCATTCCGATAAAGTACAATTCCCGAGCTAATAGTGAGTAACCAAATATAACCGAATTGGACGTATTATCGTGTACAACTGGTGTCTTAAAATGAAAGTTGCCTCCCTTTCGTAAACAAATAGCACACAACACCGAGTTTATCCAACACATTGAGTGTAATTTGTTATGCAAAAGCAGAACGAACGTAGAATCCCCTTCCCGTATATCGTCGAAAACGGTGAGATCGGGAGAACAAATGTTCGATGTTTTGGCTAACGATGTACTGAGATACGAAATGTTATCGGAATTTGGGGATAATCCAAACGACGGAATAGAATTTTTGGGGAATGGCAATATCACTATTTACGGACGGTGCCTGGTTTTTGACCAATAAGAATACAGACATTTTCATAACTTAAACAACAACAACAAAAATATATATATATATGTGTGTGTGTGTGTGTGTTATTTTTTATTTTTTTAAAGGGACATTCCTGAGTTTGTTGCAATTTATAAAGATGTTGTCGACTAATAAAATATTTCTACGATTAAACTTATATATTAAATATATTTTCTTGTTTAGAATATTAGTTGCTGTTTATTAAACGTGTTTCTGATCGTTCTAATATTTGTACTAAGTTAATTTTCATTTTATTTGCTAATTCTTTTTATTTGTTTTCGTACGTACGAAATTATTTGAAGACAATATCCAGATTGGGCTTCTTGCAAATATCAAACGACCAGAAACATATTAAATATACAGACAATGATATTCTAAACAATTTTTTTTATTTAATATGTAAGTTTAATTGTAGAAATATTGTATTAGTCGGAAACATCTTACAATGCAGCTAACAGTTCCACACATTGTGGCACACGTCTTTCAATAAACTCCAGTCGACAGATGGTAGAAGAAACCGTTTAGAATATCAAAGATGTTGTAAATAAATTATCTCTGTTCCAAAGTGTGTTTGGTTTTATTTCTTACATCTATACCATTTCATGCATTGTTGGCCAGTAAAAAAATGTCATGTTCATCTTTTCAGTAAAAGGTGATTAATAAATATATCATTAAATATGTGTTTTCACATTGTCCTTGTTATAGGTCCAAGGGCAGTTGTATTGGCCCTTGGCCGGCTGTATTGGCCCTTGGCCGGCTGTGTTGGCCCTCAGCGTTGCTTCGGTCCAACTGTTTTTGGTCCTATATCAAGACCAATATGAAAACACCCATTTAATAACATAATAGTATAATGTAGGGAAAGGTCTTTGTACAGGCTATGTGAGCACTGTCAGTGTACTCTGACTGTGCGCCACATGTTGGTGGAGTGTAAGCATTTGTCAGTAATTCGAAAAGATTTATTTGGTCAAACAAATGTGATGGAATCATTTCGATTCCATCCAGAAATTATTTTACAATTTTTACGTGATACTGAATTTTATTCTAAATTTTAATTATATCTATCTGTGATATTTGTATTTTTACAGTCCTTTACACTGTGTTTGTATTTAACTGTTGGATTTTTATACTGATGTTGATCATCACTCTGTTTTCCCCATTACCATAATTTGACACCCAATAGCTGATGTAGTTTTCGTGCTGGGGTGTCGTTAAACATTCATTCATTCATTCATTCATTTGTACCGGCTACAGCGTGCTGGCATACGCTCAGTTCGAAATTAAAAATGAATGAATGTTTATGTATCGTTTATATAATGATGTGACCATGTTCCATTCATAGTCCATGGTTTATGTATCAAAGGCCTTGATATGTACAATCTTGTCTTCGGGATGGAGAATATAAAATATTCCTTGCTACTAATTTATTGAATAGAGCAGACAGTGACGTGGCGGTATCGGGTTATGCGGAGTAGGCCTACGTTAAAACACTCCTTCCCGTGTATAGTAACTGAACGCATGGAAGTATATACATATTTTATACAAAAGCATAGGCGTCAGAAAATGGCAGCAACTGGGGCACCTAGTAGGCACCTATTAAATACGAGTTCATATTTGACATTTTAACAAATCCAGTTACATGTTATAAGGCAATTTAGAGTGTGCTTGCTGTACGCGTTTTGAGGGTGGAGCGGCGTTGGTGTGTTTTCTACTCTGTCTGGAATATTTATAGGGATAAAACCATTTACACTTCGCCATATAATCATCTTTTCTCTCTTGTTTTAAATATAAACATAAAATGGGGCAATGAATTAGTTCAGTCGGTAGAGTGCTTTGGTGGAAGAATGGAACCAACTCGGTGGACCTACTCTGTGATACATGTTTTAAATATAAACATAAAACGGGGCGATGAATTAGTTCAGTCGGTAGAGTGCTTTGGTGGAAGAATGGAACCAACTCGGTGGACCTACTCTGTGATACATGTTTTCTCTCTTGTTTTAAATATAAACATAAAATTGGGCAATGAATTAAGTTCAGTCGGTAGAGTGCTTTGGTGGAAGAATGGAACCAACTCGGTGGACCTACTCTGTGATACATGTTTTAAATATAAACATAAAATGGGGCGATGAATTAGTTCAGTCGGTAGAGTGCTTTGGTGGAAGAATGGAACCAACTCGGTGGACCTACTCTGTGATACATGTTTTCTCTCTTGTTTTAAATATAAACATAAAATTGGGCAATGAATTAGTTCAGTCGGTAGAGTGCTTTGGTGGAAGAATGGAACAAACTCGGTGGACCTACTCTGTGATAAATGTTTTAAATATAAACATAAAACGGAGCGATGAATTAGTTCAGTCGCTAGAGTGCTTTGGTGGAAGAATGGAACCAACTCGGTGGACCTACTCTGTGATACATGTTTTCCCCATACCAACTGTAGCAAAGGTCGTTATATGTATTACCCGGCCTGTGGAATAATGCGTATAAAAGGGCCCTTTCTGTTAATCGAAATAAAAGTAGCCCATGGCGTTGCGACAACGGGATATTAACCATATGTGTATTAACCATATGTCTGATGCCATATACCGTAGATTGACATGTGTTGAGTTCTATCTTTTCCATGGAAACTACGTTTAGGAGGAGATCGAATCCAAATATCGAATATCAAGTCACGGGTTATCAAGAATGTTATATATGTATTATGTTATACTTTCCCCACAACTCCTTACACTGTGGTTTTACATAATTATAAAAATAATAGCTTCATATACTTACACTTTGTGACACCCAGTAGCTGATATGTATTTTTGTTTGTGCTGGGGTGCAGTTAAACATTAACTCATTCATTTATTCATTCATTCGTTTAAATTATTATTTGGGGGGGGGGGGGGGGGGGGGTAGTTTTCTGCCTTGCAAACCAATCTCCCGTGGCATCCCCTTTCCAATTTGTATGTAGGTTTGTAGGTAGGTTACTAGTTTTGCGTGTTCCACTGGGGTTTCGAACACGCCCATCCTGAGTCCGACCTCCGATAGGATCGGGGGCCTGACTCGGGACAGGCCTTTTCTTATGAAAAGTATGTATAAGGCTTGAAGTAACAAAATAGACAAAAGTGTTGATTGATTTATATAATATTATACTGGGTTTTTATTTATCACGCGGACCCATTAACGTTCTCCCCTTTGACTTTCATATCATTTCGTCCCGATCTGGCAGCTAATCCTACCTCCACATCCCAGTCCTTTTCTCTCCAACCGCAGTATGTGCCTGACTCTTGTGGCTACATCAGTGCTACACACCAGTCATTTTCCATCGGCTTTAAGCTGTAGACTTAGTTTGACCACTACGGAAAGTGTTCAGTAGTTACTTCTGGCATTGTTAAGAGGCACTTGTAACCACCTACTATATCACCATACTACCGGCGGTCGTTAGATAGTGATATGGGTCAGACCAGCTTTATTAGCGGAAAGCGACGAGGATGCCAGGTGGGTGAAGTACATAGAGACTGCACCAGTAGAGGCAGTTGAGACAGGTAGATGATGGCAGAAGATATTATTCCTCCCCTGCGTGTGCATTAACATCACCTGGTATGAGGCGCCTTGTTTGCCGTGAGGTGCGACCCGTGAAAATGGACGATGGGATCCTGGTGCTTGAGTTGGGGCATACCTGCGGGTATGACTTCTGGCAATAAATCACTTTGGCCTGGAGTTCACCTAGACGGGTGGTCAGGAAGGCCCGACCTGATCAATCGGCTGGTCACGTCAAGCTCAAGAGCAAACCAACCCTTGTTTTGTTTAATTTGTCACGAACGAACATTGCTGAGAATACCATTTGTAGTATTTGCTCTTGGGGCGGTGGCTAGGGTAAATCGGGTAAACTAACGTTTTTTCTTTACTTTGCCTGCGTATATTAACCATGTATACCTGGCATGTATGTCTGCTGGTTATCCGCAGCATCGTGTCCCCTTGTTGGACTCTGTGGTGGGTGGGGGGCATGGTTGACGAATAATGATTCATTTAACATGGATACTACTAAATTAAAAACAACAGATGGGGCCCTGAAAAGGGCCCATGACTGCCTCAAAATCCATTACGAAGAAATCACGTGTGATCTCTTCAAATTGGCCAAGGTTCCTCGTCATCAGTTCCACTGATGATGGGGCCTTGAAAAAAGTGTCACCTTTTGCAATTCAAAAGGGGCTCGTCGGTCTAGCCGGGGAGCCAAAATTTTTTACAAAAATGAAAAACGGATCGCTGTTGGTCGAATGTTCGACAGAAAAGCATTCTAAATGTCTTCGCAGGTCGACTATTCTAGCCAACATTCGCATCATCGTACTGCCACACACTTCTCTCAACTCCTCGAAGGGAGTTATCAGATGCCGAGATTTGGAAGGTGTTAGTGATGAGGAAATCTGTGACAATCTTACTTCACAAGATGTCACAGTCGTCAGGAGAATAAAGGTTCGGAGGAAAAAACGAATTGGTTCCAACGAATACCTTTATTCTAACATTCAGTACTCCTACCCTTCCACATTCGATTAAGGCTGGATACCTCAACATTCCTGTTGAGCCTTTCATTCCTAATCCACTTCGATTCTTCAAATGCCAGAAATATGGCCATGGTCAAAATACCTGTCGAGGCAAACTGACATGTGCTTGTTGCGGTCAGACCTTGTATGTACAAACTGCAAGGGAGATCATTTCGCGTACTCGAGAGAGTGCCCGATGTGGAAAAAGGAAAAGAAGGCTCAGGAGGTTAGGGTTGAAAAACATCTAACCTTTGCTGATGCCAGAAAACTGGTGGAGAGATTTCAACCTGCTAGAGTAGCAGCATCATATGCTGTTGTTGCTGCAGTGAAGGTCTCCACCAGAAGTATGTCAGTAAATACAGACTTGACGTGGCAATGCGATGATGCAAAGTACAAAAAACTATCCGATGTTGTAAACGTGGAGAAGAAAACTGCAAAAGCTGCTCAGCAGCAGAAGGAGGCAGCTCAGAAAAAAAAAGCAAGCTCCTGCCAATGATACCACCTCCACACAGGTGTCCTTGAACACAAACAAATCATCAGTTGGGTTGAGTACTGGGATGCCAGTTCCCAGCCTACCCAAGTTAAAAAGCAAACCAGCGAAGAAGGATCACACCTCTGGGCGGCTTAAAAAAGCCGAACAGAACTTAAAGCCGCACACCCTAGTTTCATCCAGCGAAAATAAATTATAATTTGGTTAATCTACAAACCTGTAACATACTTAGATCACGCTTTTATCAAATGGAGTGAAAAAGCAGGTTTTATATCGATAAATACCATGGGAATACCCATGTCCCAATTGCTTGAAATAATTTTGAAAGTTAATATTCTGATGTCACCGGTAGAAGCACAACAATGCCTACGTCACGACAAATTTCACAGACTTGGGGTGCGTTCGTTTCACCTCTCCTGGACATGTTCCAACTGTTCTGTCCTGGTTGTATCCCCTCTCCAGATATCGTAAGACTTAGCAAAATTATTGGTTTTAAGGGTTTGTAACGTTTTGTATTGAGACACTTACTTGTCTGAACTTTATTGTTACTGAAAACGTTCACGAACTGTGAAGAAAAATCTCACAAATGAACAACAACAAATCGGATGTTGATTGAGCGAACCGTGCACGAGAAAACAAACCGAACCAAAATGATAACGGTCACGTGATATACCAACGTCTGTAACATTAAAAATAGATTGGACCTCGCTTGCTTAACGGTTTTTTCTCGACAACACGTTTTGTGCAAAAAATGCATTTCGTGGTTTTACAAACGTCAGGATTACCAAAAAGCACTTCAGGTGAATGGAAATTTGTATTCTAAATAAAAAAATGTAAGTTAAGTGCAATTTTATTTGTGAAAAATGGGGTTTAATAGCGAAAAACAACGCCGTATTGGTTAACAAATAAACGTAACTAGGGTGTGTCCCTTTAACAAGAAGTAATATGTTTCAGGCTCTGGATGATGGAGGTGATGAGATGGAAGTCTCATCACTTGATTATCCAGGAACAAAACGACCACCACCAAAGCCAAAGATAACTCCCATACTTCCTCCCGATGGCGAATAAAGTCATCCAGTGGAACTATTGCGGTATGTCTTCAGGAGACTTTCCTGAAGGACACTGACAGTATTAATATTAGAGGATTTAACCACTATCGTTTCATGAAACTGATAACAGAGCTGGGGGTGTTTCCATTTTAGTAAATGAAAATATCCCTCAGTGTGTAATTACATTAAATACTAATATCCAAGCTGTGGCTGTAAAAGTCACAGCCCATAAAACTATAACTTTATGCTCTCTCTATTTGCCTCCTCGTAATAATTTCAACTTCAATCCCAAAGATCTTCAAGATCTCTTCTACCAACTCCCTAGCCCTTTTGTGGTTATGGGAGATTTCAATGGTCACCACACTTTGTGGGGATGCGAGGATGTAAATACTCGAGGCAAACAATTAGAAGACTTAATTCTCAAAAATGACTTAATTATATTTAACGATAAAAGTCGAACTTATTTTCACGCTGCAAGTGGCTCTTTCACTTCAATTGATCTAACTTTATGTAGTCCATCACTGTTTCTGGATTTCTCCTGGAAAGTCGGTCGAGACCCCTGTGGCAGTGACCACTTTCCGATTTTTTTGGAGAATGATGGACCACCATCACTTGAAAGGGTTCAAAGATGGAAATTATGGAGGGCTGACTGGGATCAGTTTCAGCATCTATGCAGCACTCGTCTGCAACAATCTGCCATTGACGATGCTGACGATCTCATGTCCTCTTTCACTTCCATTTTGAAAGAAATTGCAGAAGAAACTATTCCCAAGACTTCGGCAGTGCCGAAACGTTTCACTAAACCATGGTTCAATGAATCATGCAAAGATGCTATTAAGGAACGAAACAGGCACATTGAGAGGTTTAAACGGGAACCCACCTGAGACAACCTCTCTGCCTATCGTATTGCTAAGGCAAAGGCCCGCAGAGAGATCAGACAAAGTAAGAAAACATCTTGGAGAAAATATGTCTCCAGGTTGAATTCCCAAACCTCTGTGAAATCTGTGTGGAATAGGATCTGTAAAATCAAGGGAAAAGAATCCAGTAGTACTGTCCATCATTTGTCTGTCAATGACACAAACGTCACATCTCAACGTGACATCGCCAATGCACTGGCAGACAACTTTTCTCATAACTCCTCTTCTGCTTTCAGCTCAGATGCTTTTACATCTGTCCGTACTAAAGCTGAAAAGCAACCTATTAATTTTTCATCTGAGAATGCTGAAATATACAACAGGCCCTTCTCTTCGGAGGAGTTGCAGAATGTTCTTCGAAAAGCCCATGATACTTCGGTGGGACCAGATGAAATACATTACCAACTACTAAAACACTTACCCAAATCTTCTCTTTTAGTTCTTTTGAACATGTTTAATAACATCTGGAGTTCTGGTGACTTTCCTTCTGATTGGAGGAAGGCTATTATAATTCCTATTCCAAAGCCTGGCAAGGATCCTACTGACCCTACCAGTTACCGCCCCATCGCTCTCACAAGCTGCATCTGCAAAACTATGGAACGAATGATCAATCGTAGACTTGTCTGGTTTCTCGAGTCCCACAAATTGCTTACTAACGTGCAATGTGGGTTCAGATCCAGTCGAGCTACGGTTGATCATCTCGTTCGATTTGAAACGTCAATAATCAACACCTGGTTTCAGTGTTCTTTGATTTGGAAAAGGCCTACGATACCACATGGAAGTATGGGATTTTAAAAGACCTCCATGGCATGGGCCTAAGAGGTCTTCTACCAAATTTTATTTCTAACTTTTTAAAAGATAGAATTTTTAAAGTGCGAGTGGGATCCACGTTTTCAGATTCCCACTCACAAGACATGGGGGTGCCCCAAGGTAGCATCCTGTCGGTTACCCTATTCATAATTAAAATTAACACCATCGCCCAGTGTTTAAAACCTGGTGTCGATTGCTCACTATACGTTGACGATTTTCAGATTTGTTACAGGTCGTTCAATATGAGTATCATTGAGCGCCAGTTGCAGCTTTGTTTGGATAAGCTTCAACAATGGACAACTGACAATGGCTTTCGATTCTCAAAGTCAAAAACGGTCTGTATGCACTTTTGCCAGAAAAGAGGTCACCACCTAGACCCTCGGCTGTTTCTGGACAAAAGCCCGATTCCCGCGGTCGAGGAGACCAAATTTCTGGGAATTGTATTTGACAGGAAGCTATCTTTCATACCTCATTTAAAATATGTTAAAAAGAAAGGGCTAAAGGCCCTAAATATTCTCAAAGTTATTGCCAGCACAGAGTGGGGAGCAGACCGTAAGGTTATGCTCCGACTGTATCGATCTATGATTAGATCTAAACTAGATTACGGCTCTATTGTGTATGGGTCGGCACGCAAGACTTACTTGCAGATGCTTGATCCCATACACAACCAGGGACTTAGGCTTTGTCTTGGTGCTTTCAGAACATCTCCTGTGGAAAGTTTGTACGTCGATGCACACGAACCTAGTTTGGGTGCTAGACGTGCAAAGCTGTCTCTGCAGTATGCTACCAAGATAAAGTCATTGCCAAAACACCCCACCCATAACGCTATCTTTGACAACCGATTTATGAAGTTGTTTGATGCGAAGCCAAATGCAATCTGCACATTTGGTCTTCGCATTAGGCAGCTTTTCTCTGCTTCCAATATTGATCTTTCAGACATTTTGGAAACACCTTCATATTTTGTTTTGCCACCTTGGTGCATAAAACCAGCTAAAATTGTGTTGGATCTCGTGCATCTGAAGAAAGATCGCACGGATCCAATTATTTATAACCAATATTTTATGGAAATAAAAGAGAAATACTGTGACTACATCCCTATTTACACGGATGGGTCACGGGATGGGAATTCTGTGGCTTGTGCCACAGTTTTTCCATCAGACAAAATAATCTCTATGAGATTGCCTGATTTGGCATCTATATTTAGTGCCGAAACTTGGGCGATTATTAAAGCCCTAGAGGAAATCAAAAACTCTAGCTCCTCTAAATTTATAATCTATACCGACTCACTTTCGTGTCTCCAGTCTTTACAATATATGAAGCTGGAACATCCCTTAATTGGGATGTTGATACGAAAGTGTGTCTTTTTATCTATTAACAATAAGACTATTGTGTTTTGTTGGGTACCCAGCCATGTTGGCATCAGAGGCAATGAAAAGGCAGATTGTGCTGCCAAGTCGACTTTGCCACGTGCCAATGCTGGTATTCCCTATAGTGATCTCAAACATCACGTAACTAATTATATCTTTTCTACTTGGCAAGATGATTGGAACGGTGCGGTCGGAAACAAGCTTCATTATGTTAAGCCAGTCCTGAGAGTGGCAGTCCTCCTATAGGCGGTGCAGAAGGGATGAAATAGTCTTGTGTCGTGCTCGCATCGGACATACTTACATTATCCATTCATTTATTCTCAAGAAGGATCCTCCACCTCAGTGTGAGCATTGTCAGTGTACACTGACGGTGCACCATATTTTGGTGGAGTGTAATCATCTGATCCAGACTAGAAACGATATATTCGAAGCAAGGGATGTGGTGGAATCCTTTAGATTCCACCCTGAACTTGTACTAAATGTTTTAAAAGAAACTGGATTTCTTATAATTGATTTGTAACCCAATAGCGGATGTATTATTTGTGCTGGGGTGTCGTTAAACATTCATTCAATTCAAAGATATTATTCCTATACCGACCAAGTCTGATGATGGAATTGATTAATTAATGTTTAACGACACCCCAGCACAGTACAGAAGATATTATTCCTATACCGACCAAGTCTGATGATGGAATTAATTAATTAATGTTTAACGACACTCCACCACAACAATACAGTCTGGCAACTGGATGTCACACATGGTAAGTACATGTATATGAAAATAGTATTTATGCTATGTAAAACCTGTATAGAAATCAAAGTGTTTTGAACACTTTAAAATTAATTATGGGTGCATGGAATTTAAACGATTCCAAAACATTTCGCTTGCCATATACATCATTCCATTACAGTATATGAAATTGGAGCACCCCTTAGATGGGATGTTGATTCGAAAGTGTGTCTTGTTATCAATTGCCAATAAAGATGTTATATTTTGTTCGGTACCCAGCCATGTTGGTATTAAAGGGACATTCCTGAGTTTCCTGCATTGTAAGATGTTTCCGACTAATATAATATTGTTTCGATTAAACTTTTATATTAAATATATTTTCTTGTTTAGAATATCAGTGTATGTATATTCAATGTGCTTCTGGTCGTCTTAATATTTGTAAGAAGCCCAAACTGGATTTTGTCTCAACATATTTTAGGAAATAAAATAAATTTAACGTACTACTAATATTAGAACGATCGTTGAGGCTAGGGAAATAAAAAGGAAAATTAAACACTAAATTAGATAAATTACTTGTATTGTCTGGCCGTCATTGATTTGAGAAAATGTTGATCAAGTGATTAAACTATTTTTCTGTGATTTCATTCGCTGACTATTTTTACAGCTATTGAATTCTATCGAAATCATCTTATTTATGTTGGCGTTTTAGGGTATAAAATACCTCTAATTACTCGTGTTTTGAAATGTATGGTAAAAATATGTTTAATGTCATAATAGTGGTCTACACAAATCTGAGTATGGGAAATATGTTTACTTCCACCACACACTGAAGGAAGGAAGGGAATGGATTGTTTAACGACGCACTCAACACATTTTATTTACTGTTATATGGCTAAGGACCACACAGATATTGAGGGAGGAAACCTGCTGTCGCCACTTCATGGGCTATTTTATATGCACCATCCCACAGACAGGATAGTACATGCCACGGCCTTTGTTAAACCAGTTGTGGAGCACTGGCTGGAACGAGAAATAGCCTAATGGACCCACCGACGGGAATCAATCCTATATCGATCGCGCATCAGGCGAGCGCTGTACCACTGAGCTACGCCCCGCCCACATCACACAGTGACGCCCAATAGCCGATGTATTGTTCGTGCTGGGATGTCGTTAAACATCCATTCATTCTATTCATTGCCATCTCTCTCTCTCTCTCTATCTCTCTCTCTCTCTCTCACACACACACACACCACCACCACCACTATAAAAGAAAAAGAAGATGGATGGCACATGTGTAAGGGACCGTAACAAAAGTATATTGAAGCCAGAGAGACTAAGTCACTTAGTCTTGATTCTGACCCCCCACCCCCCTCAAAAAGACTAAATGGGCAGTTGACTTTGGCTTCATCCAAATTGACGTTACAGAACAAGGTTTGGAAAAGACCAAAGGAAGACCGTAGTAATATAAAAGATACAAACAGTATTTATTCATGAATGCACATAGTGAAACAATGTTTTTAAACAGTGATATGAGGCCAACCAAGGCACTCTGAAAGGCTTTGTAACTATTAAACTATACATCCAATGACAATATGCCCATTGGTATCTTTCATCAGACGCCAATGACATAAGCTCCAAGTTGGCCTATTTCTCAAGTCATATTTTCCAGCAATTTAAGATAATTTATGCATCTTTTCTCTTCTTTTTTGCTGTTGCAATTGCCGTTTTTCGGCTCTATTCCAGCGCTTGATGTGCAAGGTAGAGATTTTTTAAACAACTTGTATTGTTGTTAATATCTTGATGCAGAGTTGAGTTGTTCCTGTCAAGTCTCTTTTTGTTAATTAGAAGTTACAATATATCGTGAAATGTTTTAATGCGCTGTTTATTGGGAGAAAATATCACACCCACCCGCGACACGACGCCACACGCAAATTTCGATAAGTGAAAAAAGAGAAGTGACTCTTATTAAAGAAAATCATCCTAAACACGCTCAAGATGTATAACAACAATTGTTTGTTTGTTTTTTGTTTTGTTTGTTTCATTACTTTATTATTTATTAGTGTTACACATAATTGCCAAACCACTTGTCATACTAAGAGAGCTAACTCTTTACGATCGTTACAACGGCAAGACCTGTGTGGTACCAACACGGCCGTTATAACGAGAGTTGACTGTAATACATACCTAGCCACCTTGATATCCTGGTTTGCATGGGCAGTAGGTCGACAATAAATACCTTGGCCAGTGTTTTGAAGCCTTTTGGGTTGTGTTTGTATGATGATTTTCAAGTTCAAAGCAAGTGAAGCCAAAAGTGATAAAAA
>NC_054703.1:9242811-9301462 GCF_016097555.1 Gigantopelta aegis
CAACTTACGTTCAATGATACTCATATTGGACGATCTATAGCAAATCTGAAAATCATCGACATATAACGAGCAATCCACACCAGGTGTTAAACACTGGGTGATGCTGTTAATTTTCACAGAAAATAAAGTTACAGACAGGATACTACCTTGAGGTACACCCATCTCCTGTGGGTGAATGTCGGACAAAGTTGACCCCACCCGGACTTTAAAAGATCTCTCTCTTAAAAATTGAGATATAAAAACAGGAAGGCGACCTCTAAGGCCCATGCCATGGAGGTCGTTTAAAATCCCATACTTCCACGTGGTATCGTAAGCCTTCTCCAAATCAAAACACACTGAAACCAAGTGCTGATTATGGATGAAAGCTTCCCTACAAAACTTTTAAATCTAACAAGATGTTCTACCGTGCTACGTCTAGATCTGAACCCACATTGCACGTTAGTTAGCAATTTGTGAGATTCAAGATACCAGACAAGTGGACGATTGATCATGCGTTCCATCGTTTTACAAATGCAACTTGTCAAAGCGATAGGGCGATAGCTAGTAGGATTGGTTGGATCCTTACCAGGCTTGGGAATAGGAATGATAATAGCTTTCCTCCAATCAGAAGGAAAGTCTCCAGAAATCCAGATGTTATTAAATATATTCAAAAGAACCATCAAAGATGATTCAGGTAAATGCTTTAATAACTGATAATGAATTTCATCTGGCCCTACTGAAGTATCATGGGCTCTACGAAGAGCATCCTGCAATTCCTCCATAGAGAAACGCCTGTTGTACACTTCAGCATTTTCAGATGAAAAATTAATGGACTGCTTTTCAGCTTTAGTTCGAACAGACGGAAAAGCATCTGTACTGAAAGCAGAAGATGAGTTATGAGAAACGTTGTCTGCCAATGCATTCGCAATGTCGCGATGAGACGTGACATCCATGTCATTGACAGACAAATGATGAACTGTATTACTGGATTCTTTACCTTTGATTTTACGGATCGTATTCCAGACAGATTTTACTGATGTTTGTGAATTCAACTTGGAGACAAAAGTTCTCCAAGATGATTTCTTACTCTGTCTAATCTCTCTGCGCGCCTTGGCCCTAGCAATACGAAATGCATCCAGGTTGTCTGCTGTAGGTTCACGTTTGAACCGCTCAAGCAACCTGTTTCGCTCTTTGAATGCATCTTTGCACGTATCATTAAACCATGGTTTATTGAAACGCTTTGGCACTGCCGAAGTCTTAGGAATAGTTTCATCTGCAATGTCCTTCAAGATGGAAGTGAACAAAGACATGGGATAATCAGCAGCAGTAATGGCAAATTGTTGCAGACGAGTGCTGCACAAATGCTGAAACTGACCCAAATTTGCCTTCGCCAACTTCCACCTTTGAACCCTTTCAAGTGATGGTGGTCCATCATTCTCCAAAATAATGGGAAAGTGGTCACTACCACAAAGGTCTGAATCAACTTTCCAGGAGAAATCAAGAAAAAGTGATGGACTACAAAGAGTTATATCTATGGAAGTGAAAGATCCACTTGCAGAATGAAAATATGTACGACTTTTATAATTAAATAAAAGTAAGTCGTTTTTGAGAATTAAGTCTTCGAATTGTTTACCTCTAATATTAATATCCTCGCATCCCCACGAAGTGTGGTGACCATTAAAATCTCCCATAACAATGAAACGAGTAGGGAGCTGGTCAAGAAGACCTTGAAGATCCCTCGGATTAAAATTAAAATTATTACGAGGTGGCAAGTAAACTGAACACAGAGTTATAGTGTTATGAGCTGTGACCTTTACAGCCACAGCTTGTAAATTGGTAGTCAGTGTTACTGAACTCTGAGGAATGTTTTCATTAACAAGAATGGAAACACCCCCAGATGCATTATTTTCAGTTTCTTGAAATTTGTGATAGAGGTTAAATCCTCTCATGGTAATATGATCAGTGTCCTTCAAGAACGTTTCCTGAAGACACACTGCAAGAGGATTATGTTTTTGAATTAAAAGACTTAATTCATCAAAATTGGGCCTAAGCCCACGGCAGTTCCACTGAATGACTGAATTAGCCATTAGGGGGAAGTACGGGAGTTAGCGTTACTTTTTCCTTTGATGTTGATCGTGAACGACGTTGAGATGAAACATCCATCTCGTCAGTCATATCAGCAAGCAAACCATCAAAGGAATTGCTAACTGGAACAGGTCGCATTTCAATCTTTTTTAACCGCCCCGAAGAGCGATCTTTTTCAGATGAACCTTTCTGTTTTCCTGGCTGAGAATGACTGCTAGGGCCTGGCACCACAGCAGTCGATCTACCTGAAGAATTCTTTAAGTCCAATGACACTTGGGTCATTGTGGTAGTTGTCTTGTGCTTTTGAATAGTTTCTTGTTGTTTTTGAGCTGCCTTGTCGGCTTGTTTTGCAGCTTTTTCAACATCTGAAAGCTTTCTGTATTTAGCTTCATCGTATCGCCACGTTAGGTCAGTGTTGATGGCAACACTTCGTGTGGAGACCTTGACTGCCGCAGCATAGGACTTCCCTACTACGACAGAAACTTCTGTCTCCACAAATTTCCTAGCCTCAGGAAATGACAAGTGTTTCTCAACTTTGACCTGCTGCACCTTTTTTTCCAATTTCCATCTTGCGTGCAGGTAGGAATCTGCGTGTATTGGAAAAACAAAACTCCCATAACAATCACTTATCTAAACGACTTAACAAAGATGACATTGTGATGATCAACATCAATATAAAAATTCAACAGTTAAATTAAAACACAGTGTAAATAACTGTAAAAATTCAAATATCACAGATATATAATATTAAAATTTAGAATAAAACTCAGTACCACGTCAATTAAATAAAAACACAGTGTAAAGAACTGTGCAAAAATACAAATATCACAGATATATAATATTAAAATTTATAATAAAACTCAGTATCACGTCAGTTAAATAAAAACACAGTGTAAAGAACTGTGCAAAAATACAAATATCACAGATATATAATATTAAAATTTAGAATAAAACTCAGTATCACGTCAATTAAATAAAAACACAGTGTAAAGAACTGTGCAAAAATACAAATATCACAGATAGGTAATATTAACATTTAGAATAAAAGTCAGTGACACGTACAAATTGTAATACAAATTCTGGATGGACACTTTCTAAGATGTTATTGACTAACATATACGTTTTAACGATTGTAATTACATATCAAATATATTTTTCCTGATAAAATATTAGTGGCTGTATATTAAACGTGTTTCTGGTCATTCGAATATTTGTACAAGGTTAACTTTCATTTCATTTCCTAAAATATGGGGCTTTTTTTCGTACGTACGAAATTATTTGAAGGAAAAATCCAGTTTGTGCTTCTTACAAATATTTAGACGACCAGAAACACATTGAATATACAGATACTAATATTTTAAACAAAAAAGAAAATATATTTATTATGTAAGTTTAATCTGCAAATATTTTATTAGTCGGAAACATCTTAAAATGCAGCAAACTCAGGAATGTCTCTTTAACACAAGCCCGACTAGATTGTTTCCTGATTTCATGATCATTGTATTCTTCTGTATTAAACACCAATGTACACTGTGGGTACAGAACCGACCATTTATACAAGAAGGTATGATTAGATCTCACCGAAGAGCGTTAGCTATGTTTCGATGTGGAGTTGCTCCTATACATATAGAAACCAGTCGTTTTAATAACACCCCAGTGGATGAGCGAGTTTGTTTTAATTGTCGCAGTTGTGTAGAAGATGAACAGCATATTCCACTTTATTGCCCCGTGTGTAAAGAGCTGAGAGATATTTTATTTAATAAGTGCTTGGAATTATGGGATGGTTTTATAACTGCTACAGATCCTGAAAAGATACCATACATTTTATCCAATCATACCGTATGTAGATTAAGTGCCAAAACCTGCAAACTAATTTTAGAAAACAGGAGACATGCTTTATACGTTAATTGAATGGGTTTAGATATTTTATTAATATAACTGAAAGCGTTTTAAATAAGATACTATAATTATATATTACTTGACTGAATATTGACAGGGGATGATAATATTTTATTAAATGTCTTAAATGTGTTTTAGTTTTATATTATTTTAATATATAGACTGTTTATAATTGGACGGAATATAATAGCATATTTATTTTGGTGTTAGATGTTTTTAATTAAGAATTGAACGTGAAATTTTTTGAGTTTCATACTAGCATGAAACTCAAAAATATTCACGTTCAATTCTTATAATTCCAAACACATAACCATGTCATTAATGTAAACCTCTTTTAAATAAAAAGTGAACTCTATTTTCCAACTATTTACTATTTTATTAACACGAAATTCATACTCAACATTAGCGGAATGCCTATGGTAGTTTCGGATTTTTCCGTCAATAGCCGAATGAGAGAATGACAATGTTACAATCATTAATACAATTCATATTAATTTTTTGCATTAAATATCAATACCAAGTAGAAACATTTTGAATTCACTAGAAACATATAACGTAAGTAATTTTAATAACTTTTAACCTGTAATAAAAATGTCTGAAGCGATCTATTTTGTATGGTATAATTTATATGTGAAGCGGTTGGTGTATGAATATTTAACTACGAACTGTGGATGGGCGCCATTTTTTGATTACTGTCCAGATTTACCAATTACGACGTTGAAATTACAGTTATAAAATATTTGAGTACGTGAAAATTCCATGTGTTGATAGATTTGACATGGAGAAAGTGGTTTCAATGTTTCCGGAAATGGATGAAACAGGTGTGTCGCGAGTTTCTGTGTTTACTGGCCTTGTAATTGTGGAAGTGGCAACACAGGATGGTTTTGGCATGTGTGACTTCAAGTGGTGCGACACAAGTATTCGTGACATTTGACAGTGCCATGCTGATGTTTCGTTTTTGTAAAGTGGCACATTCTCTGTTGTAGCTTGGAATTGAAGCTTCGTTCCTGTGTCCCGACATGTACATGATATGCCTAGTTTCAAAACCCGAGTCGTTTAAAGATTGGATCGCAGTAGCTATGTGTTGTGTACCGTGTACGTCATACTACAATGCCGTTGAATGCGCGTTACTGCTAATGGTTGGCATGAACTGACTGAATTTTGTTTTTGAAATCGCTTTTGTAAAAGACCAAATTCCATTGGAATTATACACTTTTTTTGGATCGACAAAATAGATTTTTAGCTGTGGGATTTTGAATTCACTATAAACATGTAACGTAAGTAATTTCAATAACTTTTAACCTTTAATAAAAAATGTCTGAAGCGACCTATTTTGTATGGTATAATTTATATGTGAAGATTTTTAGATGTTTACAAGTTTGACGGCAGACGATTACTGTTTGATGTCTAAAAATAGAATCTCAAGGAAATTCCTCGGGGATTCCTTTGTTGACATAATTCATAAAGTAGTTCCGGCTATATAGCCAAAAATAGTGCTAAACTGAGATTCATGGTGCTAAGAATGCCAGTTTTTATCATCACGTGATACGAATTTAACCAATCCAAGGGTTTATAATAAAGGGATTTTTAGAGATTGGAATTATTATGTTTTTAATGTAATATTTGTATATTTTATATGTCGATTCTTTATAGTATCTCGTACCTCCATATAGAGTAGCTCAGTGCTATTTTATATATTATTGTTTTATTGATGTATGTTTTTAAAAATGATGTGAGACTTTAATAAACAATTTGTCTGACTATTCTATAATAAGCTTAAATCTTAAACTCAGTGTTAATGAAAGCCACAGAACCTACTGGAAATTTAATGGTTCACTTTAAAAAAACGTAAGCTTATATAGCGACAATTGAAAACGTCATGTCCAGTGTAAATAAGAGGAAAGAGCATATCCTACTCATCATATTTAAAAAAGAAAAGAAAAGAATAAACAGGAAGAACGAGTAATTAAAGAAATAGAGACATTAGAAAATATTGAACACATCAATTTTTAAACAATACAATTAAAAGGACATTCCTGAGTTTGCTGCAGTTTTTAAGATGTCATCGACTAACAGACTTTTTAACGATTGTAATTACATAACAATTATATTTTTCTGCATACAATATTAGTGGCTGTATATTAAATGTGTTCCTGATAGTTCTGATATTTGTACTAGGTTAAATTCATTCTGATTTCCTAAAATATAGTTTTTTCGTACGTACGAATTCATTTGAAGACAAAATCCAGTTTGAGCTTCTTACAAATATTAAGACGACCAGAAACACATTGAATATACAGACACTGATACTCTAAACAAGAAAATATATTTAATATGCAAATTTAATCGTAGAACTGTTTTATTAGTCGGAAACATCTTACAATGCAGCAAACTCAGGAATATCCCTTTAAAATGGAAAACTTTAGAAACTTTGCGTCAAAAGAACATGGAAGGAGTACACTGACAGTGCTCTCACTGAGGTGGAGGATATTTCTTTAAGATAAATGAATGGGTCAAGTAAGTATGACCGATGTGGGCACGATACAACACAATATCATCCTTCCTGCATTGTCTATATGAGGAATGCCACTCTCCCAAGACTAGCTTGATGGCATGAAACTTGTTCGTAACCGCACCGTCCCAACCATGTTGTCGAGTAGAAAAGATAAATTTGTTAATAGTATATTTAAAATCAGTATACGGTACACCAACCCTGGCATGAGGCAAATCCAAAGCAGACTTGGCAGCAGAATCTACCTTTTCATTACCCCTAATACCAACATGGCTGTGCACCCAATAAAATACATCTTTATTCGCAATAGATAAAAAGACACACTTTCCCAATTAAGGGATGTTCCAGCTTCATATTTCGTAAACCTTGAAGACACGAATGAATGAATGAATGAATGTTTGTTTAACGACACCCCAGCACGAAAAATACATCGACTATTGGGTGTCAAACTATGGTATGAAGACACGAAAGTGAGTCTGTAAAAATAATAAATTTGGATACACTAGAATTCAATATTTCTTCCAAGGCTTTAATAACTGCCCAAACTTCAGCACTAAAAATCGATGCTGACTCAGGCAGTCTTATGGAAAGTATTGTGTCTGATGGAAAAACTAGCACAAGCCACATAATTTCCATCCCGTGATCCATCTGTATACAGAGGAATGTAATCACGGTACTTGTCTTGAATTTCCATAAACAACAGCATCTGTACGATTTTTCGTCAGATGCGAAAGATCAAACACAATTTTAGGTGGTGTAATACATCATGGTGGTAAAACAAAATATGAAGGAGTTTCCAAAGTGTCTGCTAAATCAATGTTTGAAAGCAATAATGCGAAGACCAAATGTACGAATAGCATTTGGCCTTGCATCAAACAACTTCAACCATTACCATAGTTTTACACCCAATAGCCGATGCATTTTTCGTGCTGGAGTGTCGATAAACATTCATTCATTCATTCATTCAAACAACTTCATATATTTGTTGTCAAACACCGCATCATGTGTAGGATGTGTTGGTAATGAGTTAATCTTGGTGGCATACTGTAGAGAACGTTTGGCACGTCTAGCACCCAAACAAGGTTCGTGTGCATCAACGTACAAGCTCTCTACAAGAGATGCTGTAAATGCCCCAAGACAAAGCCTAAGTCTCTGATTGTGTATAGGATCTAGCATCTGCAAATAAGACTTGCGTGCCGACCCATACACAATGCATCCATAATCTAATTTTGATCTTACAGGTAGTACTAAACCAAATAACTTCCGGCTGGGTCAAAGTTGGAGGTGCACCCAACTTTTGATAGAGAAGTGAACACCACAAGTCCTGTGATTGGTTATAAATGTGAGTGTGTTGGTTGTAAAAAATAATAGTTTCATCTGGGTAAAAAAAAATTGCAATTTTATTTCATCTAGTACCAATGTGTCAAGTAACCTTGTGCTTGAAACATGTATGGGGTACCTGTAAAAAAAGTACTCGAATTTTGTGCGAAACTAGGGTAGTCATAGACGCTACCCGTTATCTCAGAAACGAGCAGCTTGACCCCCATTTTTTTCTGATTCACTTTAAGTGTAAGGGGTGGTAGTATTTATATCCGTGACGTTTATGTCGGTTGATACGTTGCAGGTAGGAGTTTTAGCCACATATGTTACTATTGTCGTCTATGGGATTTGATTTGGTAGTATACACCCTACAATAGATCTATACAGACGGAGCATAATCTTTCGGTCTGCTCCCCATTCCGTATTACAAATAACTTTTAAAATATTCAGAGCTGTTAAGCCCTTCTTTTTAACATATTTAAGATGGGACACAAAAGATAGTTTCCTGTCAAATATAACCCCCAGAAATTTAGTCTCCTCCACAACTGGAATTGGATTTTATTCCAAAAACAACTGAGGATCTAAGTGGAGACCTCTTTTCTGGCAGATATGCATACAAACCGATTTTGCCTTTGAGAATCTAAAGCCATTGTCCGTTGCCCATTCATGAAGTTTATTCAAACAAAGCTGCAACTTACGTTCAATGATACTCATATTGGACGATCTGTAACAAATCTGAAAATCATCGAGATATAACGAGCAATCCACACCAAGTGTTAAAGGGACATTCCCGAGTTTGCTGCATTGTAAGATGTTTCCGACTAATAAAATATTTTAACGATTAAACTTAAATATAAAATATATTGTCATGTTTAGAATGCCAGTGTCTGTATATTTAATGTGTTTCTGGTCGTCTTAATATTTGTAAGACGGTCAAAATGGATTTTTGTTTTGAAATATATTTTAGGAAATAAAAATGAAATTTAACCTAGTACAAATATTAGAACGATCAGAAATACGTTAATATACACCCACTAATATTTTATGCAGATAAATGTATTTCATATGTAATTACAATCGTTATAAAGTGTCTGTTCGTCAATAATATCTAAAAAAATTGCAGCAAACTCAGGAATGAATGAATGTTTAACGATACCCCAGCACGAAAAATACATCGGCTATTGGGTGTCAAACTATGGTTAATGCAACCCAATGTGATGATCAACATCAATATAAAAATTTAACAGGTCAATAAAAGCACAGTGTAAAGGACTGTGTAAAAATACAAATATCATAGATCGTGAGTGATTTTGAGGCAAATCATCCATCTCATGACCCACGTCCATCGCCAAAGAATCAAACGAATTACTTATCGGGACAGAACGCATTTCAATTTTTTTCAAACGTCCCGAAGAGTATTCCTTGCTGGCTTTCTTTCCTTTTTCTGACTGAGGAGGACCACTAGGGCCTGGCACCATAGTAGTGGACCTACCTGATGGATTCTGCGAATCCAATGACACTTGTGTAACTTTTGTACAAGTTATAGGTGTTTGGGAAGCTTCCTGCTGCTTCTGCGAAACTTATCAGCCTGTTTAGCAGCTTTTTCAATATCAGAAAGCTTTCGATATTTAGCTTCATCATATCTCCAAGTGATGTCAGTATTAGTTGAAATACTTCTTGTGGAAACCTTGACTGCCATAGCATACGATTTACCTGCTATGACAGGTGTTTCTGTTTCCACAAGTTTCCTAGCCTCAGGAAATGGCAAGTTTTTGTCAACTTTAATCTGTTGTACCCTTTTCTCGAATTTCCATCTGGCACATTCTCGCGAATATGCGAAATGGTTTCCCTTACAGTTGCTACAAAGAATGTCATTAGTACATGTTTGGCTGTCATGGTCAAACTGACCACAACGAGCACATGTCAACTTGTTTCGACATGCAGTTTGACCATGACCAAACTTCTGACACTTAAAACAGCGTAAGGGATTCGGTATAAATGGCACAACAGATATACTGAGATATCCGGCTTTGATTGATTGAGGAAGGACTGGTGTATTGAAAGTTAAGATCAAAGTATTCGTTGGAACAAACTCATTGTTCCGACGAATATTAATCCTTTTCACCGATGTCACTCCCTGTGATGACAAATTTTCTGTTATTTCATGTTCAGTAACTCCTTCCAGATCTCTTGACCGGATTACCCCCTTCGATGAACTGAGGGAGGCGTGAGGCGATACCTTTACTGGCACATTACACAATGAAGTAGACTTGAGAAGACACGATGAATGCCTCTCAGTCATACATTCTACCAGTAGCGATCTACTTTTCAGGTTTTTCACAGACTTTGGCTCGCCAGCCAAGCCCCTTCTGAATAGCAAATGGAGATAATTTGCTCAAGGCCCCATCAACAGACGAACTGATGACCAGTAACCTTGGCCAGGATTCAGAAGTAATAACTTTTGACTTTTTCAAGTTCAAACTAGTCCTGGACTCCTCATCAGATGATGCGGAATCCGCAACCTCGGTGTGGACCCTTTTTAGGGTCCCATCTGAAGTTTGAGAGTTGTTTTTACCCATACTGTAGAGTCATGAATTCATCAACCATGCCCCCACCCATCACAGAGTCTAACAAGGGGACATGAAGCTGCGGATAACCACCAGCCAATCATGCCAGGGATACATGGTTGATATACTCAGGCAATAAAAAACACAAAAAATCACCTGGTTGACCCTAGCCACCGCCCCAAGAGCAACATATGCACATGGTCATTCAAGGAATGGTTGTTCTTGGAAAGTATAACAAAAAATTGTTTGTTTGCTCTTGAGCATGGCGTGATCAACCGACTGATCAGGTCGGGCCTCCCTGACCACCCGTCTGGCTGAATTCCAGGCCAAAGTGGTGTGTTGCCAGAAAACATACCCGTAGATATTCCCCCAACTCAACCACCAGGATCCCATCATCCAGCATTACGGGATGCACCTCACGGCCAACAAGGTGCCCCAAAAGGGGAGTTGTGCTGTATTGACCATTCTCCAAGAGAATGTTACACCCCTGCACCACGGTGAGGTTACAGCACGCACAGGGGGCTGTGAGGGTTGCTGGCTGGAACCTGTTTGACAGATGCGTGGTTCGGATCCCTGTGTCTTGGCGAGGGGTTGTCACGGGTGGTCGGCCGCTACGGGGACGGACCCTGACTTGGTTGTTTTGTTTATATTGTTGCCATAAGTGCCATATGATGTTTCTGTGGACGTTGAATTGACGTGCGACGTCACGCTGCGAGATTCCAGATTTAAGCATCCCTATGACTCGCCATCTGTCATTGTCACTGAGACGTGGCATGACAAAATTGCAAACAGTTCACTAATGGTGTTTTTCTGACTTCTGAAGGCTGCACAGAGACTGAATGTCTGGCCTTTTATATTGAACACTGGACAGCATTTCTCCCGGAAATTCTTGCACACAGAATGCAATCGCTGCAACAACTGCTTGGATGCATTTCTTTGAGCTGGTTAATGTACATTTTCTATGGTTTACATCCATAAATCCATTCACAAATTTATTACTCCAAACAATCCATATCACAATAACTTTTGCCTTTGAGAATAATTCTTCATTATATATTGAACAGCACCTCCCCTTTAATATTAAGCGGTCGAGACACGTTTAATGATCATACCAATAAACAAATGTTTGAGCATGTTCACAAATACAAAAGACAGACAACGATTTGACTCGAGAAACGTTATCTCGTGGTGCGGAATCATGTGTTTATTTGTTGTTACTTTGACTATTATATTGTTATTAGTTACCATTTGGCCTGTATGAGAAGATAAAATGTTTATAATCAATACTTCGGTCAAAAATGACATTTTCGGGATCAAATAGACAATAACACCCGCAAATCTAAAAACTCCATATGGTTATCTCCTAATTTAATGTTTGTAATTATGAGAGGGCCACGTAAGTTGGACAACTTGTGCCCAATCATTTTGTGTGCATGTATGTACGTACGTACATGTGTGTGTGTGTGTGTGTGTGTGTGTGTGTGTGTGTATCTCTCTCTCTCTCTCTCTATATATATATACTATGTCAAAAAAGAAACGCAGGTGATGGGGAAAGAAGAAAAGTATTTGATTTTACAAAATATCGGATTTTTTTTCACAATGTTGCTGAATGACCATATCTGTTAATGTTCCTGGAATGGGACAGCATGCCCAAATGCACCCTAAAACACATTTAACGCACTTTGTGCGACAATTGCAGGATAATGGCGTGAAATGGTCAGATGTTGGCGAATGCACGTGAAACTCGGGGACAAGATTGTGGTAGACATGGGTATTTAAAGCTGCAATGCTCGCAATGATGCCTCATTTCCATTTCGACGTAGACGTGTTACAAGATGCCAAGACTAAGCCTGCCAAATCGAAATATTGCAATAGGCCGCCTCCAGTTAGGTGAATCGCAGTCAGCAGTTGCACGCCACATGAACGTCCATCAGAGCACCATTTCACGTATCTGGGACAGGTACCAGCAGTTTCAGTCAGCTGAAGACCGGCCCAGAAGTGGAAGACCTCGCATAACAATTGCAGCACAAGATCGCTACATCCGGGTTCTGCATTTGTGTCACCGAACTGCCACAGCGACGAACACTGCTGGACGCATACCTGGTTTGAATGAATGAATGGAATGAATGAATGAATTAATGTTTAACGACACCCCAGCACGAAAAATACATCGGCTATTGGGTGTCAAACTATGGTAATGCAAATAAATAAAGTGATGATCAACATCAATATAAAAATTCAAGGTTTAAACAAAAACAGTGTAAAGAACAGTGTAAAGAACTGTGCAAAAACAAAAATATCACAGAATTTTACGGATACTGAATTTTACTCAAAACTGCAATTTTGTGCTGTATCGGCCATTATCAAAGAAAATGTTACACCCCTGCACCACGGTGAGGTTACAGTACGCGCAGGGGTACCTGGTTTGAGAAGGGTGTCTACACAAACCATTCGGAACAGACTTCAAGAAGCTGGCTTACGGGCTAGGAGACCGTATGTTGGCCCCGTCCTGTGACGTCAACATCGACATTTACGTGTTCGCTGGTACACGAATGTACAGGTGGTGGAACTTGGTAAACTGGCAGTGAGTATGGTTCAGCGACGAGTCACGTTTCCTTCTACAGCGACATGATGGATGACAAGGTGTTTACAGACACCGCAATAAATATTTTGCCAAGAACTGCGTCGCCCAAAGTCAACAGATTCGGTGGAGGGAGTGTCACGATGTGGGGAGCCATCTCATACACCGGCAGAAGGGAACTTGTGTTCGTACAAGGCAACCTGACAGTTGTACGCTGTACGGGATGAAATTCTTCGCCGTCACATGCTTCCCATTTTGGATCGACAGAGAGCTCTCTCTCAGCAGGACAATGCCAGGCCGCATACGGCACGTGTAACAATGGATTTCCTACAGCATGAGAACATGAATGTGCTGCCATGGCCATCAAAAGCGTTAGATCTCAACCCCATTGAACATCTACGAGACGAACTGGACAGACGGGTACGCCAGCGTGACCCAGAGCCTCAGACGCCTCAGCAACTGTCACATGAACTGCAGGAAGAATGGGCTCGGACTCCACGGGCCCGGATTCAGTGACTCATTCAATCTATGCCAAGGAGATGTCGCGCAGTGATTGCTGCTGCTGGTGGCCACACAAAGTACTGATTTCAGCGCCCTTGTGCGACGGTGTTTGTGACGAAAACACCTCCATTGCCGTCAGTCCATAGCAAGATCATTGTCGCATTTTACTGTGATACGATCATAAATAACGAAAGTATGCCACTTTGTATTAAAGCGATAATTTCATGAATATTTCGCCTATGCGTTTCTTTTTTGACAGAGTATATATATATTACCTCAGCGGTCACTCATAACAGGGAAAGTATTTTTCATATTTTCCCAGTGGGAAGTATTCTGCATTGGTCTAACGAACAATACTATTGGACGATTTGACGCTTACAAACCAATGACAAGTGTCGGTACTAAATATGACATCATCATCGTTTGTGAAAATGTAGCTTAAAGAGTTTGTGTTTACGGCTCTCCGTTTTTGGTGTTTTTGTAAAACAAAATGTCATTTTAATGCAATTCATTATAGATTTTTTTACAAGAATAAAGAGGCGTGCATATATATCATATAATATCTTACTTTCAGTGCAATCAAACTATGTGATATTTTTCATATCACATAATTTAAGAATTTGATAACTTTGCAAATTAGATGTAAATTAATCGAGGTCACGGAACTAGAGTTATTGACATTTAAACAAACGTACTAGGGTGAAACTCCATAATTGTTATATGAATTCAGTCATTTTTCGTATGGCCTAGAATGTTGTTTTATTTAATCGAACGCCGAGTTTTATCAAAGGTATTTGGTGTATATGAGATCTATTTTTACACAAGGAGTTAGTATCCTTCTTAGAAAATGTTCAAATCATCATCTAACTGTCATTTCGCTTACAACTGTCTCGTACCATTGGGTCTTTCATATCCCGATCATTTCCACATTTCGCGCTGATGCCGGGATGTGAACTCAGTACCTCCCAACCGTAAGTCCAACGGTTTAACCTCAACGCTACAGAGACCCTTTCACTCGTAACATTAACAGTAGATTAATATGTCGACAGTTGTATTTCAAAAAGAGATTTATGAAAGAAAAAAAGAAGCCACAATTTGTTTCCAATTCCGCCTACACAAATACGTGTTCTGGACTGTAGGCCTACTGTAAAGAAGCAGGAAATGCTTTATTTAACGACGCACTCAACACATTTTATTTACGGTTATATGGCGTCGGACACATGGTTAACGACCACTCAGATATTGAGAGAAGAAACCCGCTGTCGGCACTTCATGGGCTACTCTTTTTTATTAGCAGCAAGGGATATTTTGATATGCACCATCCCACAGACATGATAGTACATACCACG
The DNA here is from genome assembly GCF_016097555.1 of Gigantopelta aegis. Lineage (NCBI taxonomy): Eukaryota > Metazoa > Mollusca > Gastropoda > Neomphalida > Peltospiridae > Gigantopelta > Gigantopelta aegis. The sequence continues at coordinate 9,257,605 of NC_054703.1, forward strand.
GCCTTTGTTACACCAGTTGTGGAGCACTGGCTGGAAAGAGAAATAGCCCAACGGGCCCACCGACCAGAATCGATCCTAAGTCGATCGCTGTACCACTGAGCTACCCCCCCCCCCCCCCCCAAATACTGTAAAGAGCAACGACAAATATGTTGTGTAATATTTATATTGTACAAGACGCAACAACCACCAAGCTAAAGAAAACGAATCACAGTTGCACACTGTGCTTCAATCTCAGTAATAATCAAACAATGTAACAATGGGACGATGATGATAATTATGATGCTTTATTTTGCAGGAAACCAATGAAAATGATGCGAAACTCAACGCAGCAGTCGTTCACGCTTAACGAAACATCCAGTTTTATTGAGACCACTATCGGTCTTGACGACTTTACTTATGGAAACTATTCTGATAACGGAGAAGATGATTCGTCCGTCGATGGGTGGCCATATTTAGAGAACTATGGACCCAGCTACTGGGCAGTTCTTTTGTGTATAGTTGTACTCGGAATCGCTGGAAATATCCTCCTGTATATTATGATGAGTGACGCTAAATTGAACTTCTTATCCTATTCCGTTTTCTTAAAATGGTTGGCTGTCTCCGATACTTTTTTGCTAGGCACGAGGTTTGTCATGGAAACAGAGAGAGTGTTTTCGCTTCGGTCACTTTTGGTAATTAACGAGGCCCTCTGTAAAATACTAACCACCTTCAAAATATTTGTGATGATTGTTTCGCCGTGGCTGGTGGCTGGACTCTCTCTTGACAGATACGTGTGCGTCTGTTGGCCACTGAAGAGAGAGGTACTTTGTACCCGGATGAAGGCAAGAATCGTCTGCTCCGTAACGCTTGGTATGTCGATCGTCTTGATAATCCCCATTTTTACTGAATTACATATGGTGGAAGGACGTTGTACCCCCACCCAGGAAATCTATTACTATTTCATCTTCATTAGAATATTGCTGATGGCTGGCTTGCCGTGCTTGTTCATTCTCGTGCTAAACATCCTTATAATTATCCAGCTGAAACGAAGCCATGCTTTCCGAAAAGTTTTTACAAGATCAGGGAATGATCCAGACAGTCACCCGGAAACTAATGCCACACGTTCCCTAGTGTTGATTTGCATAATGGCTTTTGTTACACTGATGCCAGCGGCGGTATTAGATGCATATATTAGTGCGTTAATAGTACTGGACATTGATGAAAAAGCTCTCATATCAAGTCTGAAAATATGGCCTCTATTTATCATGGTTTACGTGTTAAATTTCGGGCAGAACTTTTACATCTTGATTGGAAGTTCATCAAACTATCGGAACATCATCAAGAGAAGGCTGGTTTGCTGCAGGTTCAAACAGAATAAAGAGGGAAGAAACATGACGATGAATGTCATCCAGCGTTACAGCAGTGGATCAGAATCTGCTTTACCACAGCCAACAGTTTCATCTGGTATAATGTTTTCAACATTGCCAGTCAGTCCATCTGATATCTAGAACTGAATAGCGTCAGCTAGTCCATCTGATATCTAAAACTAAATAAGTGTCAGCTAGTCCATCTGATATCTACTAGTATATCTAGAACTATGTATTGTCAGCTAGTCCATTTGATATCTAGAACTGAATAGTGTCGGCTAGTCCATCTGATATCTATATCTAGAACTATGTATTGTCAGCTAGTCCATCTGATAGCTTGAACTGAGTATTGTCAGCTAGTCCATCTGGCAGCTTGAACTGAGTATTGTCAGCTAGTCCATCTGATAGCTAGAACTGAGTATTGTCAGCTAGTCCATCTGATATCTTGAACTGAGTATTGTCAGCTAGTCCATCTGATAGCTAGAACTGAGTATTGTCAGCTAGTCCATCTGATATCTAGAACTGCGTATTGTCAACTAGTCCATCTGACAGCTAGAACTGAGTATTGTCAGGTACTCCATCCAATATCTAGACGAGTACTGTGAGTTAATCCATCTGATATCTAAAATTGAATAGTCCATCTGATATTTAAAACTGAATAGTCCATCTGATATCTAGAACTGAATGAATGAATGAATGAATGAATGAATGAATGTTTAACGACATGAATGAATGAATGAATGTTTAACGACACCCCAGCACGAAAAATACATCGGCTATTGGGTGTCAAACTATGGTAATGCAAATAAATAAAGTGATGATCAACATCAATATAAAAATTCAAGTTTTAAACAAAAACAGTGTAAAGAACTGTACAAAAATACAAATACAAATATCACAGAATTTTACGGACACCGAATCTTACTCTAAACTTCAATTTGTGCTGTACTGGCCTTTCTCAAAGAGAATGTTACACCCCTGCACCACGGCGAGGTTACAGCACGCGCAGGGGATCTAGAACTGAGTATTGTGAAACACTCCATCTGGTATCTAGAACTGAATAGTCCATCTGATATATACAACTGAATAGTCAATCTGATATCTGAAACTGAATAATCCATCTGAATGAATGAATCAATGAATGTTTAACGACGCCCCAGCACGAAAAATACATCGGCAATTGAGTGTCAAACTATGGTAATGGGAAAAACAAAGTGATGATCAACATCAATATAAAAATCCAACAGTTAAATAAAAACACAGTGTAAAAGACTGTGTAAAAATACAAATATCACAGATAGATATAATTAAAATTTAGAATAAAACTCAGTGTCTGGATGGAATCGAAATGAATGAATGAATGAATGTTTAACGACACCCCAGCACGAAAAATACATCGGCTATTGGGTGTCAAACTATGGTAAAATGAAACAACAGTGTGATGAGCATCATCAGTATAAAAATTCAACAGTTAAATAAAAACACAGTTTAAAGGACTGTGTAAAAAATGCAAATATCACAGATATATATATATATATATATATAATTAAAATTTTGAATAAAATTCAGTATCACGTAAACATTGTAAAATAAGTTCTGGATGGAATCGAAAGGATTCCATCACAGTTCGTAGTCCAAATATATCTTTTCGAATTGCTTTCAGATGGGTACACTCGACCAAAATGTGTCGCACAGTCAGAAGACACTGACAGTGCTCACACTGAGGTGGAGGATCTTTCTTTAAGATAAATGAATGGGTTATATATGTATGCCCGATGTGTGGGAACGACACAAGACTTTCATCCTTCCTGCACCGTCTATAGGAGGACTGCCACTCTCCCAAGACTGGCTTGATAGCATGAAGCTTGTTCGCAACCTCACCGTTCCAATCACGTTGCCAAATTGAAAAGATAAATTTGTTCATACCATATTTAAAATCAGTATACGGTACACCAACCCTGGCATGAGGCAAATCCAAAGCAGATTTGGCAGCTAAATCTGCCTTTTCATTACCCCTGATGCCAACATGGCTGGGTACCCAACAAAATACAATGTCTTTATTAGCAATAGATAAAAAGACACACTTTCTTATCACCATCCCAATTAAGGGATGGTCCAGCTTCATATTACGTAAAGCTTGGAGACACGAAAGTGAGTGTAAAAATAATAAATTTGGATGCACTAGAATCCTTTATTTCTTCTAAGGCTTTAATGACTGCCCAAACTTCAGCACTAAAGATCGATGCTGAGTCAGGCAGTCGCATGGAAAGTATTGTGTCTGATGGAAAAACTGTAGCACAAGCCACAGAATTCCCATCCCGTGATCCATCTGTATACACAGGAATGTAATCACGGTACTTGTCCTGAATTTCCATGAAAAACTGTTTGTACACAACAGCATCTGTACGATCTTTCTTTAGATGCGAAAGATGAAACACAATTGTAGGTGGTGTAATACACCAAGGTGGTAAAACAAAATATGAAGGTGTTTCCAAAGTGTCAGTTAAATCAATGTTGGAAACCAACAAAAAACGCTTAATGCGAAGACCAAATGTACGAATAGCATTTAGCCTTGTATCAAACAACTTCATATATTTGTTGTCAAACACCGCATCATGTGTTGGATGTGTTGGTAACGATTTAATCTTGGCAGCATACTGTAGAGAAAGCTTGGCACGTCTAGCACCCAAACAAGGTTCGTGTCCATCAACGTACAAGCTCTCTACAGGAGCTGTTCTAAATGCACCAAGACAAAGCCTAAGTCCCTGATTGTGTATATGATCTAGCATCTGCAAGTAAGACTTGCGTACCGACCCATACATAATGCATCCATAATCTAGTTTTGATCTGACTAAAGATCTATACAGACGGAGCATAACCTTTCGGTCTGCTCCCCATTCTGTATTACCAATCACGTTTAAAATATTAAGAGCTTTTAAGCCCTTCTTTTTAACATATTTAAGATGGGGCACAAAAGATAGCTTCCTGTCAAATATAACCCCCAGAAATTTAGTCTCCTCCACAACTGGAATTGGATTTTTGTCCAAAAACAACTGTGGATCTAAGTGAAGACCTCTTTTCTGGCAGGTATGCATACAAACCGTTTTTGCCTTTGAGAATCTAAAGCCATTGACAGTTGCCCATTGATGAAGTTTATTCAAACAAAACTGCAACTTACGTTCAATGATACTCATATTGGACGATCTATAGCAAATCTGAAAATCATCGACATATAACGAGCAATCGACACCAGGTGTTAAACACTGGGTGATGCTGTTAATTTTCACAGAAAATAGAGTTACAGACAGGATACTACCTTGAGGCACACCCATCTCCTGTGGGTGAATGTCGGACAAAGTCGACCCCACCCGGACTTTAAAAGATCTATCTCTTAAAAACTGAGATATAAAAACTGGAAGTCGACCTCTTAGGCCCATGCCATGGAGGTCGTTTAAAATCCCATACTTCAACGTGGTATCGTAAGCCTTCTCCAAATCAAAACACACTGAAACCAAGTGCTGATTATGGATGAAAGCTTCCCTACAAAACGTTTCAAATCTAACAAGATGATCAACCGTGCTACGTCTAGATCTGAACCCACATTGCACGTTAGTGAGCAATTTGTGAGATTCAAGATACCAGACAAGTCTACGATCGATCATTCGTTCCATGGTTTTACAAATGCAACTTGTCAAAGCGATAGGGCGATAACTAGTAGGATTGGTTGGATCCTTACCAGGCTTGGGAATAGGAATGATAATAGCTTTCCTCCAATCAGAAGGAAAGTCACCAGAAATCCAGATGTTATTAAAAATATTCAAAAGAACCATCAAAGATGATTCAGGTAAATGTTTTAATAACTGATAATGAATTTCATCTGGACCTACTGAAGTATCATGGGCTCTACGAAGAGCATCCTGCAATTCCTCCATAGAGAAACGGCTGTTGTACACTTCAGCATTTTCAGATGAAAAATTAATGGACTGCTTTTCAGCTTTAGTTCTGACAGATGTAAAAGCATCTGTACTGAAAGCAGAAGATAAGTTATGAGAAAAGTTGTCTGCCAATGCATTAGCAATGTCACGATGAGACGTGACATCCGTATCATTGACATACAAATGATGAACTGTATTACTGGATTCTTTACCTTTGATTTTACGGATCCTATTCCAGACAGATTTTACTGATGTTTGTGAATTCAGTTTGGAATGAATGAATGTTGAACGACACCCCAGCACGAAAAATACATCGGCTATTGGGTGTCAAACTATGGTAATGCAAATAAATAAATAAAGTGATGATTAACATCAATATAAAAATCCAAGACTTAAACAAAAACTGTGTCAAGAACTGTGCAAAAACACAAATATCACAGAATTTTACGGATACTGAATTTTACTCAAAACTTCAATTTTGTGCTGTATTGGCCATTCTCAAAGAGAATGTTACACCCCTGCACCACGGTGAGGTTACAGCACACGCAGGGGTGAATTCAGTTTGGAGACAAAAGTTCTCCAAGATGTTTTCTTACTCTGTCTAATCTCTCTGCGAGCCTTAGCCCTAGCAATACGAAATGCATCCAGGTTGTCTGATGTAGGTTCACGTTTGAACCGCTCAAGCAACCTGTTTCGCTCTTTGAATGCATCTTTGCACGTATCATTAAACCATGGTTTATTGAAACGCTTTGGTACTGCCGAAGTCTTAGGAATAGTTTCATCTGCAATGTCCTTCAAGATGGAAGTGAACAACGACATGGGATCATCAGCATCAGTAATGGCAAATTGTTGCAGACGAGTGCTGCACAGATGCTGAAACTGACCCCAATTTGCCTTCGCCAACTTCCACCTTTGAACCCTTTCAAGTGATGGTGGTCCATCATTCTCCAAAATAATGGGAAAGTGGTCACTACCACAAGGGTCTGAACCAACTTTCCAGGAGAAATCAAGAAAAAGTGAAGGACTACAAAGGGTTAAATCTATAGAAGTGAAAGAACCACTTGCAGAATGAAAATATGTACGACTTTTATCATTAAATAAAAGTAAGTCATTTTTGAGAATTAAGTCTTCCAATTGTTTTCCTCTAATATTTACATCCTCGCATCCCCACAAAGTGTGGTGAAGATTAAAATCTCCCATAACAATGAAGGGAGTAGGGAGCTGATTAATGAGATCTTGAAGATCTCTTGAATTAAAATTAAAATGGTTTCGAGGAGGTAAATAAACTGAACACAGAGTTATAGTTTTATGAGCCGTGACCTTTACAGCCACAGCTTGTAAATTGGTATTTAATGTCACTATACTCTGAGGAATGTTTTCATTAACAAGAATGGAAACACCCCCAGATGCTCTATTTTCAGTTTCTTGAAATTTATGATGGAGGTTAAATCCTCTCATAGTAATATGATCAGTGTCCTTCAAGAAAGTTTCCTGAAGACACACTGCAAGAGGATTATGTTTTTGAATTAAAAGACTTAATTCATCAAAATTGGGCCTAAGCCCACGGCAGTTCCACTGAATGACTGAATTAGCCATTAGGGGGAAGTACGGGAGTTATCTTTGGCTTTCGAGATCTTTGTGATTGTGGACAATCATCTGGCATTATATCCATTTGATCATCCACATCAGTCAAAGCTTCAAAAGGATTGTTGGTCGGAACCAACTGTTTTTCATATTTCTTCAGACGTCCTGAAGAAGAATCCTTATTGGGTTTTTTAAGGTCTTTCCGTGGCGAAGGCTTACTGGGACCTGGCTCCCCAGAAGATGAACCTCTTGATGGATTGGTAGAATCCAAAGACACCTGGGATGATTTGGAAACTTGTTTATTAGCAGCTTTTGTAGTTTGCTTTTGAACTTTTTCAATATTAGAAATCTTCTTAAATTTGTCCTCACCATTAGGCCATGTAAGGTCTGGCTGAATGGCTATACTGGTTGTAGATACCTTCACAGCAGCGGCATACGATTTTCCAGCTGCTGGGGGTGTTGATGCTTCCACAACCTTTCTAGCCTCTGTGAAAGAGAGGTGTTTTTCAACTTTCACATGTTGTACCTCTTTTTCCACTTTCCACCTTGGGCACTCTCGCGAATACGCAAAGTGTTTCCCTTTACAGTTGGTACATGCCATATCATTTTGACATGCCTTGCTGTCATGGTCAAATTGACCACAACGAGCACATGTCAATCTGTTACGGCATGTATTTTGTCCATGTCCAAATCTTTGGCATTTGAAACATCGTAAAGGGTTAGGAATATACGGCACGACAGGTATATTTAAATAACCTGCTTTGACAGAATTTGGAAGGGTTGGCATATTAAATGTAAGGATTAAGGTGTTCGTCGAAACCAGTTCATTGTTCCGACGGACCTTAATGCGCTTGACTGATGTGACACCTTGTGAGGAGAGATTTTCGCAAATCTCATCCTCACTGACTCCTTCCAAATCCCTAGACCGAACCACTCCTTTAGAGGAATTAAGGCTGGCGTGAGGACTGACTTTGATGGAAATATTACATAAATGTTTTGATTTAAGAAGATTTCTGGAATGACTCTCTGTTGAGCATTCGACCAACAATGAGCCACTCCTTAATTTCTTAACACTTTTAGGCTCGCCGGCCAAGCCTTCGAGCCCTTTTTGAATCGCAAAAGGCGACACTTTCTTCAAGGCCTCATCATCAGTAGACCCGATGACAAGAAACCTTGGCCAGGTTTTTGAAGAAATCACTCTGGATTTCTTTACAAACAATGTCGTAGACTCTTCATCTGATGATGAAGAGTCCGAAACTTCGGTGTGGACCCTTTTCAGGGTCCCATCAAAAGTTAGTGTTGTTGTTTGAGCCATAATATAGTTCATATAATTCATCACTCATGCTCCCCACCCACCACGGAGTCCAACAAGGGGACATGATGCTGCGGATAACCAGCAGACAATCATGCCAGGGATACATGGTTGAGATACTCAGGCAATAAGAAATAATAAATCACCTGATTGACCCTAGCCACCGCCCCAAGAGCAACAAAACATATGACCATTGAAACAATGTTTGTTCTTTGGAAATGTAACAAAGCAAAGGGTTGTATGCCCTCGAGCTTGACGTGACCAGCCGATTGATCAGGTCGGGCCTTCCTGAACACCCGTCTATATGAACTCCGGGCCAAAGTGATTTATTGTCAGAAGTCATACCCGCAGGTATGCCCCAACTCAATCACCAGGATCCCATCATCCATTTTCACGGGTTGCACCTCACGGCAAACAAGGTGCCTCATACGAGGAGTTGTGCATTTATTGGCCATTCTATAAAAGAATGTTCACCCCTGCACCACGGTGAGGTTAATGCACACGCAGGGGGGAATCGAAATGATTCCATCACATTTCTTTGTCCAAATAAATCTTTTCGAGTTGCTGACAAATGCTTACACTCCACCAAAATGTGGCGTACAGCCAGAGTACACTGGCAGTGCTCATACTGAGGTGGAGGATCCTTATTCAAAAGAAATGAATGGGTCAAGTCAGTATGACCGATGCGAGCACGACACAATAATATTTCATCTTTCCTGCACTGTTTATAGGAGCACTGCCACTCTCCCAAGACTGGCTTGATAGCATGACGCTTGTTCGCAACCGCACCGTCACACTCATGTTGCCAAGTCGAAAAGATAAATTTGTTGATACTATATTTAAAGGGACATTCCTGAGTGCTGCATTGTAATATGTTTCAGACTAATAAAATAGTTCTACGATTAAACTTACATATTAAATATATTTTCTTATTTAGAATATCAGTGTCTGTATATTCAATGTGTTTCTGGTCATCACAATATTTGTAAAAAGCTCAAATTGGATTTTTGACTAAAATTAAATTTAACCTCGTACAAATATTAGAATAATCAGAAACACGTTTAATATACAGCCACTAATATTTTATTCAGAAAAATATACTTGATATGTAATTACAATCGTTAAAAAAGTCTCTTTTACTCGATAACATCTTTAAAATTGCAACAAACTAAGGAATGTCCCTTTAAAATCATTATAAGGTATACCAACCCTGGCATGAGGCAAATCCAAAGCAGACTTGGTAGCTGAATCTGCCTTTTCATTACCCCTGATGCCAACATGGCACCCAACATCTTTATTGGCAATAGATAAAGACACACTTTTGTATCACCATCCCAACTAAGGGATGGTCCAGCTTCATATTACGTAAAGCTTGGAGACACGAACGTGAGTCAGTAATCTTTTTCTAAGGCTTTAATGCCAGCATCGATCTTTAGTGCTAACGTTTGGGCAGAGTCAGGCAATCTCATGGAAAGTATTGTGTCTGATGGAGAAAAACTAGCACAAGCCACAGAATTCCCATCCCGTGACCCACCTGTATAAACAGGAATGTAATCACGGTACTTGTCTTGAATTTCCATGAAAAACTGTTTATACACAACAGCATCTGTACGATCTTTCTTCAGATGCGCACGATCAAACAAAATGTTAGGTGGTGTAATACACCAATGTGATAAAACAAAATATGAAGGTGTCCAAAATGTCATTTAAATCAATGATGGAAAGCGACAAAAAGCATTTGGCCTTGCATAAAAAAAACCTTCATATATTTGTTGTCAAACACCGCGTCATGTGTAGGATGTGTTGGTAATGAGTTAATCTTGGTGGCATACTGCAGAGCAAGCTTGGCACGTCTAGCACCCAAACAAGGTTCGTGTGCATCAACGTACAAGCTCTCTACAGGAGATGTTCTAAATGCACAAAGACAAAGACAAAGCCTGAGTCCCTGGTTGTGTATAGGATCTAGCATTTGCAAGTAAGACTTGCGTGCCGACCCATACACAATGCATCCATAATCTAGTTTTGACCTCGCAAGAGATCTATACAGACGTAGCATAACCTTGCGGTCTGCTCCCCATTCTGTATTACCAATAACTTTTAAAATATTCAGAGCTTTTAAGCCCTTCTTTTTAACATATTTAAGATGGGGCACAAAAGATAGTTTCCTGTCAAATATAACTCCCAGAAATTTAGTCTCCTCCACAAATGGAATTGGATTTTTGTCCAAAAACAACTGTGGATCTAAGTGGAGACCTCGTTTCTGGCAGATATGGATACAAACCGTTTTTGCCTTTGAGAATATAAAGCCGTTGTCAGTTGCCCATTGATGAAGTTTATTCAAACAAAGCTGCAACTTACGTTCTATGATACTCATATTGGACGATCTATAGCAAATCTGAAAATCATCGACATATAACGAGCAATCCACACCAGGAGTTAAACACTGGGTGATGCTGTTAATTTTCACAGAAAATAAAGTTACAGACATGATACTACCTTGAGGCACGCCCATCTCCTGTGAGTGAATATCGAACAATGTCGACCCCACCCGAAGAATAATCCATGTGATACTTAGAACTGAATGAATGAATGAAATGAATGTTTAACGACACCCCCAGCACGCAATATACATCGGCTATTGGGTGTCAAACTATGGTAAATGCAAAACGTTAAATGTTGAATCACATCAATATAAAAATTGAAGATGTAAATAAAAACACAAATAATTTCGTACGTACGAAAATATAATATTTAAAGGGACATTCCTGAGTTTGCTGCAATGTTTAAGGTGTTACCAACTAACAGAGACTTTTTAACGATTGTAATTACATATGAAATATATATTTTTCTGCATACAATATTACTGGCTATATATAAAACGTGTTTCTGATCGTTCTAATATTTGTACTAGGTTAAATTTCATCTTATTTCCTAAAATATTGTTTTTTTCGTACGTACGAAATTATTTGAAGACAAAATCCAGTTTGGGCTTCTTAGAAATATAATGACGACCAGAAACACATTGAGTATACAGACACTGATATTCTAAACAAGAAAATATATTTAATATGTAACTTTAATCGTAGAACTATTTTATTAGTCGGAAACATCTCACAATGGAGCAAACTCAGGAATGTCCGTTTAACGACACCGCAGCACGAAAAATACATCGGCTATTGGGTGTCAAACTATGGTTAATGCAAAACTAAAGTGATGATCAACATCAATATAAAAACTATGGTGTCAAACTATCGTAATGGAAACAAACAAGGTGATGATCAACATCAACAGAAAAATTCAAGCTATAACTAAAAACAGTGTAAAGAACTGTGCAAAAATACAAATACAAATATCAGAGATAAGATACTGACTTACTGTAAACTTCAATTTGTGCTGTATTGGCCATTCTCAGCGAGAATGTTACACCCCTGCACCACGTTGGGGTTACAGCACGCGCAGAGGCCATTCTCAGCGAGAATGTTACACCCCTGCACCACGGTGAGGTTACAGCACGTGCAGAGGCCATTCTCAGCGAGAATGTTACACCCCTGCACCACGGTGAGGTTACAGCACGCGCAGAGGCCATTCTCAGCGAGAATGTTACACCCCTGCACCACGTTGGGGTTACAGCACGCGCAGTGGAGAATCAAGTGGACGTGCCGCATTCACTGAATACAGTGAGGTGTCTCGCTACAATTGGAATGAATGAATGAATGAATGAATGTTTAACGACACCCCAGCACGAAAAATACATCGGCTATTGGGTGTCAAACTATGGTAAAATGCAAGAAAAGTGTGATGATCATCATCAATATAAAAATTCAACAATTAAATAAAAACACAGTGTAAAGGACTGTGTAAAAGTACAAATATCACAGATAGATATAATTAAAATTTAGAATAAAATTCAGTATCTCGTAAAAACTGCAATAAAAGTTCTGGATGGAATCGAAATGATTCCATCACATTTCTTTGTCCAAATATATCTTTTCGAGTTTCTGACAACTGCTTACACTCCACCAAAATGTGTCGCACAGTCAGAAGACACTGGCAGTGCTCACACTGAGGTGGAGGATCTTTCTTCAAGATAAATGAATGGGTTAAGTAAGTGTGACCGATGCGGGCACGACACAAGACTATTTCATCCTTCCTGCACCGTCTATAGGAGGACTGCCACTCTCCCAAGACTAGCTTGATAGCATGAAGCTTGTTCCCGCAACCTCACCGTCCCAATCACGTTGCCAAATCGAAAAGATAAATTTGTTAATACCATATTTAAAATCAGTATACGGTACACCAACCCTGGCATGAGGCAAATCCAAAGCAGACTTGGCAGCTAAATCTGCCTTTTCATTACCCCTGATGCCAACATGGCTGGGTACCCAACAAAATACAATGTCTTTATTACCAATAGATAAAAAGACACACTTTCGTATCACCATCCCAATTAAGGGATGGTCCAGCTTCATATTACGTAAAGCTTGGAGACAAGAAAGTGAGTCAGTAAAAATAATAAATTTGGATGCACTAGAATCCTTTATTTCTTCTAAGGCTTTAATGACTGCCCAAACTTCAGCACTAAAGATCGATGCTGAGTCAGGTAGTCGCATGGAAAGTATTGTCGTTAAACAAACATTCAATCAATCAATCAATCATGGAAAGTATTGTGTCTGATGGAAAAACTGTAGCACAAGCCACAGAATTCCCATCCCGTGATCCATCTGTATACACAGGAATGTAATCACGGTACTTGTCCTGAATTTCCATGAACAATTGTTTATAAACTACAGCATCTGTACGATCTTTCTTCAGATGCGCCAGATGAAACACAATTTTAGGTGATGTAATACACCATGGTGGTAAAACAAAATATGAAGGAGTTTCCAAAGTGTCAGTTAAATCAATGTTGGAAAGCGACAAAAAACGCTTAATGCGAAGACCAAATGTACGAATAGCATTTAGCCTTGCATCAAACAACTTCATATATTTGTTGTCAAACACAGCATCATGAGCTGGATGTGTTGGTAAAGATTTAATCTTGGCAGCATACTGCAGAGAAAGCTTTGCACGTCTAGCACCCAAACAGGGTTCATGTGCATCAACGTACAAGCTCTCTACAGGTGATGTTCTAAACGCACCAAGACAAAGCCTAAGTCCCTGATTGTGTATAGGATCTAGCATCTGCAAGTAAGACTTGCGTGCCGAACCATACACAATGCATCCATAATCAAGTTTAGACCTCACAAGAGATCTATACAGACGGAGCATAACCTTGCGGTCTGCTCCCCATTCCGTATTACCAATAACTTTTAAAATATTGAGAGCTTTTAAGCCCTTCTTTTTAACATATTTAAGATGGGGCACAAAAGATAGCTTCCTGTCAAATATAACCCCCAGAAATTTAGTCTCCTCCACAACTGAAATTGGATTTTTGTCCAAAAACAACTGTGGATCTAAGTGAAGACCTCTTTTCTGGCAGATATGCATACAAACCGTTTTTGCCTTTGAGAATCTAAAGCCATTGTCAGTTGCCCATTGATGAAGTTATTCAAACAAAGCTGCAACTTACGTTCAATGATACTCATATTGGACGATCTATAGGAAATCTGAAAATCATCGACATATAACGAGCAATCGACACCAGGTGTTAAACACTGGGTGATGCTGTTAATTTTCACAAAAAATAGAGTTACAGACAGGATACTACCTTGAGGCACACCCATCTCCTGTGGGTGAATGTCGGACAAAGTCGACCCCACCCGGACTTTAAAAGATCTATCTCTTAAAAACTGAGATATAAAAACTGGAAGTCGACCTCTTAAGCCCATGCCATGGAGGTCGTTTAAAATCCCATACTTCCACGTGGTGTCGTAAGCTTTCTCCAAATCAAAAAACACTGAAACCAAGTGCTGATTATGGATGAAAGCTTCCCTACAAAACGTTTCAAATCTAAGAAGATGATCAACCGTGCTACGTCTAGATCTGAACCCACATTGCACGTTAGTGAGCAATTTGTGAGATTCAAGATACCAGACAAGTCTACGATTGATCATGCGTTCCATGGTTTTACAAATGCAACTTGTCAAAGCGATAGGGCGATAACTAGTAGGATTGGTTGGATCCTTACCAGGCTTGGGAATAGGAATGATAATAGCTTCCTCCAATCAGAAGGAAAGTCACCAGAAATCCAAATGTTATTAAAAACATTCAAAAGAACCATCAAAGATGATTCAGGTAAATGTTTTAATAACTGATAATGAATTTCATCTGGACCTACTGAAGTATCACGGGCTCTACGAAGAGCATCCTGCAATTCCTCCATAGAGAAACGCATGTTGTACACTTCAGCATTTTCAGATGCAAAATTAATGGACTGCTTTTCAGCTTTAGTTCTGACAGATGTAAAAGCATCTGTACTGAAAGCAGAAGATGAGTTATGAGAAAAGTTGTCTGCCAATGCATTAGCAATGTCACGATGAGACGTGACATCCGTATCACTGACAGACAAATGATGAACTGTATTACTGGATTCTTTACCTTTGATTTTACGGATCCTATTCCATACAGATTTTACTGATGTTTGTGAATTTAACTTGGAGACAAAAGTTCTCCAAGATGTTTTCTTACTCTGTCTAATCTCTCTGCGAGCCTTAGCCCTAGCAATACGAAATGCATCCAGGTTGTCTGATGTAGGTTCACGTTTGAACCGCTCAAGCAACCTGTTTCGCTGTTTGAATGCATTTTTGCACGTATCATTAAACCATGGTTTACTGAAACGCTTTGGTACTGCCGAAGTCTTAGGAATAGTTTCATCTGCAATGTCCTTCAAGATGGAAGTGAACAAAGACATGGGATCATCAGCATCAGTAATGGCAAATTGTTGCAGACGAGTGCTGCACAGATGCTGAAACTGACCCCAATTTGCCTTCGCCAACTTCCACCTTTGAACCCTTTCAAGTGATGGTGGTCCATCATTCTCCAAAATAATGGGAAAGTGGTCACTACCACAAGGGTCTGAACCAACTTTCCAGGAGAAATCAAGAAAAAGTGATGGACTACAAAGAGTTAAATCTATGGAAGTGAAAGATCCACTTGCAGAATGAAAATATGTACGACTTTTATCATTAAATAAAAGTAAGTCATTTTTGAGAATTAAGTCTTCCAATTGTTTACCTCTAATATTGATATCCTCGCATCCCCACAAAGTGTGGTGACCATTAAAATCTCCCATAATAATAAAGGGAGTAGGAAGCTGGTTAATGAGATCTTGAAGATCTCTAGAATTAAAATTAAAATGGTTTCGAGGAGGTAAATAAACTGAACACAGAGTTATAGTTTTATGAGCCGTGACCTTTACAGCCACAGCTTGTAAATTTGTAGTTAAAGCTACTATACTCTGAGGAATGTTTTCATTAACAAGAATGGAAACACCCCCAGATGCTCTATTTTCAGTTTCATGAAACTTATGATAGAGGTTAAATCCTCTCATGGTAATATGATCAGTGTCCTTCAAGAACGTTTCCTGAAGACACACTGCAAGAGGATTATGTTTTTGAATTAAAAGACTTAATTCATCAAAATTGGGCCTAAGCCCACGGCAGTTCCACTGAATGACTGAATTAGTCATTAGGGGGAAAGTACAGGAGTTATCTTTGGCTTATGAGATCTCTGTGGGTGTGGACGGTCATCTGGCACTATATCCATTTGATCATCCACATCAGCCAAAGCTTCAAATGGATTGTTGGTCGAAACCAACTTTGTTTCAGCTTTCTTCAGTCGTCCTGAAGAAGAATCCTTATGCTGCTTTTTGGTGTCTTTTCTTGACGGAGGCTTACTGGGACCTGGCTCCCCAGGCGATGAGCCTCTTGATGGATTCCTAGAATCCAAAGACACTTGAGTAGATGTTGAAACTTGTTTATGAACAGTCTGTTTTTTGACATCTTTTGGATGAGAAATCTTCTTAAATGTATCCTCACTGTTGGGCCAAGTTAAATCAGTTTGAGTAGCTATACTCGTTGTAGAAACCTTGACAGCCGTGGCATATGATTTACCTAATACCACATTTGTCGAAGACTCTACAAGTTTTCTAGCATCAATGAAAGTCAGGCGCTTTTCTACCTTGACCTGCTGCACCTGTTTTTCCACTTTCCACTTTGGGCACTCTCGCGAGTACGCAAAGTGTTTCCCTTTACAATTGGTACATATCATATCATTCTGACATGTCTTGCTATCATGGTCAAACTGACCACAACGAGCACATGTCAATCTGTTGCGACATGTATTCTGTCCGTGTCCAAACTTTTGACATTTGAAACACCGTAAAGGGTTCGGGATGTAAGGTACAACTGGTATATTCAGGTAACCTGCTTTAACTGAAGATGGAAGTGTAGGCACATTGAATGACAGGATCAAGGTGTTTGTCGGCACAAGTTCATTATTCCGACGAACCTTAATCCGCTTGACTGATGTAACCCCTTGTGAAGAGAGATTTTCGCAAATCTCATCCTCACTAACTCCTTCCAAATCCCGAGATCGAACTACTCCTTTAGATGAATTTAGAGTAGCGTGAGGACTCACAATGATAGAAATGTTGCATATCATTTTAGATTTAAGAAGATTTCTGGAATGACTCTCTGTTGAACATTCAACCAACAATGAGCCATTCCTCAATTTCTTGACAGTTTTGGGCTCTCCGGCCAAGCCTTCGAGCCCTTTCTGAATTGCAAAGGGCGACAGTTTTTTCAAGGCCCCTTCATCGGAAGAACCGATGACGAGAAACCTTGGCCAGGTTTTCAAAGAAATCACTTTGGATTTCTTAACATTCAAAGACTTAGATTCTTCATCAGATGATGAAGAATCTGAAACTTCGGTGTGAACCCTTTTCAGGGTCCCATCAAAAGATTGAGATTGGTTAATATCCATATTAGAAATCAAATGGTTCATCAACCATGCCCCCACCCACCACGGAGTCCAACAAGGGGACATGATGCTGCGGATAACCAGCAGGCACTCATGCCAGGGATACATGGTTGATATACTCAGGCAAGAAAAAATTAATCACCTGATTGACCCTAGCCACCGCACTAAGAGCAACAAATACAAAAGGTAATTAAAACAATGTTTTTTCTTGGCTATATAAACAAAACAAAGGTTGTTTGCTCTAGAGCTTGGCATGACCAGCCGATTAATCAGGTCGGGCCTTCCTGACCACCCGTCTGGCTGAACTCCAGGCCAAAGTGGTGTGTTGCCAGAAAACATACCCGCAGATATGCCCCCAACTCAACCACCAGGATCCCATCATCCAGCATTACGGGATGCACCTCACGGCCAACAAGGTGCCCCAAAAGGGGATTTGTGCTGTATTGGCCATTCTCAAAGAGAATGTTACACCCCTGCACCACGGTGAGGTTACAGCACACGCAGGGGCGCTACAGTTGGTTAAAAGGGAGAGAAATTGCATCCTGTGGACATGCCGCGTTCATCGAATACAGTGAGGTGTCTTGCTACAGTTGGTTGAAAGGGAGAGTCATTCCCATCCTGGGACGCAAACACATATACATCCAGCGGATCTTAAAGGGACATTCCTGAGTTTGTAATACATTGCATATACAATGTATGAATTACAATTTGATCAAATATAAACACTATACATTAAATCAAATAAATATGACCAAATCACAGGAGAAGCTACTGAGTCAATTACTATGAAATACATACGTTTTACATACGATTTTGAATGTTGTACATCTGTTTTAAATATATTTATATTTATTTATTTCGTTTACAGGCGAAAAGAAAAACAACTGTTGATATTTACCTCGGTGGCGTCGTGGTTAGGCCATCGGTAGGCAGGCTGGTAGGTACTGGGTTCGGATCCCAGTCGAGGCATGGGATTTTTAATCCAGATACCGACTCCAAACACTGAGTGAGTGCTCCGCAAGGCTCAATGGGTAGGTGTAAACCACTTACACCGACCAGTGATCCACAACTGGTTCAACAAAGGCCATGATTTGTGCTATCCTGCCTGTGGGAAGCGCAAATAAAAGATCCCTTGCTGCCTGTCGTAAGAGAGTAGCCTATGTGGCGACAGCGGGTTTCCTCTAAAAAAAAGTGTCAGAATGACCATATGTTTGACGTCCAATAGCCGATGATAAGATGAAAAATATCAATGTGCTCTAGTGGCGTCGTTAAATAAAACAAACTTTACTTTTTTTATTCGTATTAAAAACAGTTATATATAAATAT
Source organism: Gigantopelta aegis (assembly GCF_016097555.1). NCBI lineage: Eukaryota > Metazoa > Mollusca > Gastropoda > Neomphalida > Peltospiridae > Gigantopelta > Gigantopelta aegis. The sequence goes on from NC_054703.1 coordinate 9,276,027, forward strand.
ATATATATATATATATATATATATATATATATATATATATATATATATATATCTACATACATATACAATTGCTAAGTAGTTCTAACTATCGATTTAGTTACTGCCCGGGCGACTCCCTGCCGTTGGCCCATGATTTGGTGTGCGTAGTCGTGTTCGAGTGCGTCTATTTTGTCTATGTAAGAATTTAGGTGTTTAGGTCTTAGAGAGTTAACTGTGAGTTTAATATTATAGTGCCAAGTGTTTTGTGTTTGTGAAAAAAATCACCTTTACATAGTAGAAAGTTGTGATATATCTGATGATAACCAATCGTTACATGTGTTTTATATATTAAAGGAAACATGCCACGTGGCCTATATTTGGCACCAACCATGTAAAATAAATTATAAACTGAATCACCTAAAAAAAACAAAAAACAAAAACATTAATTACTTAAAATTGCTCCGTCAAAACCCCAGATACGAGCTCTTAGCGTTTTCCAGTATCCATTTGAACAGTGATACTGGAGAAGAAAAGGATAGCGAGCCGGAGGGTGGAGAAACCGATGGTGCCAGACCAGACCGGTCGACCTATGTACAGCCCGGAGCCCGAAAGTAACCAAAACAAAAACTGAACCCGGATGTTAATGCCGATGTGTATACTGTTCATGTTTAGCACAAAGATACACATCGGTATTATGTATTTAAATATGTAAAAGAAAAATGTAGGAAAAATATACATGTATATATTTTTAAAAAGTCTCATGTTTCTCGTTCGGGCTGTACATAACGAAATCTGTATTCAACGTTCGAAGAAGGAAACGTCAATTAAGTCATTAAATATAGCTTATACAAACATGGGATTTGGCACGAGGAAACATCTCAGTATGATGTATTTAAATCTTTCTTTCTTTCTAGGCTGGAACTATATAACATCTAAGCGTTCCAGTCACTGACCATTTTGCCCATAGCAAAGGTGTGCAGTGTAGTGTAATGTATTTATTTATTTGTATTGTGTGTGGTATTTGTCGTATAACGCACGTGCTCTGTATGCCGCACATGTTTCATGAGCGCCTGGCCAGTGCAATTGAATTGTAGGTGTGTCGTATAGATTATTGTATTGTTTGTGGTGTATTCCATCACTGGAGATTATGTATTAATATACTGGTGTAGTAGATACATATTTCCATATTCGACAGATCGGTTAATTAATAAATATAAATATAACAAATGTCTTTACAATTAAGCGTTACGCATTTTATTTACATTTAGAAGTATTTTATTTTGACCGCAAGTACGTTAAGAGAAGTTACGTTGGTAGTGAAGTGTCTGTATAATTATTCAGGTGTTTAATAAAGGCAGACCGTGTTGTACATGTTATTTATATGCCTTGGTATATATTTGAATTATGAATTATGTATATGATTGAGTGTTTTATGTGTGTCTTTTAACTATTTAAGCCTGTGATATTTATTATTGTCTTTACAGGGTCGTTTAATTCGTTTTATCTTTGCTGCGTGTGTGCGGAAGTGCAATCCTTTCTTAATAAACTGTGAACCCTTCCGGTGACTCGTGTTTGTCTTCTAACTAGAGTACCGTTATACATGTACACTGCTTTCTACGGTTTTTTTATTATTATTTTTTTGTAAATGATTCCAAGTCCTCCCTGTCCGGGCCTTATGTGTAAAAACAATTTGTAAAAAAAATATCCGTTCGTATTGATCTAATATATAGAGGAATGGTTATATGATAACAGTGAATTAATTGGGCAAACATTACAACCGGTAGTTCAGTATTACAGTAGGTTTTATGACCACCAAATATCTTGAAGGACGATTGGGGTCAGAAATGAAATTTGAAAGTTGACGTTTTTTATCAGTAAATCGCAAATTCAAACAATAAAAATGACTAAAACAAAACAATAACAACTGTATGATCAACAGAATGAAAAAGATCGACAGAAATACTGTTCCACAGTGATTAATGGACCTTCCTGGAAATGGGCAAAATCGAGAATGACACCCCACGCACGTGTACGGGGCAACTGCGTGATGCATGTACAAACTATGGAATGTGTTTCGGTGTGTTGATAAACAGACCTGAACGTTCTTTACTAGGATGTCTGTGGTCAAAACGTATGTTCGGTCTAATAGCTGAGATTAACATTAATATTCCAGGTTTCCCCATATTTTTTGAAGCGTATATATCGGTGACGAGTCTCTCCATGGGCCCACAATATTGTACTCGAGGGTCAACCTCGACCCGGTGTAACTGGCGATACCCCCGCAAAACTATGCCCGGGGTTAAAGTGGGCTAGCCTGTTTTATATCCCTAACCCTCATTTTTTATTATTAAAACCTGTATACAAAATAAATATATAATCTGGATTAGCGAGGTATATTCTGGGCTAGTCTGTTTTATACCCCCGGGATATATTCTGGGCTAGTCTAGTTTATATCCCGGGATACAAAACAGGCCAGCCCACTTTAACCCCGGGTATATTTTGGGCTGTTAGACTGGATCCGAGTACCCGTCACTAGATTATAATAAGACTAAGGAGTAAAGTTAATAGCATTGTGTTTTCAGCGCTGAACATGGATGTCAAATCTTGTCATTGTATCATGTCATTGAATAACACACGTTCGACTTGGGGTTTTTCTTCAATGTAAGTGGCGGCAGGCACGTTGCAAAATAACATTTAAAGGGACATGCCTGAGTTTGCTGCATTGTAAGATGTTTCCGACTAATACAATATTTCTACGATTAAACTTACATATTAAATATATTATTTTCTTGTTTAGAATATCAGTGTCTGTATATTCGATGTGTTTCTGGTCGTCTTAATATTTCTAAGAAGCCCAAACTGGATTTTGCCTTCAAATAATTTCGTACGCACGAAAAAAAACAATATTTTAGGAAATAAAATGAAATTTAACCTACTACAAATATTAGAACGATCAGAAACATGTTTAATATACAGTCACTAATATTTTATGCAGAACAAAATAAATTGATATGTATTTAGGCTACAATCGTTAAAAAGTATGTTAGTCGATAACATCTTAAAAATTGCAGCAAACTCAGGAATAAATAAAATGTGTTGAGTGCGTCATTAAATAAGCCATTTCTTTCTTTCTTTTCTTTCTTCACGTCGTAGACGCCGCATCACTAATTCAAACACAAACAATGCATATCATCCAAAGAACAAAGGTTAACTGATAATGAGATTCAGCAAAATGAACAATAGTAATCACTCAAACGGATGTATCGACCGATCTGTGGAGTGTGGAAATCGCGAATGCCTCCCTACCTACGTGCACGGATCTAATGCGTGTTGCACGTGCACATTTTCGGCTGTGCTAATGTAAACAAATAAAGTGATGATAAACATCAATATAACAATTCAAGATTTAAAAAAAAACAGTGTAAAGAACTGTGCAAAAATACAAATATCACAGATAGATACTGACTTTTACTAAAAATTTCAATTGTGCTGTATTGGTCATTCTCAAAGAGAATGTTACACCCTGCACCACAGTGAGGTTACAGCACGCGCATTTTTGAAAGCTGATCTCTGTTTCAATCATTTGTAATGGCATTTGCATTTTAAATTCGTCTACTTTTTTATAGTTTATAGTGTAGCTTAAATATGGATTGACGCAGTTTCTACCGTGCTCCGAAGGGGATAGCGGAGGAATCTACTAACCAACCAATCCATCTATGGCAGTCTTCTCATGATACACGGGCGGTGCGTAGCTCAGTGGTGCAGCGATCGCCTGATGCGTGGGCCCATTGGGCTATTTTTCGTTCCAGCCAGTGCTCCACAACTTGCGTAACAAAGGCCGTGGTATCTACTATCCTGCCTGTGGGATGGTGCATATAAAAGATGATGCTGATCATCATTTTATAGTTTGACACCCAATAGCCGATATACATTTCGTGCTGGGGTGTCGTTAAACATTCATTCATTCATGAAAGATTCCTTGCTGATAATCAAAAAGCGTAGCCCATGAAGTGGCGACAGCTGATATTACCACTGTTGTGACAATGATTCATGAGTGCAAGTCATCACAGCTGTATTTATTCCAGTGTCCAGTATTAGTTATGATTTAGTAAACTAAATCTAGTCTGAGTGTGTCAGTCTTCCTTTGGCGGTGCAAGAGGGATGAAATCTTCAGAAAATAATCTCGGGAGTGGCTGTCCTACTAATCCGGGTCGTTCCGCCCCAAAACAAATTCGCCCCCGAGTAATTTTTATCCATTTTCGCCCCTTGTGTATTTTGATCGAAATCTTTGTGGCTTGTGTCCTCTCATGTCATATTCTGTTGTGAAAAAGGTTAAATGCATGTTGTAGTCTAATATTGGCATTCTTCAGCAACTCCCGTAAACCGAGCTCTATTGTTTTTCAAGATGTCACCAAAACTCTTATGAATCTGCGAAGCAGACGACACATTGCCAATAACAGCGGTGTGAAACTGTTGTTTATTTAGAGTTATTAGATACTGCACGCTATTTAACATAGTGCGCACAGTGCAAAATGGCGGTCGTGTATAAACATATTTTGAATGTCTGATTGTATTTTCCTCATTTGTGCACTTTGTTTTTTGGAAGGTTTGAAAGTATTTCGATTGCAGGGTTCAGTAGTAAGCAGATTCCTTAAAAACAAGACATGCAAATAGACCGGTTTATGGGGTAGTCCAGTACAGGGTTTTTCACCACACACACACACACACACACACACACCACCACCACCACCACCACCACCACCACCACCTCTCAAATATCGTGCCTACGCGGATTGTGATCAAGATTTTAAACAATGCAACAAAAACCCAACATCATTACACATTATCATTCTGTTTATTTAATCCCCGTCGGTGGACCCATTGGGCTGTTTATCGTCCCAGCCAGTGCTCCACAACTGGTGTAACAAAGTCCGTGGTATGTACTATCCTGTCTGAGATGATGCATATAAAATATCCCTAGCTGCTAATCGGAAAGAGTAGCCCATGAAGTGGCGACAGCGGGTCTCCTCTCTCAATATGTCCGACGTCATATAACCGTAAATAAAATGTGTTGAGTGCCTCGTTAAATAAGACATTTGCTTCCTTCCCATGAAACACAAAACCGACTAAGATATTTCCTGTCCCTACTAGCAATGAATACATCTAGAAGGAACCTAACTATACCGTTGAAACTCTTACACATGTATTATTTGTTTCATCGTTTTAGATAAAGTGACAGACAACAGTTGTGGTTGCAGTACTCGTGACGGGTGACAGTACTCGCGACGGGTGACAATACTCGCGACGAGTGGCAGTACTCGCGATGGGTGGCAGTACTCGCGATGGGTGACAGTACTCATGACAGGTGACTGCTCATGACGGGTGACAGTACTCGCGATGGGCGGCAGTACTGGCGATGGGCGACAGTATTCATGAAGGTGACAGTGCTCATGACGAGTGACAGTACTCGTAACAGGTGACAGTACTCGTGACGGGTGACAGTACTCATAACAGGTGGCCCCTGCGTGTGCTGTAACCTCACCGTGGTGCAGGGGTGTAACATTCTCTTTGAGAATGGCCAATACAGCACAAAATTGAAGTTTTGAGTAAAATTCAGTATCCGTAAAATTCTGTGATATTTGTGTTTTTGCACAGTTCTTTACACAGTTTTTGTTTAAGTCTTGGATTTTTATATTGATGTTGATCATCACTTTATTTATTTGCATTACCATAGTGTGACACCCAATAGCCGATGTATTTTTCGTGCTGGGGTGTCGTTAAAGGGACATTCCTGAGTTTGCTGCAATGTTTTAACATGTTATCGACTAATAAAATATTTCTACGATTAAACTTATACATTAAATATATTTTCTTGTTTAGAATATTAGTGGCTGTATATTAAACGTTTTCTGATTGTTCTAATATTTGTTCTAGGTTAATTTTCATTATATTTCCTATACAAATATTTTTTCGTACGTACGAAATTATTTGAAGACAAAATCCAGTTTGGGCTTCTTACAAATATTAAGACGACCAGAAGCACATTAAATATACAGACACTGATATTCTAAACAAGAAAATATATTTAATATGTAAGTTTAATCGTAGAAATATTTCATTAATCGGATACATTTTATAATGCAGCAAACTCGGGAATGTCTATTTAAACATTCATTCATTCATTCATTCATTCCCCTGCGTGTGCTGTAACCTCACCGTGGTGCAGGGGTGTAACATTCTCTTTGAGAATGGCCAATACAACACAAAATTGAAGTTTTTAGTAAAATTCAGTATCTGTAAAATTCTGTGATATTTGTGTTTTTGCACAGTTCTTTACACTGTTTTTGTTTGTCTTGAATTTTTACATTGATGTTGATCATCACTTTATTTATTTGCATTATCATAGTTTGACACCCAATAGCCGATGTATTTTTCGTGCTGGGGTGTCGTTAAACATTCATTCATTCATTCATTCATTCATTCATCAGGTGGCAGTATTCGTGACGGGTGACAGTACTCCTGACGGGTGACAGTACTCATAACAGGTGGCAGTACTCGTGACGGGTGACAGTACTCGTGACGGGTGACATTACTCATAACAGGTGGCAGTACTCGTGACGGGTGACAGTACTCATAACAGGTGGCAGTACTCGCGACGGGTGACAGTACTCATAACAGGTGGCAGTACTCATAACAGGTGGCAGTACTCGTGACGGGTGACAGTACTCATAACAGGTGGCAGTACTCGTGACGGGTGACAGTACTCATAACAGGTGACAGTACTCATAACAGGTGACAGTATTCGTGACGGGTGACAGTACTCATAACAGGTGGCAGTACTCATAACAGGTGACAGTACTCGTGACGGGTGACAGTACTCATAACAGGTGACAGTACTCATAACAGGTGACAGTACTCATAACAGGTGACAGTACTCATAACAGGTGGCAGTACTCGTGACGGGTGGCAGTACTCGTGACGGGTGACAGTACTCATAACAGGTGACAGTACTCGTAACGGGTGGCAGTACTCATAACAGGTGGCAGTACTCATAACAGGTGTACTCATAACAGTACTCGTAACAGGTGACAGTACTCATAACAGGTGGCAGTACTCGTGACGGGTGACAGTACTCATAACAGGTGGCAGTACTCATAACAGGTGGCAGTACTCATAACAGGTGACAGTACTCATAACAGGTGACAGTACTCATAACAGGTGGCAGTACTCGTGACGGGTGGCAGTACTCGTGACGGGTGACAGTACTCATAAATTACTCGTGACGGGTGACAGTACTCTCGGGTAACGGGGTGCGTGAGTGACAGTACTCATAACGTGACAGGGTGGCAGGACACGTGACGTAACAGGTGACAGTACTCGTAACGGGTGGCAGTACCCGTGACGGGTGGCAGGACACGTGACGGGTGACAGTATCCGTGACGGGTGACAGTACCCGTGACCGGTGGCAGTACTCGTGGCAAGTGCCACCGGTGAGGCTTAATATGCTCAAACTTCCGCGATCACCTGATATCACCACTGTTGTGACAATGATTCATCACAGCTGTACTTATTCCAGTGTCACTGTTAGTTATGATTTAGTAAACTAGTCTGGATGTGGCAGGGATGAAATCTTCAGTAAAGAATCTCCTCGGGAGTGGCTGTCCTCCTACTAATCCGGGTCGTTTAGCGACATACCAAATTCGCACCCGAGTCATTTTTGTTGTGATGAGAACACAAAGGTCAACAAAGGTCGTGGTATGTACTATCCTGTCTGTGGGATGGTGCATATAAAAGATCCCTTGCTGCTAATCGAAATGAGTAGCTAATAAAGTGGTGTGTGTGATCCTTAACCATATGTCTGACGCCATATAACCGTAAATAAAATGTGCTGAGTGCGTCGTTAAATAAAACATTTCCTTCCTGTTTATTTAATATATACATACAAGTTTGCTAAATATTCACATAAGTAAACGTACATGTACAATGCATGGCCTTAGATACAAACAAATAAAATTAGGTTCTGGCAATAGTATTAACGTTCCTTTTACGGGGACGCGTGCCCCCCAAATGTTTTAAGTGCCCTCAAAATGTTCAAGTGCCCTTTTCGCTTGTATAAAAATTGATGTGCATGTAAGCATTTTTAGCTGCATGAAGTTGTGTGTCTGTGTTACTGATTCTCAATGTTGCGTGATCAAAGTTGCATAATGATAGCCTAATAGTTTTCGCTTTGAAATTGTATAAATCTTCAAAATTACTAATGTACAACAGGCCCGTAGCCAGGAGTTTGGGGGGAGGAGGCGTTTAGGCTTATGGTGAGGCACAAAGCGCTCGAGTTATTTAAAGGGGTCCTGGGGCATACTGAAAAAGAAACCTAGCGGTGTGTGGGGGTGGGGTTGGGGTGGGGGGGGTGGGGTCGACTGATCCACATTGGCTACGGGCCTGAACAATAGGCTATGCCATTTTATGTATATCTGCCCTACCTAGACCGAGCCGTCCCTAGAATAGTGCCCTTTAAAGGTATAATGTACAAATGCCCCTTTGTATCGTGTTTTTTGTTGTTGTTTGTTTGTTTTTGTTGTTGTTGGGGGGTTTTTGCGGGGTGGAGGAAGGAAGGAAGAGCATGTTTTATTTAACGACACACTCAGTGCATTTTATTTACGGCTATATGGCGTCGGAAATATGGTTAAGGATCACGCATATATTAAGAGAGGAAAGCCGCTGTCGCCACTTCATCCATGGGCTACTCTTTTCGATTAGCAGCAAGGGGTCTTTTATATGAACCATCCTACAGACAGGATAGCACATACCAAGGCCTTTGTTACACCAGTTGTGGAGCACTGGCTGGAATGAGAAATAGCCCAACGGGCCCACCGACGGGAATCGAAGGAGAAAGAAAATAAACGTTTTTAAACGTTCAATATTTGTATAACTCTCTGTCGCCACACTGACAAACATTTCTAAAAAAGTGACAAGTAGTATTGTGTGCTTACATTCCCATAGCGTTAACAGTATATACAAAGTATAGCAGGCATAGGGTTTGGATGGGTTTGGCGGAGACGTCGATCGTTCCTGTGACCCGTGGTTTCTCAGGTGAGATGTCTATAGCCCATCTCACTCCGATAAAGGCGAATTTCGCTTCTTTTTTAAATTGAATGTTTGTGAGTATGACACGAACGCGTCTAGAAACTATTCGCCACTACCTGGAACCATTACGTTTGAAAACCATGTGTTGTTGCGCAAATCGTATCCACCGAGCATGAGTGTATTATGGGGGTTTTCTTGCAAATCCCGAATCGAAAACGTAATTTATGTATTTGTATGTAAATGGATAGATAAATACTGAAAACGAAAATCAATTATTTAGTTTGAAAGTGTCAAAATTAACGATAGAAACAGATGACATAACATATGACGTCATGTGTTTATACATACATGTGCCATAACAAAGCGCTCACATAATATTTGGAATGAACATTGACCTTCAATGGCTGACCTATTATACTGGTGCGTTATAAATTATTACTTTGTCATGTGACTCTTAGAACAGCGATATGTCTTATGTTCACACATTGTATAACCTAAACTTTCTCATCGCTCCCTCACGTCCTAATTCTAGAACACTCACATTAATTCCCCTGTAATTACTGGGTTTATATATACAAGAATGAATAATACACTAATGAATAAGTAGTGATAATTGATTAAAAAAAAAGTTACCAAAATATAGTAACATCACTCATGTTCATTGTCAAAAACTGGAACCATATTTGTGTGTAAACATTTTAATAGAACAAATCAAAACACAACGTAATAAACACATCTAGAATTGAAACCTTGAAATCAGTTCATTATTTACGAATTCTAACAACGAGAGAGAGAGAGAGAGAGAGAGAGAGAGAGAGAGAGAGAGAGAGAGAGAGAGAGAGAGAGAGAGAGAGAGAGAGAGAGAGAGAGAGAGAGAGAGAGAGAGAGAGAGAGAGAGAAGTAATGCGAAATATAAGGACATACAAGAATCAGATAAGAAACAAATAACACATTGCCAGGAAAGGCAGTCAGATTCAAATATAAACACGCACGCACACACAGACACACATACACATCCACACACCTACACACACACATATATATACACACACACACACACACTCATGGAATTGTAAACATTCTCATGCCAACCTACACCCACATACGTAGGAATGGACACACGTGATACCGTATTGACTAGCCGACAAACTCGTGTGAGCAGATGAATTAGTTGATAGTACTGGACTCATGATACCAGATAAATTAGTTGATAGTACTGGACTCATGATACCAGATGGACTAGCTGACAATACTGAACACTTGATACCAAAGACTAGCTGAAAATATTTGACTCGTGATACCAGATGGAATAGCTGACAATACTGAACACTTGATACCAAAGACTAGGTGACAATACTAAACTCGTGATTCCAGATGGAATAGCTGACAATACTGAACTCGGATACCAGATGAATTACCTGACAATACTGAACTCGTGATGTCAGATGAATTAGCTGACAATACTGAACTCGTGATATCAGATGAATTAGATGACAACACTGGACTCGTGATACCAGGTGGACTAGCTGACAATGCTGAACTCGTGATACCAGGTGGACTAGCTGACAATACTGAACTCGTGATACCAGATGAATTAGCTGACAATACTGGACTCGTGATACCAGATGAATTAGCTGACAATACCGGACTCGTGATATCAGATAGACTAGCTGACAATACTGAACTCGTGATACCAGGTGGACTAGCTGACAATACTGAACTCGTGATAATACATGGACTAGCTGGCAATACTGAATTCGTCATACCAAATACTAGGTGGCAATACTGAACTTTTGATACCATATAAACGAGCTGATGACACTGCAAATTACAGACACAGAATGTACGTGCTGTACATACTGAACTGCTGATAACTGATGATTAACTGACAATACTAAAGTGGTTTAAAGGAAATTTTAGATGCACTATACTGGTTGCACTATATTAGGATACTGAACTCTTACCATATGGATCAGCTGACAATGCCACCCTGAGCCTAACTAAACAAATACTACACTAACATCCGTATTGCAAACAACAAACCATGATGTTCAGCTCGTCACACCAGCTCGGCTAGCATTCATTCCTCATTTGCGGACACCAGATGTAATAGACTCCAGTGATACACCAGTCGTACCGAATCCAGAACCGCTACTGTCAGGAGTATTTATTACTGCAGCTCGATTCAGTCGACTTGCATGTTTCTGTTTCGAAGTATAACAACTCAGTCGGTTTCTAATGATCTGTCGATAGTTTGATGAACTTCCAATCAGGATGTAAAAGTTCTGTGCAAAATTAAACATGTATATTATGTAACAGACTGCCCATATATTACCAAGTAATGTCAGATCTTTGAAATCGTTGTCAAATAGTCTTATTGAAACTACAACGCACCTTAACAATGTCTGTGGTATCATGGTGACGAACGCCAGTACAGACACTAACACCAGAGGGCGCGTTGAACTGTCTTGCTGGTGACTAGCTGAATTAGCCGTTGACCTAATAAAAGTATTTCGGAAGTTGCGGCTTCGTTGGATTTGAATAATGATAAATATGTTCAGCACAAGGATAACCAAGCACGGTAGAGTGGAAGAAAATAGCAATTGAATGAACATGAAATAATACTTAATGTCTTCTGACGGGAAACATTGACCTCTTACCAATTCTATGTGAAAAGGAAAGGGTAGGCTTAATACAACAGACAGACCAACCAAACTAGAACAGAAGACAATAGCTTTCATCCGGGTACAAAATATGTCTCGCTTTAATGGAAAACAGACGCATACGTATCTATCTACTGTAAGTCCAACCACCAACCACAACGACACAATCCTAAAGCTGAAAGGTAGCATACACAGGGTTTTCTTTATTTCTACAAATTGCCCTAGAATGTATATCTTTTCACTTTCATAGATTAGCGTTGTGATTAGAAAACAACTGTCGGAAACGGCCAAACATTTCAAGTAGACTGAATAAGATAAGGAATTCAATTTCTTGTCTCCCATCATAATGAACACTAGGATGTTCCCTATGGTTCCTATCACAGTAATGCACAACACGATGCCCCAGAAAATGTGTTTGTATTTGTCAAAATCCGACCATAGTTTAAAAAAAATTATGTATTATTGGATTTTAGTTCTTGTCCATGGCCAGAATAGTTTCGATCAGTAAAGTTGTCTCGATCCGTAGACGTCTGTATAAAGCTAGATGCTTGATTCACTGGGAACAGTGGTTGAGCTGTGGTGGACATCTTCTTTACTTGTCGTTTTGGAGTTATATCCTGCAAAGAAATCAATATCATTATCATGGACATTTTTTATAGATTTTTGAAGATTGTTTTGTTTTTTTGTTTTTTTTTCTTCTTTTTTTTTTGTTATTATTTTTTATTATTATTATTATTATTCTTGGTGGTGTTGGTCTTGTTGTTGTTGTGCTTGTTCTTCTTCTTGTTATGGGTGTCGTTGTTGTTATTGATGATGTTTCCAATACTTGATGGACCTAAACTTATAACCAAATTAATTTGCATCTTTAAGAAAAAAATACTTGTTATCTGAAGTATTGTTGCCAACATTTCAGTGAGGTTTTGTCAGCATTTTAATGTGAGAATAGCCAACAGCACGTTTAGAAGTTTTGGTAAATTTGCTGTAAATAAAATTCTGTGACGAATTGTATTTGACATCATTAGTCAGTATACGTAACAGGAGTTGCTCAATACAAAGTTAAACGTGTGACTGTCGCGTCGTTAAATGTTGCTTTATTTTTCAGCGAAATTAGGAAAAGTTTGACACCCGCATTTGAGCACATTTGGCATTGCTGTTGAAAGCGGTACAACATTCGACGCATGCTTCTATGTGATGACCGTGGGTCTCTGGAATAGAATGAAAGAAAGAACTTGCTTTGGACTTAAACGACGCACTCAACACATTTTTGCACGGTTATATGACGTTAGACATATGGTTATTTGCCAACATAGATTCAGAGAGGATACCCGCTGTCAGCATTTCAATGCATACTTCTTTCCGATTAGCAGCAAGGGATTTTTTATTTGCGCTTAAATAAAGGCAAAATGTGACTTAAAATTTTGTTTAACCAGTTTTGAGACATCATTGGTCGGTGCAGGTGGTTTACAAATACCCAATGAGCCTGACGGTCACATCAATCAGGGTTTGGGGTCGGTATCTGGAGTATAAATCGCATGTCAGTCGACGGTATCCGAACACATTTACCTACCAGATGTAGAAGCGGTACCAACATCGACGCATGCATCTGAGTGACCGTAGATCTCTGAAATAGTGATATAGATCCATTCATGACTTAAAACATGTTTAACGTTGTGGAAGCTCTGAATATGCGCGTGGTTTGTCTCTGCAACCTATGGTCCAACAAACCCCGTTCCTGCACAATAGGGAGCAAGTCAGGCAATCGTGCAAGGCAGTTTAGTACCTCAGTATTGTTCCTGTAAAAAAGTTCAGTTGTTAGTCTGTCTGAATGCTGGCGTAGCTTGTCCTGTTGAAACACAATGCTTGGATTGTGCTGCATAAACGGAATGACAACTGATGCGATGATGTTGTCACTGTAATGCTGAGTATTCGGTTTGTGTTGTTCAATATAATGACTTCCTGCACATACCAAGACGCTCCTACAATCCCACTGGTCAGGTTACTGACAATTTTCAGATGTCCATGTATAGACCCCCAAGCACTATTTCACGATGGGTCACACATTTCATTTTGTATTGAAAATCGCATGTTACTTATACAGACATATGACGCCTCAATTAAATAAAGTGTCCGATTTTATTTTGTAAGACAAAGTTTTCTTTTATTGAAGAACATTTACCAAATTGCAAAAATTTTTGCTAAGTATATATTCTTTCATCGTCTTCATGTTCAGGTGATCATCAAACTACGTAATTGGCGGCACCATCTATCCTAGTCATGTTTCTGTTATCTAAGACTCATGTGGTTATGTTGGATGTAATGATCTGGCTTTGCAGTCTTTATTTCATGAATGTTCACACAGCTGACACGACGAACATTCAACATTCCGTTGGCGATCGTGCGTCATGTATTTAGTGCAACTTGTTTTCTCTGAATTATTTCATCTCATTAATAATTTATCGTATACAAAAGACATGCATTATTAAATTGTATTTGTGTTAAAAACATTTTTTTTCCTCTTTTTTTCTGTTTTTTATCATGTGCGTTTTCTTGTATTTCTTTAATTTTCTGGATAATTTGGCGCTTGTTGCAGAAAAGAAACGTAAAGTTATATCCTAACTGGACGCGTGCGACGCGAGCGGCACGAGCGCCTCGATGATATTTATATCCTAACCAGACGCGACCATAACGACAGCCTTCTTTTTAAAATTGTTATCAACAGTTGAAACCGCCAAGTAAACTCGTATCCTAACCGTCCGCCAGCGATTATTTTAGAAATCATTGACTTCAAGTTCTGGATCATAACCGCACGCGTACGGCGCGACATATAGATATGTCGCGTCCAATCTAATTAAAATTAGCTCCACTATTACATGTGGATCTAAAGACAGCCAGTTGGAGCTCATGTCCACCAATCAAAACCTTACTTGCAGAGTCCTGCCAGTGATTTAAAACTAACAACACTGCGTAGTCCCCAATGTCCAGGTAACATTTCGTCTGTAAATAATAATTCAAATATTGACCAATCACACTTCGCCTTTTATAACGTTATTTGGGAGCATACAAATTCTAAAAATATCGGGCGAGTCTATTTTAGTGGCCGCAGTACAGCGAACCATACCAATACGTACGGGGTGGGTTATCAGTCTTCAATTTTACATTAAAAATATTTATTTATTTATAAAATTAAAAAAAAACTAAATCAGTCTTCAGTTTTACATTAAAAATTATTTATTTTATAAAATAAAACATGTTTTAAGGCATTTGTAATTCACACGAAACATGTATACCCTCAGGATGATTCGGAATGTTTTCAAATTATTTTTAAATCACTGGCAGGATTCTGCAAGTAAGGTTTTGATTGGTGAACATGAGCTCCAACTGGCTGTCTTTAGATCCACATGTAATAGTGGAGCTAATTGTAATTAGATTGTGTCGCGTCATACGCGTGCGGTTAGAATGCGGCAATTGAAATCAATGATTTCTAAATTAATAGCTCGCGTCGCTAGCGGCTGGTTAGGATACAGGTTAAAAGTTGTTTGATTAGTTAAAGGGACATCCCTGAGTTTTCTGTCATTGTTAAGATGTTACCGGCTAATAGAGACTTTTTAACGATTGCAATGACATATCAAATATATGTTGCTGCATAAAAAGTAGTGGCTGTATATAAACGTGTTTCTGATCATTCTAATATTTGTATTAGGTTAAATTTCATTTTATTCCTTAAACATGTTTTTAAAGACAAAATCAAGTTTCGGCTTCTTACAGATATTAAGACGATCAGAAACGCATTGAATATACATAGACTGATATTCTAAACAAGAAAATATATTTAATATGTGAGTTTAATCGAATAAATATTTTATTAGTAGGAAACATCTTACAATACAGCAAACTCAGGAATGTCCCTTTAATATATGTTTGTCTCTAGTGTCGCGCGACAAAAAGTAGAAATGTTTCCTATCGGTTTGGGTCGCGCGTTCGACTACAGCAATCTGCCGCGCCGTACGCGTGCGGTTAGGATGCCGCAGTTGAAATTAATGGTTTCTAAAAAAAAACCGCGTCCGGTAAAGCTGTATCCTAACCGGCTGCGAGCGACGCAAGGGACGCGAGCGATGATTTTAGAAATCATTGCTTTGAATTGCTAAAATGAACAAAACTAAAATGTCGAATGAGTTCACCGAGGTGGTTCGATTCCAGTACCTTTGTACGCACGAAAACAAAAGCATACGAGGAAGTAAAAGGAAGGAAGGAAATGTTTTATTTAACATTTTGTTTGTTAAGCATCACGCATATATTAAGAGAGGAAAGCCGCTGTCGCCACTTCATCCATGGGCTACTCTTTTCGATTAGCAGCAAGGGGTCTTTTATATGAACCATCCTACAGACAGGATAGCACATACCAAGGCCTTTGTTACACCAGTTGTGGAGCACTGGCTGGAATGAGAAATAGCCCAACGGGACCACCGACGGGAATCGAAAGAGAAAGAAAATAAACGTTTTTAAACGTTCAATATTTGTATAACTCTCTGTCGCCACACTGACAAACATTTCTAAAAAAGTGACAAGTAGTATTGTGTGCTTACATTCCCATAGCGTTAACAGTATATACAAAGTATAGCAGGCATAGGGTTTGGATGGGTTTGGATGGGTTTGGCGGAGACGTCGATCGTTCTTGTGACCCGTGTTTACAGTTATATAGCGTCAGACATATGGATAAGCACCACACAGATATTGAGAGAGGAAACCTGCCGTCGCCACTTCATAGGCTACTCTTTTTGATTAGCAGCAAGGGATCTTTTATATGCACCATCCCACAGACAAGATAGTACATACCACGGCCTTTGTTACACCAGTTGTGGAGCACTGGCTGGAACGAGAAATAGCGCAATGGGTCCACCCACGGGGATTGATCCTAGGTCGACCGCGCATCAAGCGTATGCTTTACCATTGGGCTACGTGCCGCCCCAAAGTAAAAGGACGTTTTAGTTTCTACAAACATTGAGGCGATATTCTATGCAATAAAATGTTAGGTATTTAACGTAGTATTTTGGTTGTGTATCTGACAACGGCAGCAATCTGAGGACAAATCCTTTAACACGTGAAAATCGTACACGCACCAATCAATATCTGCTTACATATATTCGTCAAAACACAACTGTTTAAAATAGGATACCATTAGTTCTTTTTTCATATTGACCGTTCTTACTTTACCTTATATTTAGCGAAACAAAATTATATAAATGTGACGGAACATGCTCTTAAATTTGTTTTCGCCTGTGGCGATATTAATTGTTTTAGAGGGTCGTGTGCAGTTCTAATATGCACTTAAGCCCAGATGGGCACTTTGTTACGTAATACCTCTGCGCGACGGTGGTCGTGCTGTTTTCAATACACACCCAGACCGAGTGCGGAGGACATGTGGCCAGTAGTTACGTAATACCTCTGCGAGTGCGGTTTTTACGACCGTGATTTTGGCGACTAGGCGACAGTGAGTCTGGCCATCTAAGAGAAAATTTCCGTCTTGGTCGCTGTGGAAATATCACTTGTAGGTATTCGGTGCCGCGATGTACCCCCAGGCGATATTCGGTTTTGTAATAAATAGCTAGGATTTAGATTTATCGGGGAGAAACATATTGGAAGGCTTCCAGGGAACGCGTCCGTTTGGACTTGGTAAATATTATTTCTGCTCTGTTGTATAACCTTGATGTGATTGATGTGACTTTAAATATTTTAATACTGTATTATACCAATATTATTTAGATGGTGCTGCCGGTAATCTGACGCAGTAAATTGTAGGCTCACTGTTCTAATATATATAAAGCTTAACCAGTCATATTTGTATTTCTTAAGTGCAGAAGTCATTACCGAAGCCGATTTACATGTACAGATATTATTAATATGCATTGTCCACTTGACATTTGCTGAAAGGTTAAACCTAAATGTTTATGAGTTGTGTAACAACGCTAGCTTTAGTTGGATTGAACGATACAAGTACTTTTTTGTACCATTCCTGAAGCTTTAACAAGTTTGATTTAAGGTTGTTTTCAATAAATGAGATGTCATTAGATGAAGATGTGATGTTGGTATAGTAAGCAAATAGTCTTGTTACTCAGTTTAGGTTATTCGCAATATCATCAATATATAAAATAATAATAATAGCAATATCATCAATATATAAAATAATAATAATAATAATAACAACAATAACAATAATAATAACAACAATAACAATAAGAATACCAATAATAATAACAACAATAAGAATACCAATAAGAATAATAATAATAATAATAATAACAATAACAATAATAATAATAATAACAATAATAGTAATAATAACTATAATAATAATGATAATGATAATAACAATAAAAATAATAACAACAATAATAATAACAACACTAATAATAGTAATAATAATAACAACAATAATAATAATAATAAAAACAATAATAATAATAATAGTAATAACAGTAATAATAATAATGATAATGATAACAATAATAATAATAACAACAATAACAACAATAATAATAATAATAATAATAATAACAACAATAACAACAATAATAATAATAATAATAACAACAATAATAATAATAATGGTCCTAATACTTTCTTAATCCAATTTTATGCCACAATTTTCGAGTTTATGGATTAATCGTCTATGCCGCACTCTATGAAATGCCTTTGACATATCACAGGACACAATACAAACGTGTTCCTTTCTGTTCATAGATTCGCACATGTTGGACTGAAAAACAGTACTGTGGTTAGGGCGATATGCGCACTGATATTTGAAAAGAACGTCATTGTAAATAATCCAATTATATACTTTTCCAATGCAACTAGTAACGACATCGGCCTATAGTTAGTACAATAACATGTGTCACCTTTTTTGAAGAGAGGTTTAATATGAGCTATTTTCCATCGGTTAGGGAATTTTGATGTACGTAAAGATGTGTTAAAAGGCAACTGAAGAGGAACTTAGACAGAATGAATGGAAGGTTTAAGTAATAATCCAGTTACTAACAATCATTAAAAGTACAGTATACATTTAGGAAGAGGAGTAAATTAAAAATAAATAATAAAAAGGGATAAGTAGTCTAGTCAAAAAAATAAATAAAATTATATATTAGGGACCAAGATATAACACCGAGCATACTGAAGTATATAGTAATTGCATCCATGTGATCGTCAAACTTTGATCCCTTGCAGCTACTACTAATGGACAAATGTAGTGGGTTTTCTCTTTAAGACTATATTTCAAAATTACCAAATATTTGACATCCAATAACCGATGAGTAATAAATAAATGTGCTCTAGTGGTGTCGTTAAACAAAATAAAAAACACGTTGAGATCATTGTGAGGCATAAATTAACCAAATTCAGAAGCTGTATTCAAGTCATTCACATGCTGTTCGAGCTCACATACTTTAAAATCATGGTAAGACACAAATAAAAACACCCTCAGAAGCAGCATTCATGCGATTCCCGTGTTGATGAGTTCACAGACTATGAGTTCGTTGTGAGGCATAAAGTACCCAGAACACAAAAATAAACACAAAACAAGGCACTTCTCCACCCCACCCCCAATGTACTAAAATTGAATGTATTGTAATTGTGACGTAACTAATGATGCTCCTTAAAATGCATCATGCAAATAGCCAAAACGTCAACCCCTTCAGTATCACCTGTGAATATAGTTGTAACTAAATTAAATGGCGTGCCTAAGGTTACGTGATGTTTCGTACCATATCTGGGCCGTCCATAGATTTCTCGTCCCTTGGGCCCAGTTCCACGAAGCGACCTTAGAACTCAGATTACCTTACGTGCATTAAGGTAGACCTTTTTACAATTAATATGATATTAGGGCTATGCTCGCTTCGTGTAACATGCTTCTGGTTATTTAGTAGGTATAATATCCGCCCGCATCCCCCCCCCCCCCCCCATCCCTCCTAAAATGTGTTTGATTATTATTTTTTATAAACGTTTTATATTAAGGAAGAAATTAAAAGTGATTACACACTAAAAGGTAAGTAGTTAAATACAGCAAATAGAACCAAACAATTATTTAACATTTCAAGCGATAATACGAACGATGTTGTTATGTCGGCCATTTTAATTCTCATACAAAGTAATACATTCCAAAAGATACTCACCATTAACACATATATTCCAAAGTGATGGCTTGCAACAGTTCACTGAAAACGTCCTCCTTGTTATATTTACTCCTCCACGCGATGAAGGCCAAAATTCCCACGTGTGTAACGTGTACTTGGTAGTTGTCTCTTCACGCACCACCATCTGTTTTCAATTAAGTTGGTACATGCCTTGGTTGTTGGATCTGACGAATAAGCATATGATTAATATAATAAAGTGTAATAAATTAATTTTACATTATTAATTTTTATGTTATTCATGTAATTAATACAGGCACGTAGAAAAAAATTGTAATTTTTGTTTTTTACACATTAATGTTTGCCATTGTAAAACAAACACTTTAATATAGATTTTGTACCCGATCCGCCAGTGCCCCACCTCCCCAACTGATCAAGTTATTCCTATGGGCCTATAATATACTATATTTACCTACCAAATTCTCCGAATTATTCTCCGTTTCATGGATGTAATTTTGTTCTAATCTCCAATTCTGGAATAAGCCGCCCACTGGTCTGATATAATTTTTGTTTTTGTTTTTATGTATTTAACAATTAAACTTAATAATGTTTCTGAATTTCTTTTTTTTCCACTGGAATTAAGAAAAGCATATCTTGTTTCACAACAAATTCCACCAAATACCCACTGTCCGTCTACTTGGCGACCCCGGTTGTATTTTATCTTGCCGAATTTTGCTTCGTCTATTTCAACAGTACAACCTTCCCCGCCTATTATGTTTGTTTCCACTTTTTTCAACTGATGCAGCGCAAATTTCACGACAATAGTTGTAGTAATCAACAATAGTCTCAGATGAAGTTTTTTTTTATCTCCTTTGATCTCTTCCTCGGAAATCGTTTCAGTCTGAGCAATTTCTATTGGATATTGTCTTGAAAAGCAGTACAAAATTAATAAACTTCTTCTTATGGAAAGGTTTGACGCCTCAACCCACGTACCTTTTCTTAAAGGCACCTCATTTTTACTTTTGTTTTTACTTATTTTTTTATTACACTGAAATCGATAATGTAAGTAATTATGATTTTTCCGTTTCACCGATATTAATTTGTGTAATTAAGATTTACAATTGGGACATCTCACAATCTTTGGTAGAAGTTTTAAATTTTGGCAAAAGTTAATTGCTTCCTCCTCGGTTATAACTTCACTACATAGTGTAAATAAATTGTAATACTTCAATATAGGGGTATTAACACCATGGTCTATTGTAGCAGTAACAGGTTCTTCGTTGTTGTTTTCTTCAATAGTGTCAAACAGGTCAGCACTCTGGTCGAACGAACAAGATGGGGTGGGTTCGGTTTCGCTGCAAAACTTCTTTTGACCGCAGGGTATTTCAAAATCACTACTGGAAGAAAATAAATTGTCACTAGACGATTCCGGTAATGTTGTGATACTTTTTAAAAACGTATTAGGTGGTATGACATCATCATCATCGTCACTGGATATATTTCGCTTCTTTCTATCATTACTCATTTTACAAATGTGTCCATTAATATGGCGTGATATGGTTCTTTTATAGCTCACAGATATTGCTTTTGTCTACTATCATACACTGTATGTGAGGAATGTGTACAAAAACATATAATCATTACGCTTACAATGAAGCTTTGGTCACTAATTGCACGTGCATTCATATTCAATACCTGGGTGTTATACAACAATCCGAATGGGATCCATAACTATATCAATTTCATTACTTACGGTAAGTAGGTTTTACGGAAAATTACGAATACATGTAGCTATATATTGTCGGTATATTTCGGTATTTTCCGTAAAACCAGCGGAAGAATGACTAAAACAAATTAACTAAGTTCACCAAAGTACGTGTTTGGTCGAGTGTGTACAGTCGTGGACTACGCTTCTGAAGGTCTGGTGTTCAAGACGGTGTTTGGTCGAGTGCGTACAGTCGTGGACTACGCTTCTGAAGGTCTGGTGTTCAAGACGGTGTTTGGTCGAGTGTGTACAGTCGTGGACTACGCTTCTGAAGGTCTGGTGTTCAAGACGCTGTTTGGTCGAGTGCGTACAGTCGTGGACTACGCTTCTGAAGGTCTGGTGTTCAATACGGTGTTTGGTCGAGTGCGTACAGTCGTGGACTACGCTTCTGAAGGTCTGGTGTTCAAGACGCTGTTTGGTCGAGTGCGTACAGTCGTGGACTACGCTTCTGAAGGTCTGGTGTTCAAGACGGTGTTTGGTCGAGTGCGTACAGTCGTGGACTACGCTTCTGAAGGTCTGGTGTTCAAGACGTCGTAATGTAAGGTAAGTGTTTATAAAAATAAATAGTGTTAATTAGTGTATGTAAATGTATGTGAATGTTTGTGATAGCATATAAATGTATGATATGTGAAAAGTAAACAACTGTGAAAGGAATAATAGTACATAGAATAATACAACATAACACAACACTATTTTAAATTATATTTTATTTTTTAAAAATAATAATAATATAAAAAAAAAAAAAAATAAAAAAAAATATAAAAAATATTTATATCCCCCACAGAAACCATGCCCCATTTTTTTTTATGGAAACCCATCAAACAAATCCCTCTTTATATCAATGATAACCAGGGGTGATGCGGGAGGAAATCTAAGGGTACACACATTGCAGACGGAACAAGGTATGTGCGTGTGAAATTTCCACCCAGCATAAAGAGTTTGCCCTATTCAATGAAGTTCAATACAATGGAGGGCGTGGAGTATTTCAGAATGCTGCATAATAACCAACTAAAAGTGTATCATAACTGCATGTCGGAAAATCATGTGATTAAAGACTGCCCCAATATTGAGTGTCATTTTTGCAAAGGAAATGGACATTACGCGAGAAAATGTAATTCGAGTTTTCTTTGTGAAATATGTGGGAATAATGAGGATGAGTGTGTGTGTAGTGAGCATGGTCGTGATAGCGAGTGTTTTGATGATTGTGACAGTGATAGTGACGGGATGAATGAAGCAGACACAGCACGATTGGCCACGCAGGAGAAAAAGTGTTAGTAAAGCAGTAACATCAGAGTTGAATTCGGACAAGCCGTACAGGAAAACAAGTGTCCCGGTGACTGAAAAAGTCGAAGGCAAGGGAATGAAGTGGATCGCTAATTGTGAACATAAAGAAGCGGATACTATGGCAACCGACACTGACAACGTTCAACAGCGAAAGTTAAGGCGTCGGTCGCAGCTTATCAAACGACCAGCGGATGAGACGATTACGAATAATGTGGTCACCAGAAAACAAAAGAAAACAAAAGAGAACTGTGCGTGCAAAAGGTGTGGTAGAGAGAGACTAAATGAAGTATGTGTGTGAGGGTGTGGATAAACTTGGAACTACGTGTATTAGTAATAGCTTATTTCATGACATTATTTTCTATGCACAGTTTTTTTTTTTTTTGTCTTTTAATGTCAGTTAATGTCTTAAACTTAGTAGTTACAAATTATTAAAACTACACTTTATTTATTTATTATTTTTTATTTATTTATTTATTTTATTTATTATTTTTGGTGGGGTGGGGGGAGTGGCGGTGAAGGGTGGATTGTATATTTGTGTGGTTGTTTTTTTTGTTTGTGTGTGTTTGTGGCTTTTAATATGTTTTTGTGAATGTGTATAAGGGTTTCTGATAATAGGATAAATGTCATAGTCGTTCTGTTTTGTATGTGTGTTTGTGTGTGTTTGTGGCTTTTAATATGTTTTTGTGAATGTGTATAAGGTTTTCTGATAATAGGATAAATGTCATAGTGGTTCTGTTTTGTATGTGTGTTTGTGTGTTTATTTATTATCATTTTTATCAATATGTATTTGTGTATACTTGCAATATTAAGTTTGAGAAATAAAAATATTTAACAAAATGCACTTGCCTTATGCGTGGTCGGTCATGGATCGATCCCCGTCTGAGGGTACATTGAGGTATTTTTTTATTTTATTATTTTTTACTCTTTTTTTTTTTTTTTTATGACTGGGTTTTTTTCTTTTTTAATTTTTCGTTTCGCGTTTTTAATTAATTTATTTTATTATTATTTTATTTTATGTTGTGTTCTTTTTGTGCGTGCGTTAAGGTCAGACTATTTTTATATTTGCTATATTTGTGTTTTATGAACTTGCATTTTTGTATATGTGTGTGGGGGCTGGATGTTTTGTTGTTTTTTGTTTTTTTTCTCCATAACTGTCATCCTTGTTTAAACTTTAATAGACGATCACATTATAAAATACATGTTGAAAACTTCAGGCATATCACACATTGTTTTAGCATCGACCCTGAACGTCATCTTGTATATTGATGATTTTCGAAACACACGCAGATACCGATTACCAATAATCGAATATGATAAATACTCGACGTTGTGCGACGTTGGAAACTAGAAAGACACGTCGTATATGCAAAACAACTTATGCAAAATCAAGATTTTTCCTCCACAATTTACGTATTTTGTCAGTGTTCCTGTTAATAAACTAGGCTGCGTGTTTCAATGCTCCGAGGACGAGAAATGTCTGTCGTTCCATTTCGAGAAATCCTCTCTCAGATGTCATCTCAACATACAGAGGTCAACATTGGATTGTGGCAACATGACAACGAGAACAGGCGCAACTATCTGTGATAAGGCAAGAAATAATACTGCATTGTGTTACCTTTACAACAGACGTGACTCAGTTTGATACGGTGAACAATTTATATAAAACAAAATGTGTTACCATAACATCAGAAGAGATTCGCTTTGATAAGGTAAGAAGTCGTCGTGGCAATAGACATAAACCGTTTCGACAAGGTAAGTAATTAACATACCATTGTGATGCCACGACAGCACATACATAGGTGTCACACTCATTAGCATTATCATCATCATCATCATCATAATAATCATTATCATCATCATCTCCATTGTTATCTGTATATCCACCTTCATTATCTCATATCATCATTATCGTCATCATGCCATCAATCTAAACCATCATTAACATTATCATTATTACCATCGCTACTACCACCACCACAACCATCACCATAACCATCAACATCCTCGTCATTATTATCATTTATTTCAGGACGCATGTTTACATGGTGGAAGGGTTACATAGGGACGAAGTGTGACCGGCTCATGACTGGTAAACACATTTAATACACAACAAGATGTGATAACAAACGGGTTTTATAATTGAATCATGACTGGTAAATATATTTAATACATAACATGCTATGATTGCAGACGGATTTTGTAATCGAATCTTGACTGGTAAATATACTGATGGAAAGAAATAAGGAAACATATCAAATTGTAAACCAAATTTAATTTACTACTAGCGTAGTAATATCTGTAGTTCATACTAAGTTGTAATGTGGGACTGAATGTATGTACTGTTGAATGTGCTGCCTATATGTTCCAAGTCAACGTCGGACAATATGAATAGATTTTTGATGCAGTCATTATTTCCTATTGGAAGATATGTCATTTAGAAGTTAATTCCTGGTATTATTAAAGACGCTGACCCTAGGGGCTTTTTTTTGACACTACGTTTAACTAATTTACAAACCTACAACACTTATGGATAAAGTTACA